>NW_024609884.1:35879034-35892190 GCF_016920785.2 Ixodes scapularis | reverse complement strand
ATTGACGTGGCTGAAGTCGAACTGAATATAAGAGAAATGAAGTCTAGAAAGGCCCCAGGACCAGACGGTTTACCGACCAGTTTTTACAAAAAATGGAGCAAGAAACTATCACCCATACTCTTAAACGTTTTTTGAGGAATCATACCGACACGAATGCTTACCTCCATCGTTTCGGAAGGCACACACAGTACTGATACCGAAGTCTAGAGATCTAGACAAGACTCAACGAGTAGACGGTTATCGACCAATAAGCTTACTAAACAACGACTATAAAATTTTTGCAAGGGTACTCGCCGGACGCTTACAAAGCGTGATAACGTTTTTGGTTGGAGACCATCAGACGTGTTCCATCAAAGGGCGGAATATACAAACAAACCTCCACATCGTCCGGTCCATAATAGAGATATGCCAACGAACACAAGAATCAGTGGCTATTCTACAACTTGATCTGGCTAAGGCCTTCGATCAAGTTCAACACTCGTTTCTTTCGATGTACTCGCACATATGCAAGTAGGAGAAAACGTCATACGTGGAATCAAACTTTGTTATACTGGAATCTCAACGAAATTGATTGTTAACGGAGCTCTTACAAAATCCATACAAGTACAACGCTCGGTTAGACAAGGATGTCCTATGTCACCACTTCTTTTTGACCTCTATCTCGAGCCCCTCTGCAAATACATCCTAAACGATAGCAAGGTTTCAAGGTTTTCGCCTTCACAGCTGCGAAATCAAGCTTCTTGCCTACGCTGACGACCTTGTGCTGGTATGTTCCAACAAGCCCAGCATAAAAAACGCGATGCTATGGCGTTTCTAAACTACTGTGCCGTGTCTGGTGCGTCAGTAAACAAGGAGAAAAGCTGTGGCTCGTGGTGCGGGGAATGGGGATCGACACCATCTACATTTGAGGACATACAATGGCCTACAACGAAGCCAAAGCTATTAGGAGTCCCTTTAAGCGCAATGGACAATCCCAAGCCTATGTGGGACACAGTAACAAAAATGTTAAAACAGCTGCCAATATGTGGAGTTTAAGATATCTATCTACTTTTGGAAGAGTTGCTGTATGCAACATTTTCCTCTTGTCAAAACTTATGTATCTTCTGCAGGTTATACATTGCTCAAGGACGACGGTCAATCTTTTGAACAGAATATTGGCTACGTTTATTTGGAGGTCACCATACGAGCCAATGAGGAGGTCAAACTTGTTTCGAGGAATTCACGACGGAGGGACTTGGTTTAGGTCATATTTTTGTTAGGCAGCTAACTGCCAGATGGAAATTTTTTGCACAGGGAACAGCATCCTTTTTTAGAATTGTGCAAGCATTTCTTCTTAGCGAAATATATGGCAACACCAGGTGATGATTCAACAACCACATGTGCTTTAATATCATTAAGAGGATTTTATAAGGAAGTAGCGGACACATTGGAATTTCTAAGAACAAGGTTTGACCAAGCCTTTTTAGCCTCGTGCACTAAAAAGAAGCTAACCAAACATCTGCTAGTTTCATTGTTCCCAGATCCTGTATTTCGTGTTTTTCTTTTTGGGCCTCCACTAAATTGCAAACCGGATGTTTTAAAAAGGGTTAAACTAATGCCGATACCACCGAAGTGTAAAACTTTCTTTTATCGATTTCACTCTCGTACCACAACTGTAAAGAGTGGCTCGACCTACGCGGGATGGAAACATACGGGTAGCACTAATTGTAGACTTTGCAAAGTTACCGAAACGTTCACCCATGCCTTTATTCTTTGTGTCGACGCTGTATTCTTTTGGGATGTTTTCAAACGGACGCTGAAAAAAGACTTTGAAGTGGAAGAGACGAATCTTCGCTACTTGCATTTCGCCGAACACCTCGATACCATTCAAGACATTTTAGTAGTTCTAGGGTCTTTACAGTTTGTGGAAAACGCGTAAAGTGGATAATGAAGCAGGTGTCGCAAAGCCATCCTGGGTAAATTTTAAAAATATTGCCATTCAAGTAGGTCAGGGCATATTGGCACGCTGTGATGAAAATGATGAATGGAAAGACGTCGTAAAAAATCTTAGTCGTTCTCCTGATATTATATAATCGACGACAGCACCAGTCGACCAAGAAAGTGTCATTGACACCTTCCTTTTTGAGATGAGCATTGTGGTTTTGTAAATTTCTATTGTATAATGTGACGAGAATGAAACGCACTGCTTGTATGTAACAAAAAAGTAACGCATTGCATGTATATATTGTAACGCATCGCTTGTATATAATCAAACGGAAATGTAGAGCTCTACCTGTATATAGTGTAACGCAAGAATGTAAATTATAGTTTTAAACATGCTGTAAATAAACGTCTAGAAAAAAAAGAAAAAAAAAAAAAAAGAGGAAGTGGCCGAGTGGGCTAACGCGTCTCAGCTCGGAGCGCGGAGCGAAAGCTTGCGCTGGGAACCTCCTGGGTTCGATCCCCGCCGCCCCCGCCCGTTTCGATCTGGACGAGTTTCGTACCGGCACGCGTTCGTGTGATCACTACTGCGTGATGCACGTTAAAAATCCCAGGTTAGCGGTTGTACCGCACTGGCTAAATTTCTCATCTACAGCTAAGAGACCGATTACCCGTTGAGGCGCATAAACATCAAGGCTGTATAAACATAAAGAGCAAGCCAATTTTTTTTTTTTTTTTTTAACAAGAACGCTGGATCCACAAGCACCCCAGAAGGGCGACAACAGCCGCGAGTCCCGCTCCGACGAAGCTCTCAGAATATAGGCCTAGCAGGCACTCCGGCTCGGCGCAGCGTTGCTTCGTCGCAAGACCGTCTGTCTGCCTACGACCGGCTGGCGTGCTGAATGGAATATGCCCGCGCTACCCTTGTGGACCCTTCCCGTATTATAGTTTGATCGCTGACCTCAATTTTAGGTTAAGAGGTGAGGTCAATCTCTTCCCCTTGTTTTCCGAGGCAGTGTTGACGAACATTCGTCGAAAAGGGACCCTCGTCGATTCTCTCTTCTTGTTTTGTGTGATATAGAGCTGAAATAAACGCTGTATGGATTACCTTCGTAACACGGTATGTACACACTTTTTTTATTGGTATGCCATTTTTATTCTGACGGACTGCACGTCACTGTTGAGCTGTAACAGTTCGTGGGAGGTATACGTGCAATACCGGTCCAACCCTTTCTTTGGACCGAGTGTCGCGTCAGTATCGAGTAGCAATCGTAAAAGATCGGTCCCGAAGCGCTTACCAACAGCGCGAATTACAGCACTTGCATCAAACGCGCGCGTCCGCTCCGAGTGTGAACAGGTATTTACGTGGCTCTTGCTGACACTCGTAGTTCAAACGTATCTTTTTTAACGTCGGCTCGCTCCTGCATCTCCGAGACCGCGAAAAACGCCGCGGCAATTTGTTTCCATCTACGTCGCTTTGCAAACGACTGACACTGGCCGCCTTTTACCAACAATGACAGTTGGGTTGACATCTGGAGTCTTCACCGGAAGACTCGCTGCACTTCCCGACAGGCATACGGGCGTATGGGACTAGTCCCATGCTGTCGCTGTAGCGCAACGTATCTCATTGAATTTCGCTCAGCTGCGATGCGGCGATGAGAGGCGCCGATTCAGAAAATACGTCGGTAACATCGGCGCAGTAAAACCTACCGGCGCACCCAACTCGTCGCCGCTAACGCTCCCATCTCCTACTGCCGAGAGAACTTCCGGTTCCGGAAACAGCGTACGTCACGGCTTGTTTTGCGGTCAAGAAAAAGTCGATATTTCGTTAATTTTTTGTGTAGAAGTTAATAAACCGAGACGAAAACGGATGCCTGTTCGGCATTCAGTGAACATTGACGGTTTAATGTAAAAGTTATCTGGAAAAAGTAAAAAAGTAATTTCATGGTCCCTTTAAAGGCGGCTCAGCAGATGATATAGAAAGGAAAGCAGTAGGAGTTCTTTCAAACATTGACTTGTGGACCAAAGTAAATGGACTAAAAAATAAATTCTGAAAATTAAGACTAAATGTGTGCTATTTTCGACCTTAAGTTCGTTTCAAATAACCTTAGGCTCATCAACACTAGAGGTGGTAAAGTCGGTAAAACAGTGGGTGTGCTTTTCGCTCAATCATTATCATGGAAACAGCACGTTGAATATGTCCACACAAAAAGCTAGTAAATCTATTGGTCTCCTTTGTAGAAACCGTTATGTCTTTCCAACAAGTATAAAATTGCTTTTATATTACTCTTTGGCTCATACTCCAACAAGTATATTGTCCATTTAGTTTGGGGCCAAACAACAAAACGTAACTTAACGAGACTACCACTAACCCAAAAGAGGGCTATTCAAATTGTTCCAAATGTTTTTTTTTTTTTTTTTTCATCCTTCTAAGGAACTTTTTTTTCAAGCATCGTGTAATTCCTATTGAACAGCTGCAAACGTTTCGGTTGTTGATGACTTATAATGTAGCCCTAAAACACAACAATATTTTTTTAATTTCTGCAATGTCATGTTTAATTAAGTTAGATCAGAAATATGTTACCCGCCATGGCGAGACCTGGGATGTTTCAACACCCCGTTCGAATTATGGTTTTACATAATTAAAGTATGTTTTGCCATCTTTACTAAATGAACTTGAAGCAAATGATGTGTGTATATTGGAAAGTCAAATCGAATGTTAGCGGACATACTACTACAATCCCATTTTCTATATAATACCGTGTAGTGTCACGCATGTGTTCTGAAATTATTTCTATCTGAGTGGCATATGTCTTTTAGTTATCTTTCTAAGTATATTGATTGGAGTGGTGTGCTGGTGTATATTTGATTTTTTTGGGTCTAGTGTATTTTTATTATACGCTGTTTTTCCGCCAAGGTGTGTATGGTGACTAGGACTTCATCAAGTTGCAGTAACAGCTTTTTGCCCTTTTTTCCACCTTTTTACGTTTTGTAACAAAAAAAGGAAAATAAAAGATTATTATTATTATAATAAGATGCACGGAAGTCGCTACATCCGGCGCTTCTGAGCTTTCAATGACTGACCGGGCAATGAAGTTCGGCTCTACAGGTGGCGCCATCTTATGCGGAAATTTTCGCAACTCCGAAACTGCCCGCGGCCGCAATCGTTGAATCCGACCTCGAGCTCGAACGTCCAAGTGTCCCGCCTAATCGTGACGCAACGCTCGTGCCCAATCGTTCCGGATGGATGGATTTAATGACTATGTCCTTTGCAACGGGCGGTAGCTTGCGCCACCTCGCCCACGTTACTGGAAAAAAAAAGCGATAAACTGTAATGACAATCACTCTCAGTTAAGAACTATTCAATTAGTTTTATCGATTGCTTGAGAGAGAAAAAAAAGTAATTCACCTTTTACTCAAAGAAATGACCGCTACTTTTCCAATCCCAGGTTTTTAAAGCAACAAATTTCTTGTCTGTTTGAAAAGCGGTTTTTCGTATACTCCATTATTTGATTACATTTATTAGAAACACCTAACTATAAACTACTCCTCCATGCACCCATTTTTGTAACCATTCTTCTGTCGGCAACCTGGATCGAGGATTCCTGGCTAGGAAGCTTGCAGAAAGAAAGGTTGTCATTTGAAAGGAGAGGGAAAAACAGTAACTGTTTCAAGTAATTCGATCACTTCCAAAAGCAGTCCGATTACTTTCGTGATTGCTTACTACTAAGTATATTCAAATGATTACATAATTACTCCGAAACGTAATCACTTACAAGTAGTTTGAATACTTGTATTGAGTACTCCAAAAGTTCGTGCACGCGACAAAAAAACAAGCCAAAACGCCAGGCCAACCCAAGCCAAAACGTCGGATCAACCCAGCATTGCAATGCAGGGCCCGTTAGGATAGAATGGAGGTCGCTGACATGCTCAGCGACAAGGCGACATCCCCTAGACAGCGAGGGCGTGGTCTTCTACGTCATCCACCGGGGTGCGGGGCTTTGATTGGGCACGAGTGCTGCGACAGCGTTCGGCTGGGATTCGTCTTCTGAACGATTAAACCCCAATCCCTGCCGAAGGCTGACGCAGCAGTCATGCGCAATCTGCGCCCAGCCTACAGCAAGTGATGTGGCAAATCTAACAATACGGCCTTGCTTCGAGGCGCACAATTTTGTTCTGTGAATGTTTATACAGAGGGAAGTTAGACAGCTCTATGGCATGTCGCTTATAGTCAAGCAGTCCAACAGGTCAAGAGATCCAGTAGCCACGTGACAGCAGAGTTAGGAGATCTACAATGGGTCAAGAGATCCAATATAGGTCATGAGGTCCAACGACTGAAGAGGTCCAACGAGTGAAGAGATCTAATATGGGTCAAGAGGTCAAACGAGTTAAGATATTTAACAGTCACGAGACAGCAGAGTTAAGAGATCCAAGACGGGTTAAGAGGTCCAACGAGTCAAAAGAAATATTATGGGTGAAGAGGTTCACCAAATCAAGAGATCCAACAGTCATGTGATAGCAGGGTTAAGAGATCCCATACGGGCCAAGAGGTCCAACCAGCCAAGAGGTCAAACGAGCCAAGAGATCCAACAGTCACGGACAGCAGAGTTAAGTAATGTTGACGATTGGGCTAGTTGGTCATTCATATTAGCGCTGTGTGTGTCTACCGCCTTCTACTCTGTCCTTGTCCTTGCGCTGTTTGTTTTCCGCTAAAAGCAGAGTTAAGAGATTCAATATCGGTCAAGAGGTCCAACCAGTCAAGAGATCCAGCAGTCACGTGACAGAGAAGTTAAGAGATTTAATATTGGTCAAGAGATTCAATAGGGGTCATGGATCCAACCAGTCAAGAGATCTAATATGGGACAAGAGGTTCAATAAGTCAAGAGATCCAGCAGTCCACGTGACGGAGGAGTTAAGAGATCTAATATGGGTCAAGAGATTCAATATGGCTCATCAGGTCCAACGAGTGAAGATATCTAATATGGGTCAAGAGGTGAAACGAGTCAACATATTCAACAGTCACGTGACAGTAGAGTTAAGAGATCCAACACGGGGTTAAGAGGTCCTACGAGTCAAAAGAAATATTATAGGGGAAGAGGTTCAACAAGTCATCAGATCCAACAGTCACGTGACAGCAGGGTTAAGAGATCTAATACGGGTCAAGAGGTCCAACCCAGCCAAGAGATGAAACGGGTCAAGAGACCCTACAGTCACGTGAAAGCAGAGTTAGGAGATCCAATATGGGTCAAGAGGTCCAACCAGTCAAGAGATCTAATATGGGTCAAGAGGTCCAACCAGTCAAGATATCTAATATGGGTAAAGAGGTTAAACGAATCAAGAGATCCAACGGTCATGTGACAGCAGGGTTAAGCGATCCAACACGAATCAAGAGGTCCAACCAGCCAAGAGGTGAAACGAGTCGAGATCCAACAGCCGCCTGACAGCAGAGATAAGAGATCCCATATGGGTCAAGAGGTCCAACCAGTCAACAAATCTAATATGGGTCAAGAGGATAAACGAATCAAGAGATCCAACAGTCATGTGACAGCAGGGTAAAAAGATCCAATAGGGGTCAAGAGGTCCAACCAGTCAACAGATCTAATATTGGTCAGGAGATCCAACAGTCACGTGAGAGCAAGGTTAAGAGATCCATACGCGTCAAGAGGTCCAACCAGCCAAGAGGTGAAACGAGTCAAGAAATCCAACAGGTGTAATGTAGATGGTTGAGCGTGTTGGTTATTAATTCACGATAAGGAAAGAGGCACATTTAAGACTTGTCTGTTTGCCTTAAATGTCCCTCTTTCCTTATCGTGAGATCCAACAGTCACGTGACAGCAGACCATAAGAGATACAATATGGGTCAAGAGGTCCAACCAGTCAAGAGATCTAATAAGGGTAAAGGGGTTAAACGAATCAAGAGATCCAACAGTCATGTGACAGCAGGGTAAAGAGATCCAATAGGGGTCAAGAGGTCCAACCAGCCAAGAGGTCAAACGAGTCAAGAGATCCAACAGTCACGTGAGAGCAGAGATAAGAGATCCAATATGGGTCAAGAGGTCCAACCACTCAAGAAATCTAATAAGGGTACAGAGGTTAAACGAATCAAGAGATCAAACAGTCATGTGACAGCAGGGTAAAGAAATCCAATATCGGTCAAGAGGTCCAACAAATCAAGAGATCTAATATAGGTCAAGAGATCCAACGAGTCAAGAGATCCTACAGTCACGTGACAGCAGCGTTAAGAGATCTAATACGGGTCACGAGGTCCAACGAGTCAAGATATATAATATGGGTCAAGAGATCCAACGAGTCAAGAGATCCTACAGTCACATGACAGTAGAGTTAAGAGATCCAATACGAGTGAAGAGGTCCGCGAGTCAAGAGATCCAACAGTTACGTGACAGCAGGGTTTAAGAGATCCAATACGGGTCAGACGTCTCACCAGCCAAGAGGTCAAACGAGTCAAGGATCCAACAGACACGTGACAGCAGAGTTAAGAGATCCAATACGGGTCAAGAGGTCCAACGAGTCAAGAAATCTAAAATAAGTCAAGAGATCCAACGAGTCAAGAGATCCTACAGTCACGTGACGGCACAGTGAAGAGATACATATGGGTCAAGAGCCGGCGAGTGAAACGGTCCAACGACTCAAGAGATTAATATATAGGTCAAGAGATCCAACAAGTCAAGAGGTCCAACGAGTCAAGAAATGCAACGGTCCCGTGACAGCCCAGTCAAGAGGTTCAATATGGATATCTTGACTTGTGAAGTGCAGTCTTGGGTACTAACGCGTTAGTTACTCTTCATTACATTTTCGTAACTTAAAAGCAAACGCGGTACTTTTTCGAAAAGTAGTTGGTAACTGTATAGTTATGTTACTTTTTGTTCTTAATTGACGATGAAGTAACGAGGTTAATATTGTCGTTACTTTTACCAGTTTCTGGAGGATTAAAATATCATTTAACGAGTAGGATCTAGCCAAACAAATTACGTGTTCATATATATCGAGTGTCACGTTGTGCTTCAACTTGAGAATACGTAGTTTTTCACGAGTAACGACGCGGCTATAGCCACGTGTGAATATAATGCGAAAAACCAAGTTATCTTTAAGCATGCTCTTGTTCTTTGCAACTGGACATTTACACATTGATCCTGTAAGCACTATTGTGGCAACCGTTCTTTAATGTTTCCATACCTGTCTTTTCATATAGCACATCAGTCGTGAATCGCAATATGCGGAATGACCATTCTTGTTTTCTGCGTTGAAAGGAGACTAAAATACAAAACAAAAAAGTTAAGAGCTAGATGTAAACATATTTCTAAAGGTTTCACGAAAACAACTGGAGCAATATTTACGCCGTGAGGCGTAATTTAGCGGATGTCGTAAAACTGTTACTCCTTGCCGTGGCCGTTTTTTTATTGGACACATGTTTATGCTTGAGAAACAAGCGATAAAATAAACTCATAGTTTTCAAAAATATCACGAGATCACGTTTTCCGCTTCGGTTCAAACGATAACAAACATGGCGGCAGTGTTTGGGGCGAGCGGCTTATACACCACAAAACTCAAGTTCAACTATACTTTTTATTTTTTTTTTTTGTGCGTGCGAGTTGTTTTGCATTTACAGCGATGTTTGAAGAAGAACCTCAACCGCAACACGCGGGCTCTGACGTCACTGCTCTGCGGTGGCGCTGTTGTCGCCACGGCGCATGCGCAGAAGATTCATCTCAAGCGAGCCTGGTTCCTGCGCCTGCGCAGTGCCCAGCCCTGGTGTGAACAAACGCGGGCTTGATTTGGAAACAGTGTGTCGATCGAAGCGCTGTGCGGGTGCGTTTTTGCAGCAGGACTGGCGTGAGCTTGGCGTCCCACGTCGACTGCACAGGGTGAGGCTGTAAGGACCAGCACTTTTGTCACGACTCGCAAAATTCGAATTACAAACCTACATACGCGAAACCGGGCACGCGAACGTCGTCTCTAAAAAAGATGTATGTCTAATCTTTTTTTTTTTTTATATATATATAATTTTTAGTTTTCAAATTGCGAAATATTAAACATAAAGCAAAAAAAAACGCCGGCCGCGTATTCTCTATGTCCTGTTCTATACTTCGTCTCACCCTACGATGGACTAAAGGCAGAAGCTACGGACCGCCAGATCCAATCACGAGCCACTTAGAAAATGTGCGGTATTTCGCTTCGATGCAGGTATCGGTGCCCGCATCTCGGATCACTGATGAGGGGACGGGTGGACAGTGGTTCGAATCGAAGAGCACTGAGTGACTCAACAATGTTACATCGCAAAGAAAGCTACGGCATACACGCTCTTTGCAGTGTCGAAGTTATCGAAATGATGCGGCACTTTTGGATTCGAGCATCATTCTATTACCCCCAATCAATGTTAAGCTTGTCATAGTATAGCGTGGAACGTGATTGGACCTGGCAGCCCGCGGCCTTGGCCTTTAGTCCATCGTAGGATGAGACAAAGTATACCAACCTGTTGGTCGTCTGCTCACTGGTTTGCGAGCTCGCTCCCGGGTGGCTTGCTGAACCCGAAAACGCTGAGAAGTGGCAGAGGCTGGCGACACGCGGGATAATCGCAGTAAGTAATAATTTTAACAATATATGAACGATGACCGCCTGGGACCAAGACCGCAAACTAGTGTGAAGACGACGACCATTCCGCATAGGGCAGAGAAAATGCATGCGGCCGGCTATTTCTGCACCATTTCTAATATTTCCCACTTCTGAGTTGAGCTTTAAAAAAATATACATAAAACTTCTTAGAAAATGGCGTTGGCGTGCCCACTTTCGGGTATGTACATTTAGAACTCGAATTTGGCAATCGTGCTAGATGTCCTGGCAGGGCTGTCAACCAGAGGGAAATTTCCCAGATCAAGGTAGTAATTCTGGTCTATGTGGGAATAAGGGAAATCTTGCTAGTTTGAGGGAAAGTTTTTGGCACCATATATATCTTGAATTTTATAGGTGAGTTATGATTTACAAAGGTGACATATTGAGCTTCCGGCTCAGCAACACTTCCTTTGATTTTCTTGCTCCCAAGACTCTGACTGAGTCATGATTTTTTTTTTTTCGAAATAACATTGAGTTTTACTTTTTAGTGGCTTTGGCTACATTTTGGGTTATTCCCTCCATCCACGTGGCGGTTTGTTGCGCGACCATCTGACAACGCTGAGGAACGCTTGAACAACTTTTTTCATCAAAATCAGTTTTCACCGCCGCCGTGAAAATGGTCAACTCGAAGGTTCTTAAAACGCCGCTGTGCCTTCTGGGAAAAGAAAGCTTGAGTACAGCAAGAGATACTCCGATGTCTGGAGATACAGACGCCACATTTAAGATGCAGACATAACATGGCTAAAGGCGAATTCGGGTGGTCAATCGCCGGCGAGCTCACGCCGGCGGCACAGGCAACGAAAACCGCGCCAGCGGCGCACCACGTGACCCTCTCCACCCGAACACAAAGCGCCTGCAACTGGCGTTTTCGTCTGCCTGGGTCGCGCGTGAACTTCGTTAACTTCTTCCACGATTATTTTATGATACAATAGGCACGCTCTAGGCATCAGCAACATATATTCGGACTCTGAGATGTGGGTAAACAAATTGTAATATATTTTGTTCAGATTCTCGAGGAACTGTTGCCACCTTACAAGGATCCTAGAAGGCTCACCAGCGTCGCCATTTTATATTCCATTTTCCTGTTATTATCTTTTTGCTGGAATCCTCAGCATTTTGATTTGACCCAGCCCTCTAAAATAGTAATGCGCGTTCAAGTGTCGAGCTGCAGCACTATCAATACATTTTTTACAGCGGTGTAATAACACGCTGTGTCCCATAGGAAACTGATCTTGCGGAAGCTTCCTTTAAAATATTTTATCTTTATCTCTTGTTTTTGCTGTCTTTCTCGGACCACAGAGGGGTGTCTGTCTCAATGGCTTCGTTTTCTACTCGAATCCGCTATCGGCGACCATTGTTTCGTTTGGTTCCCTTTCCCGATTCGGATATGACGATACCGGATACAGTCTGGCAGACAAGCTGCCCGACCTCTTGGAGCTCGGGCAAAAATTGTGCCGGTAAATTGCCAGCACACGCCTGAGAAGTGCCACCCGAACGGCGCGCACTCGCCAGCCTTTGACCACGCGAACGCCCTTGGCGGAGATATGGCAAAATATTTTGCCGGGAAATGACCACGCGAATTCGCCATAAGGTTTTCGAAGTCCGTTCACAAAAGAATGTCAAGGAAGTCACACGACGCGACAATGTAACGCTGGAAAATGGTTTGTACACTCACATATGACACTTGGCTCTCGTCCTGAGTCAGCAGGTCGCACACTCACGCCCCTATCTCGCGCAGTTCTCAAACTGCCGATGACAACTTCCGTACTCGAGCCTTGAACCGCAAATCCCGCGCCTTTAGGCGCCTATATTCACTTTGTTAAGTGTTTTCCCGCCACCCAAGGAGCCAATCAGATATCGCTCTTTTTAGACCATTGGGAGCCACGTGGTACAAAGCAAACATATATAATACAAAATCCAATTAAGAAAGTACATGTACACATACCCCCGAAAACTCCCAAAAACCTTCGCCCTAACTGTCGACCGTCAGCCGGACATCGCTTCCAGGAAAAAAAAACCTCGTCGGGGTGCAAGAGCAGTACCGACTACCGATGCTTCTTCTCAAAATAAAAAAAAAAGGCTACAAAACATCGAGGGGCCTTGCTCCGCTCGAGCGGGGCACACACAGCGCATGGTACGCACCCAGAGCGGGGGTTCTCGAGGAACAATTAAGACGGGGGACAAGGGGGCCGCTCCGTGGCGACGACAAACCAGCCCCGGCGACTCCGCGCAATTGGGGCACTCGCGAAGCAGTAATAGTAGAAGTAAACGAATATATTTTCTTTCCTGAGTAACGCTAGCAGTGCAGCCTACCTCACAATATATTTAACAAATGAGATATGCGGCCGATTATAGTATATATATATATATATATATATAATGTGTGTGTGTGTGTGTGTGTTTGTCCCGCAGTGCCGGCTACTCCGCGATGACCGTTATATAAAACTATATTGGAACAGAAGAAAACACAAAAGCAACAACACACATATACACAAAAATAGATTGCGGAGGCCGCGGCTTACACGCCCAATCGCGCAACCCGCAGTCCTTGGTTACGTTTATCGTGATCTGTGGGGTCCCCGCAAGCTGGACCCATCTTAATAAATAT
>NW_024609884.1:35431534-35874034 GCF_016920785.2 Ixodes scapularis | reverse complement strand
CGCGGGATCTACCGGACAACAAGAGGTACGCTCTGGCGGAATGTTTTCCATCCGATTTAATATAAATTGTCAGCAGTTTATAAAAAAATCCCGGGCACGGAAAGAAAAGAAATGAAAAAAAGCAATGTGCCGTTAACAAAGCACATTTTTACTGACGACAAGCGCAGCAAAGCGTCCGTGAAGCAAAAGCGAAGAACCATGAGTGCTACTTTCATCTATTACAAGGCAGAAATGGCTGTCTTCAGTGTTCTAGTATACAAAGGACCTAGCATCATGCCATCCACAGTTGCAGGAAGTTCCAGCTGGTGACAGCTTTGCCGTCTGTACATGGCATTCTTCGCGCTCGCGAAAGCTGACGTTTCAGCAACAACCTCGGCCGGGTTCTGAAAGTAAACATGAATAAGGTTGCAAGTTACATTAACAAAGTTTTATAAGAAATGGCAGTATTTCATCGAACTTCCAGACAATTAATAGGTTGAGATACGCGAAGGAGCTTCTCACTGTAGAGTGTCGGAGTAGCGACGATAAGGTTGGACGCCACTTTTTCTTTGAATGCCATTTTCGTCCGACCTTGGGTAGTGGCTGTTTCATTAAAATGATGATTGTGGTGGCCTAAAAGAATAGCATATAAAACGTTGAATGTGCTCTTCGAATGCAAACAAAACTTCAAAACGCCCTCAGTGATCCGCGGAGACAAGTGAATCAACGTTCTACTCACGAAGGGTTTTCCACAGATCACCTTTTTCCGCAAGGACTGACGCAAGTCAGCAGGATGAACCATAGTTCACCGTCACGCACCAGCACCGTTCGCATCTGAGCGTTTCTTGTGGTACTTATATCTATCTAGGTTTAGGTACTTCTTTTTTTTTTTTTCTGGTTTTGTATGATCGCGATTGAAGACAACTTACATCGATGCCAGTGAGAACTGCTATGGCAGTTTTCGGTCAAGTGAAAGCGTCCTGTCAAGCGGCAAGACGACAATGACCGCAACGGTAAGATTGTTTCGGGAAAGGGCAAAATGAGAAAAAGTTGAAATTAAAAGATTGTTTTCAGTCGGTTTGAAACGAGAAAGGACAATCGAGAGAGTTGAAATGGGAACCATCTGCGGGCTGAACTTTCTTCCTATGGACTGCTCTCATGCCAGGGCGATGCTGGGTTCGCTGAGCGAAAGTCAGTAAATCCTTTCGGTACTCTGTGAATACACGGTGGTTCTAGACAATGTTTAGCGTCGTTTTTTAAAAATTTTTAATAATATTTTTTTGTGCATTTATTTACAAAAAATGTTTTCTGCTTAGATCGTTCTGATAATGAAGCACTCAGTTAATCGATTTTGATGAGTATGTTTGTCCACGATCGAAGCAGTTCAGTGGACTAATTTCTAGTGGTTCACCTACTTGTTGGCGCACAGTTTTTTTAGGAGAGCCCCTCTTTCCCTTGTGTCGCGCGAGTAACTCCGGGTGGCTGCAACCGAAGTCATTTGAAATCCCTTGGTACGTCACAATCTTAAAGTTAACCTTCACCCTTAGCCGTCCTAACATCGGTAGCATTAGTACAGCCACGAATGAAAGAGGTTGCCTCTGACTAATCCTATATTGGAGAATCTGGGAGCACGCGGGGGCCTCGAACCGGAAGCCAGACGTCACAGCCTGCACCCGAGCTGCAGGTAAATATTCCCGACGACGTTATGGGCCAAGGGTCCCTTTCGTGTCACAGCATGCACCTGCGTGCAAGGCGGCGCGTTTTCCGAGTGCCTGGCAGATAACAGTTTCGCCGACTGTTTGTGCGCCTCGCGAGGCGATCCTCCCTCATCCTGGAAAGAGACGAACGCCTCGAGGAACACGCGCCCGCCCAGGAAGTGGGATACGCGGTTGACCGTATCATTACGTGCCCGGCGCGCAGGTGCAGCAACAGCAACCGTCGCGGACTGCGACCAATTTGGTGACGTGATTTGGCTGCTGCCGGGCGGCTTCCCGCGACGCGCTGTTTTTGTGGGTGCCAGTGCGCGCGCGTCTCAATTATTCTCAAGGGGTCCCGAGCCTTTCGTATAAACGGGAACGGTCTTTGTGTGGCGGATTCGCGGGAGAGTGCGGTTGCGGGGTTCCCCCGAACAAGGACCTGCGATGGAGGCCTCGGAGTGGCGTTAAAGATGCCGCTCTATGATTGATTGCGAACACGCCATAACAGGTCCGTCAAGATGTCGGCTCATAAGAGCTCTCTATACAGCCCGCGGATAATGGAGCCTCCTGGACTGATACCGCCCACATTGTAGAAAATTGCAAAAGACAACTGCAAGTGTGCTGCGCGATTGACCGCGGCAGCTGTTCCGTTGTTGAAAGATGTGTTTCAAGAGATGTGCTTTTAGTCGAATACTAGATGTACCTTAGAAGATGTGTGATTACGCGCTGCCTCTCGTGCGTGATAGTCGGAGTCCTATGCCCTTGCTGTTCTTGCGCCGCTGCGGCCCTCCGTCTAATCTGCTTAAAGCGGCGCGCTTACCATTCCCACTGCTCGCTTTTTGTAGACGCGCCGAAGAGCCTTCTTGAACCCCGAAGTGGCGGCGGCGAGGGGCGGGGGGGGGGGGGGGGGGGGGGGCGATTCGCGTTTTGCCCGTCTTGCCTCTGCGAGGGGCGACGGCAATGGAGAGGAAAGTGATAGCGTGAAGGGGGGGGGCGCTATCACTAACTCTCTGTGATCACGTGTTTTGTTTTTTAATACGGACGCCGCCGAATTTTTGCCGGAAATGGGCATTAACAGCTACCGCGTAGCTGTCAAACTCTCTTCATCCCCCTATCGCGATTTCTCGAGCGAGCGAAGTCGTTCCCGAAGCAGACGAGCGCTTGCTTGCTTTTGCGTATTATATTGCTACTGTAACATCGTCCTCAATGCTCTCGTGTTCTTCCTTTACATCTACCTAACGGAGTAGTGGGATGGATACCAGACGTCAGGGTTTTCAGGCTTTAATAGTTTAGCACAGGGAAGGCTACGCCTCGGATTGTACGTCAGCATTGTTAGAGATATATGTGGCAAATAAACGCATTAGCTCAATTTGAGACCGCGTTCGTGCCGGTTTCATAGCTATCATGTCCGGCCTCACCAAATAGGTTGTTCCAGTTTTTGTCTTTCAGCTTGAGTAAGTGAAAGTCGCATCCTACTCTCCAAAATACGCCAATATGCCATCTTCCCAGCTGACACATCATAATCACTTTCTTCAACTAGTACTGCAATTCAAAGTATTACTATCAGAATGGTTTATAATTTTTTTACCATTTTTTTAAATAACGTTAGTTTTAAATGATTGAAAGTGTTATTGTTATTCATACACAGCTCATTGTTTCCACATGCGGACACGCCCCAAATTTTCGAACACACTCAAATGCATGTAATAGATAAAAGTAAGAGGTCGACGTTATCACATTTCTAATTACTTCACAGACATAGACAAATTTCAGTTATGACAAAACAACACCCGAAAATGCATGAACAACAGTAGGTCGTGTAGAGTGTCAAAAACTCATAAACAAATTACGGGGACGTTATTAAAAGGCGTAAAGTGCTTACTTGTAAATAAGCGCTCTTGATCACCAATGATTTCTGCGGATAGTTCCTCCACTCTCTCAATTTCATAACTCTCTTGTAGAGTTTTTTTATTATTATTATTATTATCATCTTCTTGACGTTTTTTTTTTGTTTTTTTGTTTTTTTTTTTGTTTAAATAGATTTCGGAGAAATTCTAAATTGTTCTTTGAGTGTTTTGCTGTAATGTCCGTAAAACTGCGACGGGCGCTTCGCTAGCTAGGATCCTGGAAGACGGTAATGAATAGGATCATGGAACACTGACTGTAGCGATGCTCTCGACTGTTGCACGCGCTGTACAACAACTGAGAACTTCACTTCTCACGCGCCGTCTCGTCCCGTTCGCTGAGGCTGCCAAGCATCCCCCCCCTCCACACACACACACACACACCGTCCCCCCCTCCCCTTCGCGCATCCTCTTGTTCTTTCGCCGGAGACGAGAGCCCCGGTGTGGACAGAGGCTGCAGATTGCCGGACGGAGGATTGGGGGGTTCCTGGGGCGCGGCCCCCCGGCGGGGGCCACCGACGGGGCCACCGCCGTTGGGCCACCGCCGGCGGAGCTGCCTCAACTCGCGAGGGAGTCGACAGAGGTGAGGTCCGGGGGAGGAGCGCTCATTACCTCATCAAGCCTGGATTTCGGTGCGCACGGCTCTCGGCCAGCTACCAGGGTGGGAGGCCGGACGGAGGGCCGTCGAGCCGCGCTGGGAAGCCGCTCCGACAGAGGGCGGGACTCGGCCGCCGGCACAGCGGGCACTGCTCGCTGCCGTCGGACCTGGCCCGTGGACCAGACTTGTACGTAATCCGTTACAAGTAACGCAGTTACTTGTAATCCCTTACATTTATCAGCAATTTTGTAAGGAAATAAATACATACAGTATTTTAGAAAGTAATTGTAATTTTCTTACTTTTTTTTTTACGTAGGGAATGATTGCACGACCTCTTACATTTTCGTCTTTATTCCCGGAGGAAAAGTGCGGAAACTTGGCATTCTTTAGATGTTCAAAGCACGTCACCTAAAACCTCAACTCAGATCATTTTTTTTTTTTGCAAATTGTAAGTTGTCAGTTTACTCGCCCCCAACGAAGTGGGAAGCGCACTGATACAAAGAACCGGACTTTTCTTGCAAGCAATATTAGGCACACTCCCAAGTTCAAAATGTTTCCTTAAAAAAAAAGAAAAAAAAAAAAGAAAAAAAAAACTTTTTTTTGAATTTGGCGAGTTTCTGCGGATGCCTTTACGGCCTCCACCACACAGCTCACACTTTCCAGCGCAGGGGTTCGTAGACCAAGTTCTCCGTGATTATCTTACACCCCGTACCTTAATTGACCACATCCTGGGTTAAGTACAGTAGTACAGCAGTAGAACAGTAGACCAGCTGGAGCGTAGTCAGGAATCCGTGTCCGAATGTTCAACGAGCATGAATATCCAACAATACAAAAGTTTCAATGTTGAACTTTCAGGCACGCTAGGCATTTCGTCCTTATTCTACCTTTCGTCGCAATGAATATTCAGACTCGTTGGACATGGCGAATCAATTGAACCTTCCGTCTACATGTGTATTCAGACTTGTGGGAAATTTTGTCTCTTTTGACTCATGGAATGAACATGCCGGAAATCGATCATGTTGTCATCGAAGCGAACATGCCGGTGCGTCGCCTTTCGGGTCAAAGGATGGTAGCGAAAGAAATGCAAGAAATAAAGTCGATTGAGTTTTGATGGGATCCTCATCATCTACACGGTCACGTTTCGCAGCAGCCAAAGTGGATATAAAAAGTAAGCCTTACTGAGAACAAAAAGCGCAGACACATGCTGGAAGCTGCCGACATTTGTATGTTCTGCTGAAAAGTACAAACTGTTCTTTGTATTTGTATGATAAATAATAAAAAACCTGTTAATGGTGCGAAGTTTTGGATGCGAGCACGTGAAAGTCGTACTATTTTTGGTGGGAACAGCAGCCGAGAACAACTTCGTGCCTTTCACGCCACAAGCATTTCACGCCACAAGGCGTGAAATGCTTGTGGCATAAGTGTCCAAGGAGACTGAATATTCGAATCTGAATGTTCAGTAGGTCACGTGAGAAGCGAGATGGGATATCCATTGCGACGGAGGGTCATATCGGATCTGAATGTCCAACGTGCCTGAAAATCCATTGGGATGGAAGATTCAGTTCAGCCTGAATGTCCATCGACTCTGAACATCCACCAAGACAAAAAGTTCAACTAGGCGTGAATGTTCAACGAGCCTGAATATCTAACGAGACAGCAAGTTCAACCAGGCCCGAACGTCTATCATCCTGAATATCCAATAGTTAAACCTCCGTCTCGTCGGAGCTTTCGACTCGTTAAATATTCAGGCACCATATAATTTCTGAATACCGAGAAGCACATTGTATGACACAGTTTGCGTAAAGTCGACACTTTCAGTTTAATCTGACAGGGTTTTGAGGATCACCACAATTTGATACTTAATTGGTGAACAGGAGAAGCACACTGCAGCATGCTAGTGGATTTTATGACAGCCATAAAGTGCCACTAGGAACCAAGAATACATCTTTTCAGTGCCCCAGACGACTGGAAATAATCCATAAACATCACCCTCAAATATTAAGGATTGAAAGCGACACAATTGCGCCAAGAAAAAAATATTCCCCAACCCCGAATCTGAAGTTCTCGTGCGAATCTATGACATAAATGGTGACTGGTACCTCCTTGTTTTTTTTGTTTTTTTGTTTTTCTTTTTTGGTTGTTTTTAAAGGGGCCATGAAACGATTTTCTACCTTCGCTAAGTACTACTCAGAATCGCTCCCTAACGTAAATAATCGAATAAACTTGCCTTCGTTTTTCTTTCTAAGCAATGGCAGTCGGAAAATAAATTCGAGAAATATGAGCATCGTTCGTCTCCTCAACTGGGAGCCAGAACAAGCGGCCACGTGGCCTGGTGCCTATCCTATGCCTCCAACGTTAATCATAGCCGCGCGCTGGGGTCGGCAAAGTAGAGAACGCGTGTTAAGCTCCAGGCATCGTTAGAGTCGGGTTATTCTCATTACCGTAGTGGTTGGACACGAGCCATTGCAGCCGAGGCATTGATTGTTACAAGTCGAAGGCGAGTGCTCACGCAATTCTCGTGTCCATTCCATGATCCGCGCTCGACTGTCGATCAAGCTTTCCGAAGGCAAGACTGAAAGAAATAGTCCCCTTTTACCCCCGCAATTTCACCGCTACCGAGAGGCTTCTGATTCAGCGGCGGTCCGTGCGGTGTATTTGGGCCAGACTATAGACCAGTACGTCTCTGTAAAGTCATGAACATTCCAACCCGATAGTGTTTCATGACCCACATAAGAAGTAAGTGTCCTAACGCGACAGCGTGTGCGCTTTCTCTCGTTGTTGAGTAGTTTACGTCTCAATCTTCGTCTACGTCGGGAAGAGTCATTTGTCTTTCGATCAAACACCATCGCATGGCACCAAACCCAACTTGACTTGGCCGAGCAGCCGAGACTGTCTTCCTCGGAGTGCGAAGGTCAAAACGACCGATTAACAGAGCCACCGCTACTTTCCCGCTCACTCACTTGTACAGCTGGTTCAGCCGTCGCAAAAAGTCGCCATATTGAGAAGCAGAAAGCAAGGAGGGGGTAGAGGACTTCTGAACTCCATGACATTTCAAAGGGAGCGGCGCAATGCATTCCAGAAAGCTGTCAAAAAAAAAAAGAAAAAAAAACAAAAAGGTTTTTGCAGATGGTTTTAATGAAGTTACAAAATATGCAATTTGCGAATCCTCTAAATTTATTTGTCATGTACGTCATCGCAAAGGCAAAAGAAAGGAGGAGCCCGATGGAGTGGTATCTTGAAAGGCGGGCGGGCAAAATAATTTTTATTATGCGTTTCAATGTTTTTTTTTTTTTTTTTTATGTGGCACTATCTTGGAGGGTCTGGGGACAGTATACAAACTAAGGATTTTGGGGTTGTCAGTGGCTCTCGAAGTATGTCCGCCATGTGTTCCGAATGACATATCCGTATTTGTTTGGTCGGACGTACGCTTGATATGCGAGTTTGTGTTTAAAGGAGTCGGGGAGACTTGGTCTTAAGTTGCGTTTAGCGTACACAAGTGTGGAAGATGCATCGACTGTTACGATTCGATGTGAATCAACATTCAAGTTACGCTAGAATTTTCATATTCCTGCGCACCGCGCGATGCCGACCTTTGACTCGAACCCAGATGAAGCATCTGGGTGCATCGAAACGGCTCCGCAGCGCACCCAAGTACGGCCAGGAACGAATTTATGGGTCACGCCTGGGGGGGGGGGGGTCCGCTGAGATATGACGTTACGGTAGAAATGTTACCCAGATCTATTTTATTGACCAAATATTTGCTGTCACCAAAAACAAAAATTTTGGCTGGTATATATCAATAATTTTACTAAAACAAAATTGACCTTGGGGAGCTTAGAGAGGGGGGGGGGGGGGGGGGGGAGACTTCTCGTTGCCCCTGAGTACGTCGAGAAGTCGAAGGGATGCCAACTATCGTCCGGGCGAGTGGACGTCGGGTATCGAACCCACAACGGCCGGGTCGAACGACGCGGCTATTCATTCACCTCGGCTACGTTGCCCCTCGCCGAAGGAAAAACAACCAAAATAACGACGAATTGTGGGGTCTACCTTTCCGTAGGATCGCACATCGAGCCAGAGTAGAGAGGGAAGAAAACAAAATATAGAAAGACGTCTTTCCTCTCGTTTCGAGCATGGTTCGAACGGTGGTCGTCGCAAACAAATTAAGCGGGCTGCCTCAAAAAAAAAAAAAAACTTTTTTTTTTTTTTTTTGCGGTTTTGTTTTTTATGTATGTCTACATTTTTTGTTTGTTTTCCTTTTACCGCGTCTCTTTCGCCCACTTAGGCTCGCGCAACACTCACGCGCGCGGTCTCGGCCGCTTCGCACGCACGCACGCACGCTCCCGTACCTCTCGTACGCAACCAGGCACGCAAGCCCAAGCACGCATCGTGCGCGCACATTCAAGCGCAAACACGCACAACGCAGATCGAAACCGAGAAGAGTGCGGAGTTGGGGGGGGGGGGGGGCATCGGGGAACAGGACGAGGGGGGAGAAAGTTTGGAGTAAGCGGGCGAGCGCTTCTTTCTGCGCGGCACGGCTGTACGCGCGCGCGGGGAGGAGGGGGCCGCAGAGATCATGGCGCGCCTCCTTGCTCAGGCTCGAGCCACTGCGTTTGCGGTGATTGTGCGCCGAGCGTGACTCGGCCACGACGCGGGATCCGCGTTCCTGCAGCCGTCGGCTCGCGGACTGCATTCCACCGCGATCAGCAGCAGCCGGCCGGCCCGGGAGGGGCGGGGGTCGACAGACCGCGGCCGGCCCAAATGACCGCACGGGGGAAGCTTCTGTGCGCGGCGGCTTCGGTCACCTCGAGACCTTGTTACCCAACGAGTCCCCGCGCTTGAGTTGGCTCCAGCGTCCGCACGGAATGCGGAGGAGAGACTCCACACAGGCCTCCGCGCGAGCGCCGCCCGAGCGTCGGGGGAGGGGGAGGCAGACGGAAAAGGGTGAAATTGAGATGCCGGGAACCGCGCCGCATCTCCATGACGACCCCAATTGAGCCGACCAGAAAGAACAAGCGAGGGACTGATGCGCGACTGATGGTTTCGCAAATATGTAGCGTTTGTGCGAGGCGGCTCCAATTTATGCGTAAGTGGTCGTAGCGCCCCGTAAAAAAAGAAAAAAAAAAAAAAAAAGCGAAGCGACGAAGACGGCCGACTTTAATCGCGCAATCGATTAGGGGCCGAGCGTGAAAAGACGGAACACGGAGAGAGCGGTCGCCCGAATATTCGAGGGCGGCGACCGCGAGATTCCACTTTGGAATCTCGGTGGGCACGACACACGGACATCTTTCAGTAGAGGTGATTTTTTTTTTTTTTTTTCATCGGCCTTTGGTTTTGGGAGGGTTTCTCTTAGGTATCGCGATAGGGTGGACCCAATTCCTAAAGTAACGGATGCGAGGTGCGCTCTGCGGTAGCTGTCGTCGCATCACAGCCTTGTGCCCCGAACCCCGCACTTACAGATTTATCTACTTCGTTTTACTTTACGATAGACCGGAGACAACGCTACAGCAACCGAGGCCACTCCCTTGCCTTGAGATAGTTTCCCGTTCGGGAGAAGAAGTGACGCGTACATTCGCTATCGCGTGACTACGCGAAAGTATCGCGTAGTCAACAACTTCGCAGCGCTGGATTGACTATAGGTATTGGCTATAGTGTAGGGACCGTCCACATGATGTCAAAATGCAGGGCGGTTCCACGTCGGCCGCCGTCGCTCTGTGCTGCGCAGGGAAGCATGCGGAGGCGTATTGCCGCTTTGCTACCTGCCGTTTTCGCCGTGTGTCAGGTGCTGTTGTCGCACCTCAATTTGTTGTTCCTGTGTTTCTGCGTTGGTGTGGATATCGCCGAGAATTACTGTGCTTGCTCTTACGTCTGTGCGCACGATCGCGAGGACGTTAGCGTGGACGGCTCTTCGAAGACGGGTACCTCTTGTTCCCCTTCTCCAGGGATTATTTTCGTAATTTTTGTCCAGCTTGCTTGCACCTTTGCATTCAATTGCAATTTAATCATAACCTTAAAAGGCAAGCCTTTCACCCTTGTTGATGTTAGACTGGTGGCAGCTGATAAAACCCGTTTGCTCTACTGACGGTCTAACCCATGGTTAGCTCAGTTGATAGAGCGCTCCACTGGAAATGGAGAGGTAGCGGGTTCGATACCCGGACCAGGCGGAATATTTTCCATCGCACACCAGTCACCTAACTGTGTTTGGACATTTCTGTCTCTCCTTTGTCCCTCCTGTTCCCCTTCTCCTGGGATTATTTTCGTCACCCTCGAGAAGTTTCGTAAGGCAACGGGCCGGACACGCTTGCACGGTGTGTCGGCAAACTGAGCTTGAAGCTCGATGACGTATCGAGGGTAGAGTTAATTGAAATGAACAATTAGCTGCTTACCTCACACACGAGACAGGTACGAACATATGCAAGCCCCATGCACCATCGGCAGCCGTTCCCGTTGCGATAATAAAATAAGAACAACAAATGTTAAGTGTTAATTACATTTACACGGTGTGCAACCTATCTTATTATTTAGCTGATAATAAATTTTTAATTTGGGTACGTAAGCGTTTGCTATTACCGGGCTCTAAAACCTGCGCTTCAATTTCGAACGCGTACACATTGTAAAACGTTAGGCGTCGTCTCTCGCTTCGATGCATGGTTCGCAAGTTATTAACGTAAAAAAAAAAAAAAAAAAAGGCTAGACACGAGAGTAATTTTCGACGCAATGACCATCCAATAATGTTTAATATTTTTCCTTCCGCTGACCACGCATGGCGTTGGACACGAAGTAAGCGCTAATTTAGTTTAGTAATCTTTACGCAATTTGACCCCATCATTGGCTCGTTTTCGAACCCTCGGGGCAGCTAACCATACGCAACTCCCGCCGCGAATCACGGGCTTTGCCCACTCCGATAATGAAAGGCGAGTTTTCTTCCCGTGATGCATCGCTTCAAGCGTAGTGCATACGCCCTGCAGTTCTGGCAATCGTTTGAAGCCCCGCGAGTTCGCTTCCGAATGTCTCGCGTTGTGCACGCGCGCGGAAAGCGCCAGCTGGAAATGACTCAAGCGCAGGATGCGAGAGGCAGCCCTTATTATGCATTACGCCCAGTGAGTCAGTCGCGAAGACGACTTAGACGCGTGGTAATATTCAGGAATCATTTGGAGAGTCATTCTTTCGTTTACTCAGCATTAGCGACCGACGAGGAAACTTTGTGCCAAAACGGCCCTCCTCTCATTTGACGATTTAGTGTCTCTTTTTGCACGAACCGACTGCTCGTGTCGCCTGTGTGTTCATGGCCGGGTCGTCTCCAACTGACTTCGCAACGTTAAAAACGAAAGAAAAGTGTGTGTGTGTGTTTGTGGGGGGGGGGGGGGGGGCTTCTGCAATATTTTCTTTGGGTGCTACACATGTTCCTCGTGCACTCGTGTTTTTATTTCCGCAGTGCCTGAGAGAATGACATGTCGGCTTTCAGCAGTAGA
Organism: Ixodes scapularis; assembly: GCF_016920785.2. Lineage (NCBI taxonomy): Eukaryota > Metazoa > Arthropoda > Arachnida > Ixodida > Ixodidae > Ixodes > Ixodes scapularis. The sequence continues at coordinate 35,862,387 of NW_024609884.1, read as the reverse complement.
AGTTCTTTGAGTGGGGAGAAAAAAGCCGTCAAACGGTGACTCCCAAACGTCAGCACGGTGTCAAAGCTGCTGGACGGAGAGTGAGTCTTAAGGCCGGTTCGGCCGGTTCTCACATGTAGCGAAACGCTGATGCAGCGCTGTTCACGTGTCGTTAGCTACTTATCGTCTGCCATGAGCAACAGTTTTGACGGTGCGATACAAAGCTGGTGAACGCTCCCGTCGGCACGCGCTTAGCGCAAAGTCAGCGCTGTGCTTATAGTGCTCCGCTCTATGTGTGAACAGGCCTTTATTTTTGCGTCGTATGTTTGTACGCGCTCTCGTCCAAATGTCACCCTAGAGAAAGTGACCCGCTCACGCGAGTACACCCTGTAGATTATGTCCGAAGGGAGTAGAGAAGGTAAGGAAGTTGAGCATGCACTATTGGCGACGCGCGCGATCGAAAGCGTCGCTCCGGTCGGCTTTCCACGATTGGCCGAATGTTCACTATGACGTCAGCAAAGGCTTTTCTCATCGACTGAAATAAGAGTAATGCAAGAACTTTAATATTGACGGTGTAGGCCGTGTTGGCTTCAGAGCGCAATGATCTCAAGCTTCCACCACGTCCATTACAAACACCATCGAACTTGTTGTTCGCAAAGTAATGACGTTACGACAGGGCACAATATGAGGGCGCCACCAAAACATCTCGCCGCTAATACGCCCACACGCGGCCCTCATGTCATGCCGCTGCGGTGCTATGCGGGGCGTAATTTCGTCTGCTTCTTGTGCACGAGTTGAGGTGACGTCATAAAGACGGTGAGCTCTGATTGGCTCTGAATGAAGGATAGTGGGTAGACCTCAAAGCAAGCAGCTTGAAGGTCTTCCCACTATCCTTCATTCAGAGCCAATCAGAGCTCGGCGTTATGACGTCACCCTAGCCCCTGCGAAAGAAGCAGACGAACTTGCGCTCCGCATGGGCAGGGCTCGTGCGCAGACGCTCCACTTCACGCCCATCTGGTTCCTGCGCACGCGCAGTTCCCAGACATCGTGGGGGCTTGTCTGTAAACAGCGCGTTGGCCTACACTGAAGTACACGTCTTAGTTTCAGCTCTAACGTATATCGAGAGGGATTTAGAGGGTGACGTCTACGGAATCTAAGTCTGTGTATGTCCACTTTCGCACAAAAAGAGAGCATGAGTGTCGCGCGGTTTACATTCATGGCGAGTTTCACTCTTCACTCAGTACTTAGGCGAAATTACGCACTGTACATCTATAGATTTGGTAATGCTTACTTGACTTGGTTGGTTGGAAGTTGTCATTTAATTATTACTTGACTATACGTATACAGTGTAAATACAAATAACAAAAAAAAAAAAGAAAGAAAGAAAGAAAGAAACACGTGACTGACGGTCTCAGGGACGCCAATCGCAAAACGTGTATTCAGAATTTAATGTGCCTGTATTCGACATCTCTTCGTGAAGTCTGAAGTCAGGCACTGGCGCCCCTTCTTCCCGCAATATTTTATGAACTGTCAGAGTTATGATACGCGGTAATCAAAGGCCCCAGTGTGCACATAACCAACACCGCCGAGAAACTAAAGCCTGCGCTCTTCGTTCTGGTACGTCATCTACGTCACCGCTCCTGGGCCAAGCGTGGAGAGCCAGCAGAGGGTCTTTACCGCCGAGCACTTGCAACGACGCAGAGGAAGCACTCCGGATGACCCGCGGGAAATATTTTTCCGTTTTTCTTTTCTTTATGCGCCGTCATCCCCGTTGCGTTCGGTCTAAGCGGCGAAGATGGAATTTTAGTCGTTTGAAGTGTAGGCCAACGCACAATTCCATCTTCGCCGCTTAGACCGAACGCAACGGGGATGACGGCGCATAAAGAAAAGAAAAACGGAAAAATATTTCCCGCGGGTCATCCGGAGTGATTCGTCTGCGTCGTCGCAAGTGCTCGGCGGTAAAGGATTTTCTCATCGACAGAAATAAGAGTAATGCAAGAACTTTAATATTGACGGTGTTGGCTCCAGAGCGCAATCCTATATATATATATATATATATATATATATATATATATATATATATATATATATATATATATATATAAAGAAGATTACGCGACGTAACGGCGCAACTTTTCAGACGGCAGGCGGCTCGCAAGAGAAGAAAAGCCAGACATTAATTAGGTGCGCGATCTGGCAACGTAGGAAGCCGTTCCACTGGAACTTAAGAGGTGTCTGGTTCGATACCAGGACCAGGCGGATTTTGCAGTCCCGCACCAGTCACCTAGTTGTGCTTGGAGATTTGTGTTTGTCCTCTGCTCCCCTTGTTCCCCTTCTACAGGGATTATTACCGTTATTCTTGTCCAGCTCACTGCACATTTGCATTAATTGCATTAACAAAAAGACGCCTGCGTTTTTACTGCGTCCGTTGGCGACCAGACTCTGGTGTTCCGTGTATGCGAATGTGACGATCGATGCCTTAAAAGTGTTGGGTGCCGAGCCGTCGGGGAGTTTATGCCGAAGACCCGGAGGTCCACGTATAATCCTTCCAAACCAACGAGCAACGGTGTATCCATTGGGTCACGGCAATTCCGGAAAAAGAAGTTCATGCTACGAGTTCTTCAAAGGTATGTTGTTTTGGCTGTTTTTTGTTTCATCCTTGCACTTTCGTATTATTGTGCCTAAAAGTATGATATTAGAGTAAACAAATCCGCTATTTCCTGAATTCTCACGGAGGAACAGTAGGTATTTTTGGAACGAGCTATCGCTTCCGAAATGATTTGAAATATCGTTTTGGTTTTTGCATGCGAGATTCCTGCTCAACGTATTTTGCTTTGTGTTCTAAAACATTGTTTAATAAATAATTTAAAAAAGTGAAAGCCGTTTACAAATTCCTGTAACGCCGAATTGGAGCGCAGCTCTTGAGGAGGAGGAGTGAAGGGTACTGAGGGGAGGGTAGACCCCTCCTCCTCCCCTCATTCTTTAATATGCTCCGGGGGGGCGGTCACGTGACCTCGGGGGGGGGGGGGTGTCACGTGACTTCGGGGAGGGGGGGTCACGGGACCTCGGGGGGGTCACGTGACCTCAGAGGGGTCACGTGACCTCAGAGGGGTCACGTGACCTCAGAGGGGTCACGTGACCTCAGAGGGGTCACGTGACCTGGGGGTCACGTGGGGGTCACCTTGGGGTCACGTGACCTTGAGATGACCTTGGGAGGGGTCACGTGACCTTGGGGGTCACGTGACCTTGGGGAGGAGACCACGTGACCTCGGGGGTCACGTGACCTTCAAAGGGTCACGTGGGGTCTTGGGGTCACGTGACCTTGAGATGACCTTGGGAGGGGTCACGTGACCTCGAGGGGTCACGTGACCTTGGGAGTCACGTGGGGTCACGTGACCTTGAGATGACCTTGGGAGGGGTCACGTGACCTGGAGGGGTCACGTGACCTTGGGGAGGAGACCACGTGACCTCGGGGGTCACGTGACCTTCAAAGGGTCACGTGGGGTCTTGGGGTCACGTGACCTTGAGATGACCTTGGGAGGGGTCACGTGACCTCGAGGGGTCACGTGACCTTGGGAGTCACGTGGGGTCACGTGACCTTGAGATGACCTTGGGAGGGGTCACGTGACCTGGAGGGGTCACGTGACCTTGGGGGTCACGTGACCTTGGGATGACCTTGGTTACGCCGACGGCGACGCCGCTCAAGCCGGGAACGGGCCCCTAAGAGCTGCGCTCTAAAAAAAAATGTCCGTGTCACCAGACTAACTTCTTGCCCTTCGTCCCAACTGTAGTTCAGAAGCGACACGCTTCATTGCGATTTTTTTTTTCTGTCTGTTCTGTAGTTGCATTATATGTCCAGAATATTTTATTGTTGAATTTACAAAGCAAATAGTAACGAAATCGAGATAATACATTTCATTAACCAACATTGCCTTCCCTGAAGATTTGCTCATGTGTATCTCCAGAAAGCATTAGGAGTTTTATTGCGCATTCATATGACATGTCCCAATCAAAACGGTAAAGTAATGATTGGTATTCTCAGTTATCAATACTTGTGGCTCATTTTCGTGCCAATAAATTGCACAGGTCTAATGTCCACCGCAAGAAACTTTATAGCGCGCGCTTTGTTTTTTCAACGTAATTGTACGATTTTTAATGAAGATATCATAATTAATCCGCAAGAACTGAGCACATTCTTCGGTTCTTGCGGTTACATGACCAACTAAAAATTTGTCAGGGACATGGCAATATAACTATATTGCCAGATTCTGAAGAGTTGGACACTTGTGCAACCCTCACCTCGTCGACTAACATTCTCCTCTAAAATGTGTGCAAGGAGAAAAATGATGCCATAGTGCACGATGTCAGGTCTGCCCCAGCCAAGAGGCAAAAACTATCTGTGCTCGCAAAAAAAGAAATAGAAAAAAAAAAAGCTTATAAAACAAACAACAAAAAGAAAAAAAGAATCGCGAGATTTCTGTACATAACCGCTGGGTAACATGCATCATGGGACGAACTATACATTGTGTTACGTTATTTTATTACATGGTGGTCTTCTGACACGTTGTCGATCGGTCACATTTCGTGTATGCATTTGCTTGTTTCACGCTTTTAAATAAAACAAGTGACCACTTCAGTAGCGCAACGCTACTTATTTTCGTACATTTTCTTAAATACAAAAATGCCCTCCAACTTGTGATGGACCCTGGGAGGTCGAGGGCGTGCTGCTACTTTTATTTCATCTTTCAAGGGACCACCTGGAAGGCGCTAGGCATAAAATACTATTGTCCATATTTGCTCGTTGTTTGGTAAGCCTGCACGTCAAAAATATGTTTCAAAGTAAAATATTTGTGATTGCAGATCAGCGCTTCCGTTTTATAAAGGAGATCAAGTTGAATAATTGTGAAAAGGGCGTAATCGCTAATATTTACCACGAGTGTTTTCAGTCGTCGTAACCTAATGGACAAAGCATAGAAGTCTGAGTTGTTATATGAAATTCTAGTCATAAAAGCTGCAATTGGATTAATTACGTCGTCGCCCTGCAGCGGGTAAGTAAGATCCGTACACTATTTCCATTGGAAGCTATAGGCCGGTCCGCCAGCGCGTCGGCACAGCAAAGCCCAGCGCCCGGCCGACAGTGACGTTTTTCCGCGTGCTCGCCGATCTGCGGTGACGTTACGGAGGGCGTTGAAATAACTGTCTGATTTTTAAACGTTTCAATAAGGTTTATGACAGAGGCGTTAAAAATATTGCCAAATTCCAGACTTAAAACCAATCTCGACGAAACTAATAAAACGATGGTTACAATATAACTGAATAAAATGCACGAATAAAGAAAAAAATAGCTGTTAGAAAGACGGGTTTCAATTCGCAGAGAATGCTTTTTATGCCTTTTTTTTGTGTTTATGTGTGTGTGTGAAGTGAAACTGTCATTTCTCAGGCTTGATTAGTTCCTCTATTTATTGACTGCTTCGGTTTAGTCGACCACATTTAAACATTGCAAACCATCGAGTTTTTTTGTTTGTTTTTTTTGTCTTTATGTTTTTTGGCTACATTACCCAAGACACCGCAAGCTTGCAGCTTATTCGAAGAGGGTAACCGCACCTCATTGTTCCGGCGCTGGAGCCGTTAAGAGTGACGCTGGGAGCTTTGACAGAGGTCTGTTCACCGAGGCTGGTCAACAGTTTGCCCGGAGTAGCGCCCCATGACTCATCGGGGGAGTGGGCGTGACTGGCCGGCCAACTAACTCGATAAAAGTCCCGCCGAGCGTACCTCCTGGTGTCCAACAGGGCCGGTCCGTGAGGGACGATTTGAGCGTGCCATTGATCTGGTCTCGCGTGAGTCATGCGCCCAGTTTCTGGGCTCTTTTCCGCGACACTCAGAGACTGCGGCAGACCGCTCGGGTCGTAAACGTACAAACGTGTGCAACCCCCCCCCCCCCCCCCCCCCCCCCCCCTTTCCAACCGTAGGTGTTTGGAAGCGCGAGGGCAGGCAAGATTTCGCTGCTGCATTCGGCTGTTGATGTTTTCGAAGTGTGACACGTTGTTATAGGTTATTTTGGAAGCTTCAATTGTCTGAATCTAGGGAAAAATTTTTTTTTGTTATTATATGTTTTATGCCTGTTCATGTACGACTTTGCGCATAGTTTTTCCCCGAAGAAATAGGTTTACCCTAAGGTTTAGCCCAAGTTTATTCCCCTGCGCTAATAGCTCGCGCAATGTTTGGATGGAAAAATAGGAACAAAATGCGGTGTTATTTTTAGTTTGAAACCTATTCTTCACGTGACCGTGAACTGCTCACATACATATTCTATGCATTCAACATAAAACATACATATCCTATGCATAAAACTTAAAACATACATATCCCATCATTATACTAAACATACATATTCTATCATTATACTAAACACATATTCTATCATTTATACTAAACATACATATTCTATCACCATACAGCATAAAACATACATATTCTACTACGTGACCGGTAACTTGTTCTTATATGCCCGTACGTGTGACGTTACGCAACGGTTTAACGCGGTCGAAATAAATCACGCCCTTGGAGCATCAGAAATATGTTTGGCAAGTGTTTTTGCGTGAACACGCGCCAATAATCGTTGATTATAGTTAAAAAATAAATGAAAGTCGTTTACAACTCCCTGTAACGCCGAATTAGAGCGCAGCTCTTGAGGAGGAGGCGGGAAGTGTACTGAGGGGAGGGTGTACCCCTCCTCCTCACCTCCTCGCCTCGTCATCCTTCTTGCTACTCCTCCTCTCCTCACGGGGGTCAGGTAACGTCACGTGACCTCGGGGGGGGGGGGGGGGGTCACGTGACCTCACGGTTACGCCGACGCCGACGCCGCTCAAGCCGGAAACGGGCGCCTAAGAGCTGCGCTCTAAAAAAAAAAAAAAAGACAGGTCGTGACCCTATGATTAGTAGTACCGGGGAAATACGATCCCATCTGATGGTATGCTCAGATTCACCAAAAAAAAAAAAAGGAAAAAAAAAAGCCACAGTTTTCGCATTTTTTTGTTGTGCTGGTCTCGCCTCTTTGACTGCTTCCGACGTTATTTCTTCCACGGGCCGTCGATCACAAACCAAACGGGCATTTACCGGGTTGCTGACCTCCCTACACGAAACACAGACTGTGAAAGCTCCAGTCCCTCTCCCAATCCTCTACCTCCCAACTTTCTGTCCACTATGACATGGCGTGCCGATACTTGCGGAGGCATACATTACTATAGTTTCATCCTTTTCAGACTTCCGAATGACGCTTACTCCTAACAAGGTTTTTTTTAGACTATGCAGAAAACAACGAGGATATAAACCGGGGACGGTATGCTATCTCAAAGAGCTAGAGATACTGCTCGTACGCTAGCCTCAGAAAAATAAGTAAAGTGCCACTTACCAAAGTCTCTGTGACTGAAATAGATTGTTGTAGCGATCCTTTTTTTTTATAGATGTTTTGTATTTTGTGTGTGTGTGTGTGTGTGTGTGTGTGTGTGTGTGTGTGTGTGTGTGTGTGTGTGTGTGTGTGTGTGTGCGTGCGTGCGTGCGTGCGTGCGCGCGCGTGTGTGTGTGTGTGTGTGTTTGAGGTCCCCAGGAAAGTTTGGTATGGTCGTTTCCTTTACACTGCTGATTACTTTGCCGGGTACTCCAGTTTATGTAGTTCTTGTTCGAAGAGAGCATACCGGAAATAATTGCTCCCCCCACCTCAATCCCCTGATTGACGCATAACGTGAATCCAATGTACGGTGCGTGAAAAAGTAGCCATGTAGGTTTAATATTTTGTGATTTCAGAAAGCAAGGAAGGCAGAAGGGCGGACAAACACAGTGTACGTGCCGGCCTTGTTCTGTTCGTTTATTTTTTGTTTTTGTTTTGTGTGCGTGTGTTTTGCATTCACGATGATAAAGAAAAATGAATCGTGCCGCTTCCAAGATATACGAAGCGTCAGAGTCAGCCCGAGTGTACGTCGTAACAAACCCAGAAGCCCAGAAGGCAAAGCAAAGGGAACAGCGGCACGTTGATGTTTGTAAAAAGAAAATAGGCCCGTGAACGATCATTGACTGATCACACTTGTTAGTTTTTAACGCGTAGAATTAGCACCTCTCGCAATCTTCATTCATTGGTGTGCAGAGTTTAATCGGTTTAATAAGACTTTCCGACCTGAAAAGAACTCAGAATTTTCAAACTTACCATCGTTTAACTGCTTGTCTATTTGGACACATTCTGCTCTTGCCCTGGGCCATTCAAGTAGTCGCTTACAGAGCCTCAGCGATCCCAGCCACGTGGCATCGGATGTTTATGGCGATTCGGTGACTCTCGATTTACCGGCTAAGCAACCGCGCGGTCGCATTAGTTATTCGAGCGGGATAGTCGTGTGTCCAACCTCGACGAGCGAATTAGAGAATCTACACTAGTACAGTCTAAAAAAAGCCCGTGCGTCTACTTCCCCGCACAACACTCGGAGAGCCAATCACCGAAACTAACGGAGGCCGCTCACCGAAGGACGATGCCGAAACATATGTTCAGACCAAAAAACACAGTATGAGTTGTCACATTAAGCAATGCAAAAACGTCAGGCTTGCATTGCTTAATATCGCAACTCGGACGGCGTGTTTTGGTCTAAATATATGTTTCGGCATCGTCATTCGCTGAGCTGCCTCCGTAAGTTGCGGTGATTGGCTCTCCGAGTGTTGTGCGGGGAAGTAGACGCACGGGCTTTTTTTTAGAGTGATAGGAACAGAGCCCTCCCGTTGTCACTTCCACTCTCCTTATTGCGCATCACGCGGACCAAGCAGCACATTCATTCGACCCGATCGTACCTGAACGTCCCCGTGAAGTTTCACATGAGGCTTCCAATGATGTGATTGCTGCGCCGTCTTACGCCAAACTGCGCTATAGTGCTTACCCTGCTACATCCTACCACATTTCACCGAAATCTGAAAAATGTCCGCAAACATCGCTTCATAAGGGGATTTCACTTTCTCGATATTAGAAGCTAATATTTGGGGGCCCCCCGTACACTGCCGGATCATTACGGAAGGCTTGTACGAGTTTTGGGAAATTTTGATCGTCGTTTCCGATACCGTATTATTAATTTTGATCGTTGCATCGATCGCTGACAGTACTCGGAAGCTTCGCCATGTTTATCTCCTGTTCGTTATGGTGGCTAAAGGGGCTATTCAATGAACGCCATATTTGAGGGCGCTGTTTAGAGCGCACGCTCAAAACTAGCTCAGATTAATAGGCTGCTAAGACCGGCAATCTTGATGTGAAACGAATGTTGCAAAAAAAGAAAAAAAACACACACACACACGTTGAAGTCATTTAAGATTGCTTACGTGTAGGAATGCGAAAGGCATTATAGTCCCGCGGGTGAAATGTTTTCAAGTAATGTTTCTACGCGTATTAAAGTTGTTTCTGCCGGTATTGTATTCAGCATGCCGCCGTAGATGTCCAAGCGGTTGCTTCACAGTCCATCGCACGAATCACACAACGAGCACAGGTGAATAAGTCGGAAGCGCAACTGACCCTCCGAAGGCAGTGGTGACATCGCGCTCCCCTACTGCGCAGGCGCAGCGCCCCCGCCGGCTTCACGGCTTCTGTGACAAAGCATCTGCGTTTGCTGTGCTTTTCTTTTCGTTTTATTTCTGAGGCGCGTCCACTTTGACCTTGAGGGGCGGGTGCTTGATGACGCATTTTTACGGCCATCTTTCTGGGACAGCGCCGACGCCTTTTCGCGTGATGGGACATATTAGAATTTCGCCTTAATAACCGTGCAAGCTCGCCATCAGTACGTGCACAGCAGTAGGGAACACAGCTATGGCCGCCAATGAATACTCCCTATAGGGGTAGGTGTAATGAGTGGTCCGCATTCTTGGGTAGTTCCACGTGCCGCCACTTCATGAAGAAAAACTCGCGCTGTGGCCTGGGTACCGATGCACTTCTGCTCGAAGGGGCGTCGCTTGAAGCGTCTCCTCCGTATTTGTTGTGCACTGAAGTGTTGCGCGCGAGCGCGCGGGGCGCGATGGAGAGCGTCTCGCACCCTGCGTGCTCATGCAGGACACACTTCTAGATCCCGTGCGTGGTACCATCGCGCGTTGCGCGATGGCAGCACGCGCATGGTGCCACTGCCATTGTGCGGCGTCCTGAAAAAGTGGCATGCATTCGATTTCGAGATGTTTCGGTGGCGCCCTCTTATGGTTTCCATCCGTGACGTCACGACCAGGATTTGCCTCGCCGTGACGTCACGAGTTGTTACCCTGGCTACTTACCAGCAATTGCGACGACAAGTTCGATGGTGTGTTTGAAAAAGAAACAATTAACAAATCACAAGCAGCTCAGAGTTCATGGATCGTAGTTCATAAATTTGATACATATATATGTCGAGCTTAACTAAATGCTCGATGACTAAACTTACGGGACACTTAAGACTGCTTACGTGTAGGAAGGCGAAAGCATTATAGGTAGTCCCGCGGGTGAAATGCTTTCGGGTAATGTTTCTACAAGTATAAAAGTATAGGACGACGTATAGGACGACGTCCTAGACTTTAATACGTGTAAGACATTACTCGACGCCCAGTACGACGTTAAGGACGGCGTCTAGGACGACGTCGAGAACGACGTCGAGAAAGACCTCAAGGACGACGCCTGGAGGACGACCTCTAGGGCGACCTCAAGGATTGCGTCGTCCTTGAGCATACGATTGAGCGCTGCGTGCTTGATGACGTATTTTTATGACCATCTTTCGGGCACAACGCCGCCGCCTTTTCGCGAAATGGGACAAGTAAGGCTTTCGCCTTAAAAGCATAATGGAAGCTAGGTGCCATATCGCATTCCAAAACTAACACCGTCGAAGTTGACAGTCTGACAGTGCTCCATGGTTTGGCCAATCGTGGAAAGCTGACAGCAGCGACGCTTTCGGTCGCGTACGCCGCTAATAGACCTTTCCAAACAAGGGCTCCTGGCCGATTCCATTTTCAGTGTTCGTTCGTATCGGGCGTGATTTGCCCGCTTTGCGAAGCGACGAACATGCGCGTGCTGGGCTGAGGAGATCGCACGTTGGGCTGAGGACTTGTAAAGATTGGAATGGTGTATATACTGCTTTCACCTTTAAAGGTGGCCTGGGGAAGTTTCTGAGATCGCCCCAATATGGCGAAAACTCACTCTGCTGTCTCTAAGCACCCTAGAAATTCCTAAATCATGACGGTACGCGGCCGACTTCCCTATTAAAAAAATTACAGGAGGACACTTAAGATTGCTTGCGTGTAGGAATGCGAAAGCATTCGTACACGCACCGCATTCCTATGAGCAGCGCGCCCCGCTGTCCTCCGCAGAAACCGGCCGGGCGGCGCGACATGGCTGAAAGCAAGGAAAGGTGAAACTCGGTGTGTTTCATCTTTGATTGCCTTTTAATAGAGAAATCGGCCGCGCATCGTTATGATTTCTGGATATCTAGGATGGTTTGAGCCCGCAGAGGGAGTTATCGCCATATTTAGGCGGTCTCAAAAACCTCCTCAGGGCACCTTTAAGCTGAGACTGCAGACAAAGCTACAAGCACGAACTAGCCCGCGCTCCCGGCTTTGAGACATGCATTCCTAGCACGAGCGCTCGTTCTGCGGAAGAACGCTTCAAAGCAGCTACCTCGAGCTCTCGTGCTTGTGGTATTGGCTGCAGTCTCAGCTTAAGGGTGAACGGAGTATAGCCACCGTATGTTCGTGGTCTGCACGGGCAAGTCTGTCATCTGCGTTGAGTGCACTTCTCGCCGCGCACCGATAAACTGCTGAGAAGCGACACTTGCACTCTAAAAAAAGCCCGTGCGTCTGCTTTCCCGCACAACACTTGGAGAGCCAATCACCGCAACTTTCGGAGGCAGCTCAGCGAATGAGGTTGCCGAAACATATATTTAGACCAAAAAACGCAGTCTGAGTTGTGACATGAAGCAATGCAAGCGTGACGTTTTGCATTGCTTAATGTCACAACTCAGACTGCGTTTTTTGGTCTAAACATATGTTTCGGCATCGTCATTCGCTGAGCTGCCTCCGAAAGTTGCGGTGATTGGCTCTCCGAGTGTCGTGTGGGAAAGCAGACGCTCGGGCTTTTTTTTAGAGTGCATGCGGGGCAGACATTGCAACCGGCGTAATGGCCAGTCTTGAAAAAAGTGATCGATTGCAAATACTATTTCTCCTGGTCTAAAAGTATTAAATTAGATTATTTGATTACTTGAGAGAACAAAGCGATTGGACATTACTTCAAAAAGTAACCGTTACTTTTTAGATGATTCTTTGATAACTTTAGAAGCTTCGTGCCGTTATCACTTGACACAATGTAACACGCAGTAAAAATAATATTGCTCACATCTCGAAAAGACAAAAAAAAAAAAAAAAACTTATGCGCATAAAAATAATATATATATACAAATAAATATAAGTACGAGATCCGCTCCAAGATATCACACAAAGCTTTGTGACGAGTTTCTTACAAGTTTGAAAACCTTTAAAAAATATTGCAATAGCGAAACTCCGCTGAACGAATTCAACAACATTGGGCGGCCGATGCCATGGTGAAGGACTCCGTTGCGGCCGGTACCACTGATCTCTATGGTAATTGCTGGATCGCGCATCCCCGCTTGTTCGCTGCAGCGCGAGTGCGGCCACCGGACGGCCATCTTGCATGCCGTTTTTTTTTGTTTTTTCGTTTTGCTGGCGTTGCAGAGGCCGGCGGCAGCGTGCTAAAGACACGTTTTCTACTCGTTCGTCGTCATTCCCCGAAGGTGTTCTTTAAGATCCTGTGTGAGCCGTGATGCTTGCCGTTGAGAACACGTGGAAATGTTTACGAAAGCGCAGTGCCACAGGAAAAATGCATAACTCGTCGAAAGCAAGTTTCGCCGGTCTCGCGGCGTGTTCAAAGCTTCCTTGGCACGCCGAAGTGCTGTGTCTCTGTGCCTTCGCACGCTTGGATACCGATGAAGAATCGACGCCATGTAGATGTGTTTTGCGAGTGCAATGTGCGTGAAGCCTTATGTGCCTCTGGATCAGCGTCTTACTTGACTCTACGACTGTATACTTGCAGCACTCGCTGTCCAGAAACGAGCTTAATCCAGCGTCCAGTAGCGACGGAAGAGGGGGGGGGGGGGAGGTACGTCGTTTTTCCGTCCTTAGACGATTTCCAGAATACAGATCATCACTGATCAGTGCAGGCTCTTTATCAACCTACTTAATTGCACCTGACGTTTGAGCGCGGCTGGCTTAATTGTGATTGGTCAACAGATTGCACACGACCATAAGGGCTGCGCTTCAAAGATTTTCATTCTCGCCGTCTTGTACTTTTGCCTTCGAAAACCCTCCTTGCTCCACAGCGTTGCTCTAATCCTGCTTCCATGTGATCAATTAGACTAGCTTTGGAACATAGCCATGGTTAATAGTGCATAAGAGCACGTACAGATCACCCCCCCCCCTACCCTTTATTGACAGCAACTCAACGAAACAGCTGGACGATCCAGAACTCCGTGGCCGATATATATATATATATATATATATATATATATATATATATATATATATACACACACACATATGATCTAATGACATCTACGCGCGGCACATCTTCAAAACTTTTGTGAGGCGTCGATTCTTGATCGGCATATCCAAGCGTGCGAAGGCACAAAGATGCAGTACTTGGCGTGCCAAGGAAGCTTTGATCACGCCGCGAGACCGGCGTGACACTTGCTTTCGACGAGTTGTACCTTTACATACGGCTTCATACATTGCGCTCGCAAAACACATCCACGCGGCGTCGATTCTTGATCGGTATCCAAGCGTGCGAAGGCACAGAGAGACAGCACTTTGGCGTGCCCAGGAAGCTTTGAACACGCCGCGAGACCGGCGAAACTTGCTTTCAACAAGTTGTGCCTTTTTCCAGCGGCACTGCACTTTCGCAAAAATTTCCAAGTGTTCTCAACGGCAAGTATCACGGCTCACACAGGATCTTAAAGAACGTCTTCGGCGAATGACGACGAACGAGTAGAAAACATCTCTTCAGCACGCTGCCATCGGCCTCTGCTGCAACGCTAGCAAAAAAAAAAAAAAAAAAAAAACACAACAGAAAAACCGGTATGCAAGATGGTTGTTTGGTGGCCACTGGCCGCACTCGCGGAGCGGGGATGCGCGATCCAGCAATTGTCATAGAGATCAGCGGCCGGTACAGTTGTTTATATTGTGGCGTTCTTGCGTTTCTTCGATCCCTTCGCCCCTGTATGGCTGCAGGTAGCGTTTCCCCTATCACGGGTTGGATAAACGAGATTTCCCAACTCCTAGCCGTTAAAGATGACGAAGTACTACATCGCTTCTACATGAGCCGGTCGGAGTCTAAGCGCTCTTTCGACAGAAGCTACAACTTCCTCGTTGAGCGGTTCGTGTTCAAATACGTAGACCCACACGAGTCATCGCTTAGAGTACACGGCCATCGCGGGTTTCATGTATGACAAAGATCGTTCACAATAAATAATACAAAAACAAGTAAAACCTGAAGTTTCTGTACAGGGTATTTAAAAAAAAAACGTTTCGACTCTAAAATCGCCTGCAAAAGCTTGGGACTCTGCGTATCAACTAGAAAATTACCTCGGATACGTATTTTACTGGTCAGATTTGCGCATAAAAAATGTAAGTCCGAACTTCACATATAAAAAAAAAAAGCCTATGCTTTTAAATGGGTCAGTTTTTTTATTTATTTCTATCGTACTTGAAGTAGAGACTTAAAATTTTTATGTGTCAATGGGACGAGTAAAATACGTATTGAGGTAAGTTTCAACTTGATAGGTTGAGCCGCTTCTTTTTGAGTGTCTCAAAATAAAGTTACAAGCTACAATTAATGGCTCATCAAAAATCAGCGACTGAGCATATCAAGTTGAAACTTGCCTCGAATACGTATTTTGCTCGATTCCATTCCCACAATAAAAATGCAAGTTTCTACTTAAAATACAAAAAAAAAAAAAATTTTTTTGAGGGGGGGACGGGGGCATTTTCTTTTCTGCTTGGAATTAACACTTAAAATTTAAATGCGGAAATTCGACCAATGTATTCAAGGTAAGTTTGTCCTTGATACGTCGAGTCCCTGAATTTTGAATTAAATTTTAGAGTCGAAACTTTATTTTGGAACACCCTGTAGTTAGAGTAGCAGGTTTGTATTGAAACAGAAGTTGCAAGCGCGTGCATGTTGCTTTGCATAAAGCATGCGCTGCACAGGTGTGTACGCGCTACAGGCAGGTTAAAGCGTGAGGTTGTATGGCTACGTGCGTACCTAACACATACTTTACACGCGCAAGTTGGAAGCACCGCGAGCTCGCGCATACGTAAAGCTACGCGCTCGCGGAGCTGTCATGTCAACAAGCGGTACCACGAGCAACATTACATGTGTATTTGACGCTTTGACATCTTCAAATGAGCTGAAACTTAGAAACTCTACCTGACTAATACCCATGCCACACGGGCAACTCGAATGCCATTTACAACGAATGACATTTGAACGATCGGCCAATCAGCGCGCGACACTCTGAGCGTGGGGCGTTCCACGCGCGACAGATAGCGAGCCGATTCGTCAATCACACGAATGTCATTCGTTGTAAATGGCATTCGAGTTGCCCGTGTGGCACAGGTATAACATGAACTCGTACAAACTTGCCCAGGTATTTATCCTAATCTACCTCCAAACGCTACAAAGTGAGATTAAGAACACCGGACTCAACCGCAAAGGGAGCGTTGGGTGGGAACGGCTCGTGTTCCTTTCTTGCAATTGATCAGGCAAACGTCTGCTCTGCTACGCCGTTGAATATCCCCACCCGACCGGAGCCCGTCAACCGATAGCGAGTACATTTACGAATATGTACCTTGATGCCATATTTGTCCAGATACCCTCTCTGCTTACAGAGGCGTATGCGGCAGTATGTTGGCATCGTGGGCCGTGGACTAGCGTCAGACTAGCGTCTACGGCCTATGCAGCGTATGCAACGACGCACCACCACCCTGCAGCATGGCGGCTGGCGCTGGTTGCCGTTGCGTACGACAGATGGCCTGTTTCCTCCTCTTCCCTTCGTCCCCTACTCTAGAGCCCCACCCCTGCGGCCGCTAAGCCCGCGGCAGCTAAACCATAAACTCAAACTAGAAAAAAAAATACAGGAGGACATTTAAGCCTGCTTGCGTGTAGGACGGCGAAAGCATTAAGGCCCGTTCACACTCTTGCAACCGAGTACGACCGAGAGAGACCAGACCGGTTTTTAAGCCTTTTGCGACTTCTTACGACCGGATGCGCGGTAGCGGAGCTGGTCCTAAGAGATCGTAAGAGGCTTAAAAACCGGTCTGGTCTCTCTCGGTCGTACTCGGTTGCAAGAGTGTGAACGGGCCTTATAGTCCCGCGGGTGAAATGTTTACAAGTAATGTTTCTGCAGGTATTAAAGTTTAGGACGACGTAAAGGACGACGTCCTAAAGATCGACGGCAAGTACGGCGTCTGGGACGCCGCCTAGAGGTCGACGTCTAGGGCGACATCGAGAACGACGCCAAAAGAACGACGTCTAGGACGACCTCTAGGGCGACGTCAAGGACACCACAAGGACGGCGTCGTCCTTGAGCGTACGATTGAGCAGCGCGTGCTTGATGACGTAATTTCATGGTCATCTTTCGGGTGCAATGACACCGCTTTTTCGCGAAAAGGGACAAATAGGCTTTCGGCCTTGAAAAACAAAGAAAGGATTCCGATACAAAAGAGCAACCCCAACATGATTGACAAGCGGCATTGAGTCCGTGAGTTAAGCAGGGAACACATGAGCGGCAAGAAGGGAGCGCCGCGCCCTGATTCCGATAGCAACAGCCCAGGACGTTGTTACGTGGGCCTATGCCGAGCCGCCACGTCACGGAGTGCCCGCAAGTTGCCATGGAAACTGCCGCGCGGCGCACGTTTTTGTCGCTCACGTGTTCCCTGCTTTACAATGCCGTTGGCGTCAGTGCAGGTTTTTTTTTAGTCAGCTTGCCCTGCTCTGGTATTTCTTTATATTTCCCCTTGTAGTTTTTCTTCTTTTTTTTTTCGGGGGGATGAAAATAAAAGGGGGGGGGGGGGCGACGTTGCTAAATACGATTGAAAGTCGTTCTTTGTATTTTGGTGTTTCTTTTCGTTTTATCGAGGAGATATCCACGATTTTGGAAAATATCGTCTGCGCATGCGCAGCCCAACGCAGACGCTCGGTCGAAAGTTGTCAGTAAGAAAACTTGTGATTGCATGGAAATAAGCCACTGCCTCCCAAAGGGCAGTTAGATCCTGCTTTGTATACTCCGTTTCACCTTACGTCTGACTGCAGCGGACGCTCGAGCCATCTCGGCCAATCCTGTTCTGTGAACGGAACACGTGATACGCTTTTGCCTATCACTGCGCCCCTCTCCAAGGTCACGCAACACTCCCTTGGATTGGCTCCGGTGGCTCGTAGCATCCGCTGCGGTCGGTCCTAAGGTGCAACGGAGTATAGACGCAGTGGCCTGTAAGTGAACGGAGTATAACTTGGGTATTCGGTGAGGGCGACTAAGAAATAATAAAACATTTCAACCTGCAAATAGTAAAGAAAATAAAGGGGTGACAAAACGAGAATGGGTGACGGTTACGCTCACACCTTAATTGTATTCTGTTGGCGAGGCGATGGCAAAACAATGCCCATACTGAAAGTCACGATATTTCAAGATGGCGACGCCCTTGTGAAATAAGTCTTTTGGCGGCGTGCATGAACTGCAGCGGGTGCTTCTCTGGCTATCATCATCATCGTTTGTGACGTCACGTAAAGGACAGATTGGGACAGACCGCGCAAGTCATGGATCTCTGGGCTCGTGAGCTCTCTTCATGCCCGCTGTTGTCTGCAGTAGCGAAACAGCACCTAAATTCCCACTGGCTGCGACGTGTCATATGGCTCCATAGCAATGGCGTCATTGTTGCTAAAGAGCCAGCCGAACTGCTGGCGGCGCAGCGGGAGGGAGGGACGCGGGTATGCGCTGGCCTGAAGTTGGGCCTAACGTTAGCCTATCGTTACGCTTTGAGGTCTAACGTCGTCAACCGGTACGCACAGCTGTTTGACGTAAGAGGGGGGCGGGGGCGGGTATGCGCTGGTTTGACATTAGGCCTAACGTTACGCTTTGAGTTCTAACGTCGTCAACCGGTACCCGCAGCTAGGGCGATGATGATAATGAGAGGACACGTGATTTCAGCACGCGCCGCGCCAAGCTTCTCACTCCCGCCGCCGCCTCACCCAGAAGCGCAACAGTCACCAGCGAGCTGCAGCGAGCCAGGGCGGTCTGCGCGGCGCACCGCCGCACTCCCTGCCGGCGCTGGCCGCTTCAGCTCTTCTCGGCGCCGAGCAACACCTACTAGACGAGAAGGCCGTAGCGCTCCGAGTGGTTACGTCACAATGTCGGAGAAGGAAGGCTATGGCGCAACTACGTGAGAAAATATCTGGTATCGACGTGAAAAAAAATGTTACTTGTCGAGCGGCGCGGTAGTGTTCGTGCGCGTTTATTTGACATTAATATGCGTTTTAAAAGCGCAGTCTTGTACAATTTATTGTACATATAATATAAACGTAATATACAACGCGTTACCAAGTTTGAAAGTGCCAAATTTATATTTATGATTATCCCCGTATCGCGGGACTACGTACAGTCTCGCAGCTCCCCACACTTTTCGAATGAATCGGGTCCGGGGCGACATTTTCTTCCCTCATACGGGCTGCGATTCTGGTAAATTTACGTCGTGTGTGAGCTGCTGACTGCCTGAAAAGGAACGCTGAGACATTTAAGAAGGGAAAGGGAACCGAAACAAATCCAGTCATCGCCGCAGGGAGCGCACACGAGCAAGAGATGGTTCAACAGCGTTAAGCCTTACGTCCTACACTGCATGCTGCCGCTACCCTCTTGTGTGGTTATTTTGATACTTTTCTTCCCGTCGTTTTTCTGTCCTCACCGCAGTCTCGGGTAATTTTTTTTTTTTTTTTTTTTTTGTGTTCGTTTGAAACTAGGGCATTTACGTGGATTCGCGGAACAAGTCCTGCTACGGTTTGAGTGACATGTGTGGCAGCTAGTCAACGATGACACTGGTCGATTATCGATAGACCTCTCTCTCCACAGAGAGACTTCTTGGAGTTCGTGTTCAAACGTTTTCGTGACGGATATTGCGGGGCGTACGGATACGATCGACAGGTGAGAAACAACTTATTGGCGGGCTTTCTTGACCATGTAGGACGCGAGCAAAGTGCTGCGGTCGTTTTTTTTTTTTTTTTTTTTTTTTTGAATCTTGTGATAGAATGGAATCTTGTTCTTCATCGTTATCCGTGTGCAGTTGCGTCGACATTTGTAATTATCCGTGGTAATATTGGGTGATTCCACGTCAGTTCGCGCAGTCATGGTCCGGGTCATATTTTTTATATTTTCGTTAAAAATATATACGAAAGCAATATTCCTGGGAGGAACATTCATTTATATACGAACGCCGTAACAATCTTTTTTGACGGAGATTTAAAATAGAGAAGCTCGAGGGCGTGGAAATTGAGATGTTTTCACGATGCTACTTTGCACACTCGTCATTTTCTTATCGAAGTTTTTACGTCACCGTAACTTTTTCGATAAATTTTACAGAAGATATACACATACACAAAAAATTAAAATATATATGAAATATTTCTTTGCAAACAAAATGACCAAACATGGCATAAAAACGCGTTTTAGAGAGATATTCACAATTTTTTTTGCAAATAAACCGTTGTAGTGGACCGCGTTCACGCTTGCGTGGGTGTGCGACGCGAAGAGCATGGACAAAGAGACGACATCTTTGGGCCAATACGAAAATATATTAAAGCGTTAAACACTAGAGAATGAGAAAATTAAAAAAAAAGATTATCGGAAAATCTAGCACTTAAAGGGTAATTAAAGAGGAGTACTTCACATAGTCCGTGAAGCGGGTCTGAGTTCTGATCATGGTTGGCACGCCGAAGTCTTGATGCCAGGTAGATTGGCGCGTTGGGGCTGGGTAGTGGACGACGGGGTGGCTTGAAGAGTGTGGCCTGAAGTAGCGGCAGGGCAGCCTCGGAGGCCCGCTGACCAGGCCTGTGTTTGTGGACGACGAACTGAAGCCGTGCCGACCACGCCTATCGTTGCGGGTCGGTTTTTTCGTCCACCAGATCCTGCTCGCTTGTCCTGTTCGGTCACCTCCAGGCTTCCTTCTACTTCTTCTTTTTCCACCACCCGCCACTCGCACCAAATTTTCTCCGTGCACACAAACACACAGTCAACCAGCCACATCAGCATTCCTTTTCGTCGTCGTCCTCTTTTTTCTTCTACATTGAAGTCCGAAATCACCACAATTACCCCTCACTTAAGAGCGTTGTTTCGGTCAAACAATGTCTACAACATGACAAAAAAAAAAAATAAAACTTGTCCACAAACTATATTACAGTTTACACATTTGACACTTGGTTCGTTCAAACTTTTGGTTTCTGCCACACACAAACATATGCAAAGTAATTGATTCAACAACCCTGTCATACGCACGTTACACTCATAAGAAAAAAAACTGTTTTGACTATTGTACACAATGCATCACTACAAAGAATAATAATAAAGTTTAAATTCTTATTTAACAGACATGCGACTCATATAATCGGCGCCCACATTTTCACAGCCCTTGATATATTCGACTGTAAAGTCGTACTCCATGAGCGTCAAGCTCCAACACGGCTGTTGAGGTGCTTTGCAGAGTTTATGTACAATAAAGGCTGATGGTCGCTTTGCAGAATGAATGGTTTCCCGTACAAGTACACATGAAATTTTTTTAACTGCCCATATCAGTGCCAGGCCTTCTCGCTCTATCGTTGAATAGCCGGCTTCACGAGGTAGCAGTTTACGACTCGCGTAAGCTACAGGATGGAGTATTCCATTATGCCGCTGCATGAGAACCGCCCCCACGCTTGTGGATGACGCATCCGTACTAAGCACGAAAGATTCAGAAAAGTCTGGTGCCCTTAGGATGGGTCGGCTGGACAGTAGTTCTTTCAGTTTCTCAAAAGCGTGTTGTTCCTTTCTCCCCCAAGTCACTTTGTTCGGGGCCCTTTTCCGTGTCAACTCCGTTAGCGGTTGTGAAATTTCAGAGTATTGCGGAACGAAATCTCTGTAGTAGCCTGTCAGGCCAAGAAACGAGCGGACGCCCTTTTTTGTCTCGGGTGGCTCGGCAACTTGAATCTTTTTTGCGTCTCGATTTGCGGTCGCAGGAGGTTATGTCCAATGACGTGACCGAGGAACTTGACTGATGCAAAGCCGACTTCGCTCTTCGTTGGCCGTATCGTCAAACCAGCATCTCTCACCCGCTGAAAGAATGACTTGAGTGTTTCCAGGTGCTCTTCCCAGTTTTCTGTGGCGATGAGGACGTCGTCAAAATAGTGGTAGATGTTTGGCAGGCCTTGGACCACCTTCCTCATGAGCCGGGTAAACACCGCCGGTGCAGTCTTGATCCCAAAAAGCATAAATCGAAACTGGAAAAGTCCCGAAGCCGTAGGGAAAGCTGTCATTTGCTTTGACCCTTCGTGCATCGGCACCTGCCAGTAACCTTTCGAAAAGTCGAACTTTGAGAAGTATCGGCTGCTTCCCAACTTAGCGAACATCATGTCCACCCTTGGGATGGGTTCATTGTCGGGGACGAGGACCTTGTTCAATTGCCTGAAATCAATGCAGAGCCGCATTGATTCATCCTTTTTCTTTACCATCACTATGGGAGATTGGTACGGCGATTCGGAGGGTTCAATTATTCCCCGCTGTAACATTTCTTGGACTTCCTCCTGCACCGCTTCTTGGATAGCGAACGGTATCGGGTATTGTTGTACTCGAATAGGAATGTCGGTGGTGGTCTTCAGTTTGCACTCCACCAGGCAGGTCTTTCCTGGGACATCTGTGAAGCTTTCCTTGTGCGCAGCCAAGAGGATAGACACCTGCGCTTGTTGAGAGGCTGTTAGGTCGTTCGAGACTTTCACATCCTGGTGAGTTTCCTTCTTGTGGAGTGTCACAGAAGGTATGTCCTCTTCCTCCACTTCCTCGTGCTGGACCGCGACTGAGGCATGCTGCGGTGGTTGGTTAGAAACCGGTCTCTCTTCGTACTTTTTCAGCATGTTAATATGGAATAGACTACTTCTTGTTCCCAGATCAATGACGTAGTCGATGTCATTTCTTCTCTCCAAAACCTTGAAGGGGCCCTTCCAGGTCAGGATCAGCTTGTTGTTCTCGGAGGGGAGAAGAAGTAGAACCTTGTCTCCAACAGCTAGATGGCGCACTCTCGTCTTCTTGTCGTACAACTTCTTCTGTACTATCTTCGCCTTTCTGAGCTGCTCCTGTGCTATCCGGCAAGTGTCTTCTAAGCGCTGGCGGAGCTCGACCATGTAGCCGTACGAGGTCTTCGTGTTTTCGTCAAGGTGCTCTCCTGTCCAGATTTCCTTTAATATGGCCATCGGTCCTCGGACGTACCTGCCATACAGGAGATCAAATGGTGCAAACCCAACACTGGCCTGCGGCACTTCGCGATACGCGAATAGTAGTGGTGCCAAGTATCGGTCCCATCTTTTCGGGCTCTCTTGACACATTCGTCGTATCATTTGTTTTAGTGTGCCATTAAACCGTTCCACGAGGCCGTTGGCCATGGGATGATACGGCGTGGTTGGCATCTGCTTAAACGAGAGGAGACGACTAAACTCCTTCATGAGTCCGGATGTGAATGATTTGCCCCGATCGCTGATGATTTCTCTAGGAAATCCCACGCGTGAAAACATCTCGAGGAGAGCTTCCGCAATCCTCTCCGTCTCGATGCTTGGTAGGGCAACTGCATCAGGATAGCGGGTCGAGTAGTCCACCATGGTTAGTACGTAACGGTTGCCCTTCTCTGAGGTTGGTGACAGTGGTCCCACGATGTCAATTGCTACCCGTTGAAAAGGCGTCTCGATCACGGGCATGTTCTTTAAAGGCACGCGGCCTACCAAGTGTTTTGGAACGGTTCTTTGGCAGATGTCGCATGATTTCACAAACCACGTGACATCCCCTTGTACCCCTGGCCAGTAAAACTCTTCAAGCACTCGATCTGTCGTTCTTTTGATTCCTTGATGTCCAGATAGTATTCCTTCGTGTGCCATTTTTAGAACGAATGTTCGGAGGCCTGTTGGGACAACGAGTTGTTCCATTTCTTTTTGCGATGGAAGTCTGTACCGTCGAAAAAGAATCCCGTTCATCAGCACGAAGTCGATGTCGGCTGATCTTGAGGCAACCTTGCTTCCCACTGCTTCAAAGCATTTTTGGAGTGTAGCATCTTGCTTTTGCTTGGCGCTTAGCTCCGCCGGGTTGATGTCCAGTGGATTTATTTCTGCAACTGGTAGCCCAGCAGTTGTCGCCGACGTCCGCATCGTTACGACACTAGCCTGAAGCTCGCCTTTCTGCTCTCCGGAGCTCGGTGACAAGGTCGTCCCTGTCCAAATTCGTTGGTTGCCCAAGATTTCGTCTTTTTCTTGGGGCTTTTCTTGCAGAGGAAGAAATTTCTGGTCTGCTGTCCACTTGACATCAGGAGCAGAAGCATCCCGTACGCCATCGATGTTGCCCAAGACGACATCATACAGCGGTCTTTCCATGCAGGTTGCCCTTACTGTGCCCGTGAAATAAGGAGAGTCGATGTCCACTTCCGCTTCAGGTAGGCATCGAACTGTCCGGTCGAGAAGGTAGATCGATCGACTCCTTCCTGTCAGTTTGTCATCAGGAACCAGAGATCGCTTTACGATGACCGAGTTGCATCCTGAATCACGCAGTACAATGACAGGGTGTCGTTCAAGCAGTCCTTCAGCCGTTGGCATGCCATCTGTTTGAACATCGATTCCTCTTTCATCCTCCTCAGCTTTCACATTTCTTTTAAGGGAATGACTGTCCAAACCAACTTTCCCAGGCTCATTCTGAGGCGCCAGGGAACACGATGCTTGTCCACCCGCGTCTGTCTTGTTAGGGCAAGACTCTGCTTTATGCCCGGTTTTGCGACATTTCCAGCAAACAGTCAACTTTGGGTTGGATCCTCTTGACTTGGACCAACAGTCTGCTGCACGATGACCTTGCTTGTTGCAAAGAAAACAGGCGGGTCTCCCCGTTGCATCTGGAGGCTTAGAAATCTTTGCTTTCCCCAATAGCTGCGCCTCTTGGTCCTTATTTGTTCTGCCAAGATGGACTAGTCCTTGAGCCTCAAGATAATGATCGGCAGCTTCCGCCAACTTGTCAAGTCCTTGGCAGCCTCTTTCCCTTAAAAAGATGGTCAGTTTTTCGTGACATCTCTTGAGAAACTGTTCTGACACTATTTTGTCCCGGAGTGCGTCGTAGGTACGCTCCGTTTTGGCCATTTCTTGCCAATGGTCAAAATATCCCAACAGACGACCAGTAAACTGTCTGCCTGTTTCTGCCTCCTCTGGTCTTGCCTCTCTGAACTTGGCGCGGTACCCTTCTTCCGTATACCGAAATCGTTGGAGAAGAGTCTGCTTAAGCACTGTGTAGTTTGTAGCAGCGTCAGCAGCCATGCGTCCGACTACACTTAATGCCTCCCCTGTCAAGCATAGACTCAGGGACAAGGCCCATTTATCCTGTGGCCACTCTTGGCACGTTGCCACCCGCTCGAATCGTTGGATGTAGGCGTCAAGCTCGTCGCGTTTCTCATTGAAAACGGGGATAAGCTTGTGTGGGCTCCGGTACCCCTGTACAAAGCCAGCAGGTGTACCCGCACCAGACTCGTTCGGAATTCCCTCTACTGCACTTTCTCGTCGCTCCTGTAAACGTAATTGGAGCTCCAGTACCGCACGTTCTGCTTCTAGGCGCGCACGAGTATGGTCATCCGCGTCTAAGCGAGCTCGAGCAAGGGCTTCTGCTTCTTTAGTAGCTTCGCGTTCTGCTGTACGCTGGTCCCTCTCGCGCACTCGCTCTTCATCCATCCATTGTTTCAAAGCTGCCCCAGACAACCCCAACTCCTGGCCAACCTTCATTAATTTCTCGGTATCCATTCTCAGCCGTCGCACCGTTTCGCAAGGTGAAGCTCTTTAGGGTGTCAGTTAAGAGCAAGGTCCTGTCGCGGACGCCAGATATGTAGTGGACCGCGTTCACGCTTGCGTGGGTGTGCGACGCGAAGAGCATGGACAAAGAGACGACATCTTTGGGCCAATACGAAAATATATTAAAGCGTTAAACACTAGAGAATGAGAAAATTAAAAAAAAATTATCGGAAAATCTAGCACTTAAAGGGTAATTAAAGAGGAGTACTTCACATAGTCCGTGAAGCGGGTCTGAGTTCTGATCATGGTTGGCACGCCGAAGTCTTGATGCCAGGTAGATTGGCGCGTTGGGGCTGGGTAGTGGACGACGGGGTGGCTTGAAGAGTGTGGCCTGAAGTAGCGGCAGGGCAGCCTCGGAGGCCCGCTGACCAGGCCTGTGTTTGTGGACGACGAACTGAAGCCGTGCCGACCACGCCTATCGTTGCGGGTCGGTTTTTTCGTCCACCAGATCCTGCTCGCTTGTCCTGTTCGGTCACCTCCAGGCTTCCTTCTACTTCTTCTTTTTCCACCACCCGCCACTCGCACCAAATTTTCTCCGTGCACACAAACACACAGTCAACCAGCCACATCAGCATTCCTTTTCGTCGTCGTCCTCTTTTTTCTTCTACATTGAAGTCCGAAATCACCACAACCGTCTTTCATAATACTTCACAAAACTTATCAAAGACGCGTCTTTGCATATTATTTACGGATATATAAAGATAATATGCCCACCCTTAATTGTCTTTTTGTTATTGACGCGGAAATGCAGCTGATTTCTCAAAACGTGGCAAGATTTGGCGTCAATATTGAAAAAAAAAAAAAAAAAAAAAACTCCACCTTTAATTTTCTTTAAACTCCCCTTGGTACTTTGCAGTGACTTGAACTAACTTGTGATGGCTAAACATTGAGTAAGGCATGACCTCCAAACGGGAAGAGCTATGACAAACCTTCATTCGGAGCGAGCCGACGTCTTTGTCATAGCGGCTTTGCCGCACAGCACCAAAAATTTTGAGCGTCAGTTATGTCATGTATTTTATATTTTTTAAATCTTTTTTGTTCTTCAAAAGGGGTGAGTATAACTGGCGCGAAAGGGGACTTTGAGCTGGGATACCATTAATTAGTTTACAATTCACTAAAACACAACGGCCCCTATCTTCACTAAAACACAACGGCCTCAAATTCGCTAACTATGCATACATAAGCTTAAAAGTTTCAGTCGCGCATGTGGCCATGTATTCATCCGGCGTCTCGGCATTTGATGACTTTCGCAGATAAGATGCCTGGATTCCTCTCCCAGGTTTTACGGTGGTACACACTGCTTGCTTCACCGCATGAAACTCTCGAACCCGTTCCGCAGACAGATGGAACATGCAGACATTTGTTACTTTTTCACATAGCACTTCCACAAAGTCTTTAGCGGTGAGAATCGTTGAGTTGAGCGATCTCAAGTTTGTTAGCGTTGCGTGGTGTTTAGCCATTTCCTCCATCACAAGGGCTTTTTCCGTGCCCAGTGACTGAAAAGATCCATCTTCCCGAAGAGTACGGCTTCCGAGAAAGTTAATGCGCCCTCGCTCCGTCTGATACAAAAAACTATTTCAGAAAAGACTGGGTAATTTTCATCAACCTACTCTTCTATGACCCCTATGGCTAGAAGAACGTGAGCTGTGCCATCTGTCGTGTCATCGCTGACAACTGCCAAGCTTTGCGTGCCTTGCGTAGACGTAAGCACACATGTGAAGAGAGACACTTGAACTTTTTCTAATAAAAACTCTGCACTTCGGTTGGGAAGATTACTGTCCAATTTTCCGAAAAATCGAAGTAGAACATCACTGCCTTGGTTGGTAAGGTGTTTTTTTTGTCACGTATCAGTCTTTGTTGAAGGTCACGGATGTAAGAATGCCTCATTTACTTTTCGCTCCATGACTCCGATTCCCGCAGGAAGGCGGAAGTGTCCGTAACCTTTTTGACGAATTCGCCGGAGTCCCATAACGCGAAACAGATATATTCGTCTTCGTCGAGATGGAGCGACTGCAGCGAGATGCTCTGCGTTTTTGGGCACTTTTCGCAACGGCGCAGGAAGCAATCGTTTTGTGGAGCGCTGCAGAGGTAGATGCGCTTGGGGTCGTCTTCGGTAAATGTCTTCTTTGGGGCATTTGTTATTGCCGTTAAAAGTAACTGAAAGTTGACGCAATATATGCATGCGCACACCTCGTGCTCGGGACTTTTTTTTTTTTACCCATTTTGGTCGTAGGGAATAAAATTTGGAGATGCCTAGTTCTCGACGGGGATGGTCCTTCCTAGGCAGCTGGTAAGCTTCTTTAACAGAGCGGGTCATAAACCTTTTTACGACTTTGGTCTTGTCGTTATTGATCATGGCTTTGACGACGTCCTTTTTGTTGGGGCTTTGAACAGAGCATGCGAGGTCGTCGCGTGTGTAGTACTCAAGTGGAACCCTTACGTCTTCGGCATTCGTCTTTTTCCCCATGTAGGGATTAGGGGTTGCCCATACACTACCTATACGCTTCAGTTTTCTTGTTTGATCAATCATGTAGACAGTCGCTTCCGGCACCAGTTGCAATATTTCGTTCTTCGAGGTGCGTGGTGGGCAGAAGCGTGTACAATCGCTTACGTTCCTGATGTGAACTGCATGCCTTCAGCGCTTCGCTGAACACGTGAAACCACTCCGTGCAGTGATCCCAACTGTCTTCGTCGGTTTTCACGTCATAAATGCTTGACAGCTTTCTTCTAATCGAAGAACTTACTTTGGCTTCTTTTTTCGTCAAATACGCTTCGCGACTTTATTTTTTTTAATGGTTTTACGGGGTTTCATTGAGGTTGCCGACGGACTAGCAGCACACACGTCTTGACTCACTTCAGCCAGATTTTCATCAGAGTCCCGGCAAGAAGAGTTTGATGTACTCACGTTGTGAGGAGAAGCAATCTTATTCTTGAGGTATTTGTAACAATGCTGGCATAAAAGGTCAGATTCGTTCACTGTCCGTGGAGCCACTAGCTTTTCCAACCGCACTTTGTTGAGTGCGGTTGAAAAAGCCGGTTGAACACATGGCCACTTGAGCAACTGAGAGTTTTAAGCTGATGTATGCATAGTTAGCGAATTTGCAGTGGGGCCGTTTTGTTTTTGTTAATTGTAAGCTAAGTAATGGTATTCCACCTCAAAATCCCTTTTCAAGTCAGCTATACTCACCCCTTTTGAAAAAAAAAAAGAATTAAAAAATATAAAGTACATGCCATAACTAACGCTCAAAATGCTTGGTGCTGTGCGGCAAGGCCGCTATGACGAAGACGCCGGCTCGCTCCGAGTGAAGGTTTGTTGTAGCTTTTCCCATTCAGAGGTCATATGTTACGCAATGTTTTGCCATCACAGGTTAGTTAAAGCCACTGCAAAGTGCCAAGGGAAGTTTAAAAATAAATAAAAGATGGAGTTTTTTTAAATATCGACGCCGAATCTTACCACATTTTGAGAAATCAGTTGCATTTCCGCGTCAATAACTAAAAGACAATTCACGATGGGCATATTATCTTTATATATTCGTAAAGAATATTTAAAGACGCGCATTTTTATGTGTTTTGTGAATTATGAGGAAAGATGGTTTATTTGCGAAAGAATTGTGAATATGTCTCTAAAACGCGTTTTTATTCCATGTTTGATCATTTTGTTTTCAAAGAAATATTTCATACATATTTTTTTATTTTTTGTGTATGTGTTATATATTTTCTGTAAAATTATTTAAAAAAAGTTATGGTGACGTGAAAGCTTCGATGAGAAAATGACGACTGTGCAAAGTAGCATCGTAAAATCTTCTCAATTTCCACGCCTCGAGCTTTTCTAATTTATATCTTAGCGAAAGAAAAAAAAAATGTTACGGTGTTCATATATAGCGGAGTGTTTCTCCCAAAAACATGGATTTCATATATATGTTTAACAAAAATATCTAAATTATGACCACGACCATCATTGCATGATCTGATGTCAAATTACCATATTACAGTTTTCACTGGAAGGTGAATAATAAGTTTTTGTGATTATTGAAAGTGCTTTGTTTCTGCTTATGTGTTTATTTATACTAATGTTATTTTATTGCCTTTACCGCTTTTATACTAGAATCTTAACTGTATTAAGGTAATAGTATTATTGCATACAAAATAATATATTTTGTTCTAAGGCAGCACGAGCCCATAGGGAGTTGTAAATTAGTTGACTGTAAATAAGTTCAGTATCCTGCCACGCGGAAAAGTTAATATATTTGCATTAAATGATATGAGATTTAATCAGCTCGTGGTCTTGAGTGATTATACGAGCGTCACAAGCTGATTTGTCGACCCCATAATGTAATTCGACCAAAATTACATTAATTTGCCATGTGGCCGGGGTATAATACAAGAATTCAGTGACTGCACGCGATAACATTGCTTACATGATCCTAAGTGACACTTGTCTAGCCCTGTCTGCGTTGCCTACGTCTGCTTGATTTTTAACTGTGATCTCTTTTTTGCTGTGTCTAATCACTGCGTATCTCGCCATTTTGTTGAAGTATTTCTGCGTGAAATATGCATTCCTACAGAAATACTTGCGTGACTCAATGTTTTCGACTTCAAAACTAAATGTGGCGCATTTCGAACGCACCTGTATTAAGAACAGTAAGGGATTCATCGATGCGTCTGAGATGGTTTCGCCGTGCCCTCTGAAGCCATCGGAGCCGAGATCGGATATATGTCCCGTTGTAGATGGCGCTGTCGTCGAAGTAAAATCGCGATTGCTTCTACTACTTTGAAGAATGATTGAATTCGAGCTCCGAGCAATTTTGCTAATCGAATGACGTGAGAAAACATACAGAGCAACGTTAGACGTGGATATGTTTTGGAACGTCAGGTTACCAAACTTTTTGACTCCGTATTGAGATTGAAAAATAGCTGCGTCGGCTGTTGCTATGGCAACAGCCGACGCAGCTGTTGCCATAGCAACCCTCGCACTCGGTCGGACTCAACGCGAGTGTGTGAATCGCCCTTTAGGTGTCGCACGCTCCCAACTGCACAGATTTCTTGTTTCAACTTTCAAAACTTAAAAAAAAGAAAGAAAACATCCACTTCGGTATTCGCAATTATTCTATTCTAAGAATATTTGAGTGGAATAGTATTTTATTTACCTTTTATTCCATAGACCAGTGTCTGCTGTGTTTCATGGGCGCCGCCATGTTTGTTTATGCTGAGGCCATGAGACAGTAGAGGGGCTGCGCTTTTTGCAAGACTCCCGTTTGTTTAGAAGCCTTCGCACATATCGTAGTGCAAGAACTTCAGAAATGCATGGTCACGAAGCTCCAAGAACAGCACCGATGCCAAGAGTGCTGTGAAAAACAAAACTATTGTTTTATGCACAGCCCCAGTCGTCACAAGAGCTTGCGTTTTGAGAATAATATTTCCTATTTTTATCGCTGGGTGCTATGATTTCGGACACTGGTTTATACCTAATGTATCAATCGACGCACCACATATTTTTCGTTCCATACAGAACCCAAGAAATGGCTGAGACTAAGGTGCCTCAATGTCCTTCTGTTTAGGGTGATGCCACCCTTTGTAGTACCTGATGCCGACAGCACGCGCTCACGGGCAAAATACAAAGAAATCGACGAAAACAAAATGTCGCCGTAGCACAGTCAGCGCCACGAGCGCGTGCAGGGACACGTTCTTTCACGCCCTTCTGAACAAAAATAAAAAGAAAAGTGTGAGACAAAATGGCCAGATGTCTCCACCCTAAGCAAGCGCACATGAAGGCACCCTAGCTGAGACGTGTGGCGCGAGCCTCGGGGAGCGCGTGAGAGGAACGCGCAGATATCGAGCGCGCCTAATAGATCGCTTAAAGACCTTTCCAAAAAGGGGGGCTCCTGGCCGGTTCTATTCTCAATGTTCGTGCGTATGGCGCGTGATTTTCTCGCTTTCCAGGGCGACGAGCATGCGCGTGCTGGGCTGAGGAGATCGCACGCTGGTCTGGGCACCTGTAAATATTGGAATGGTGTATAGAAGATTGCAAGCAGGGTATCTGGCCGCCGCCATGTCTTCGCATGTGCTGACGACAGGGATGGGCAGAATACATGCAAATATGTATCGAAGTACAAATACAAAATACTTCGTCAAAACTTTATTTAATTACAAATCTAATTACATTTCCAAAAAAAGCATTTAAGTACAAGATACAAATACAACCAAATGTATTTGGTCTCCTCCAAATACTTTTCCAAATACATTCCTCAAAATTTGCGTCAGCGACTTCAGGGCACCTGCAACGGGTTTCTGGGTATCTCATTTTAATTTTGCATCGCACACTCGGGAGTTAGTGTCCGAGGCTCCAGTAACGTAATAAAAATATAATCACAAAAAAAAAAATGTAATCAGCTTGGACGTAATAGGTGAAAAAGGTACAAAGCTTCAAGCAGCTTTTTTTGTCGATTACATTTTGGTATAGACCAACAAAGAACCGAGACGACCAAGACGCGCAGCACTAGCTAGAGATTTTTTTTATTGTTGCAACTCGCACCAGTTACGAAAATCTGGACGACCCGCGCATTTAGCATATTCCAGGCAAAAGTACGGTTGGAAATCCGGCTGGAAAGCATCACAAGTTGTCACAGGCACTTATTTAGCCAGTCTGCCTGTGAACGTCGATTTCGTAATCACAAAGTCACTAAACGCTTGTGCTTGATTGAGAGACACTGCATTCGGTGCAGAACGTAGTTTTCTTCCTGCTCTGGACACGTCTTGGGATGAGCAAATTGAGTCGTGACAATAAATTTGAGGGATGTATTTTCGCCCACAAAATTGTATTTAATTACAATTGTATTTGAAATACCCACGTTTTAGTATTTAAATACACACGTCAAATACATTACCCAATTTGTAATTAAGTACAAATGCAAAATACACATAGTACTTGAAATACGTATTTCAAATAGTTGTATTTGAAATACTGCCCATCCCTGGCTGACGAGCACAAGCGTGCGCGTGAACGTGGCCTTGACAGGCTTGTAATTACATTTGCTTGTCCGCACGTGCAGAGACACCAACTGGACGTTCAGTTTGGCTTCTTCGCTCAGTTTGTTGGGTTTGGACTTCGTCTTTTTCCACGCTAAATTAACTATTCAAAAATGTTCATGCCATGCCAATCATGTGTCTCAAATGTATCTGCTGCAATGGGCCTTCAAAAAAAAAAAGGCTTTGTCACAACACTCTTGCTAGCGTGCCTGCTGCCCTTCAGCACAGCTAAACATCCAGTTAAGCGTCTATAGAAAAGCTGTATTGTGAATGCTAGTAGTTGCACGTGAGTGAGAAAGCAAAGAAGGCATTTTCTTTTCGTTTGACAGGTCAACACATTCATTTTAGCATAGTATTCGCAGTGGAATGAATGAGAATTAAGAAGACTAAGGTGGGAAACTTTTAAAGTTATGGAAAATGGTCGTATAGGATAATTTTTTTTTCCATAACTTTTAAAGTTATGGAAAACATTTTCCATAACTTTTAAAGTTATGGAAAATGGTCGTATAGGCAAAAAAAGAAATGTACTTTGGGACGCTCCAAAATGCCTTCCCACGTGCATTTCGTTTACTCAATGGATAGCGATAGCGAAGGCGCAAGTCACGTCCGGTTTTAACTGGGCACGGGTGAAGCACCCGAGGGCCTTTCGGGTTTCGTCTAAACGTAAACCTCTCCAAAGTCGTTGGGGGAAAGGGGGAAGGGGGCTTTTCCGAAAAAAAAGGAGCCGCCTGCTTGCCTTACCCACATTCCGAAGAAGGCCTTATCTTAGACGGGAAACCGCAAGAAAGAACCTATCCCCCCGCTGCTTTTACCTGCATTCCCGCGACTGCCAAGACAAGGAAGCTACACAATGGGGGCCTAAAAGTGATTTTTGTGTTTTCCTGCCACTTGCTTCGGCGACAAACTCGTCGTGTCTGAGCTTGTTGGCTTGTTTTGTCAGTCAGAGGTCTGGAGCAATACGGGAGGTCATGTGACGTCTGATCTTGTTACCTAACAATGCATGCTAAGGTAGGGCCAGTTGATCACCAGCATGCAAGTGGGCACACCAGACGCTGTGTGACAAGACAGAGATAATGATCAAGTTTCTCGTGTCAGCCTCGAGTTTCTCCATGGCTTCTTTGGGTTTTACCAATTATTCTAGAAATGCGTTACTAAAACCAATCAGTTCAGGAACCCGCGTTCGTTAAAACGTGTAAACCTCGAGTCCACCGGAACCCATGCATGCACTGCGAGCAAGATGCAATTACAGCGGCGCCCTTGTCGCCGCTGCAGAAGAAACGGTGGCGCTGCGATCTCATGTAGCTCGGCGCTGCACCCCCTTTGGTGTTGCCACTGTCTTCGCAACAATACACTATATATATACATAAAAAAAGACACTTTTGCGTTTACGTTTTCGCACAACACACGGAGAGTCAATCACCGCAACTTACGGAGCCAGCTCAGCGAATGACGATGCCGAAACATGTTCAGACCAAAAAAAAAACAACAAAAACGCAGGCTGAGTTGTGACATTAAGCAATGCAAGCGTGACGTGTTGCATTGCTTAATGTCACAATTCATACTGCGTTTTTTTGGTCTTAACATATGTTTCGACATCGTCATTCGCTGAGCTGTTTCCGTAAATTGCGGTGATTGGCTCTCCGAGTGATGTGCGGGAAAGTAGCCGTACGGGCTTTTTTTTAGCGTGGGAATTCACCGTGGGTGCCATTTCCATTTCACATGCGAATGTGGCTTCAGTGTAAAGATCCGTTCTCATTGACTTTGGTTAGTAATAAAACAAAATGGTGTCACTGTCGTTTATCTCATGCAGTTCCCAAAGTTCAGCGTGCGTGGTTCTTTTTGTGCCAAGAAGGCACAGGATGCGGCAATAGGAGCTGGCGCAGCGTCGTTCCGACCGGGACGACACAAAAACCTTGCAGGGAACCCCAGATACGTTAAGGTGTTAAAAAAATAATGTTGGAATGGACTGTTACATTTCCTAGTGTTGCAATGCGGCGGTCGGTTTTATAGCTTAGCACGTTAGATGGACCCCATGCGTCATTTTACCGCTTTCATCTAGCACTAGGTTTCAGCTCGTGTGTCCGCTGACTTCGGGGTTCCAGGCACCACCACTGTGCTTCATTATTTCAATCTTGTTTTAAAATTAAAAACGAAAACTCGCGGTTTCAAGATGTTGTACCGGTGAAAAAACGACTAACATTTCTTGGTCGAGTAAAAAAGAGAGCACGCAAGGGTGCACGCGTGCGTGAACATGGCTAAAACTCGAGTAGCAGACATTCAAGTAGCAGATATAGACAATTACTTGTCACAATTCATCGTCAAATACGTGATGTGATATAACGTATCGTTTCGACAAGCAGCGCCTGGCCATGCAGATTACAGAGTGACAACGCAGCTTGCCGTCACTCGAAAAGCCGCTGCACTAACATGCCTGCTTGCGTAAGGATCGCGACTCGCTAACCTCATCAGACCTGCTATCACTGCAATAGACAACAGAACGCAACGAGAGCGTCGCCCCCTTAATCCTCCGCACGGTCACGAGGTGAGTTCATGTCACTGAATACCTGTCCCACGAAGCATGCACCAACAGAGTCAACATGGTGACTAAAACTACCTGTGCGAAGAAAAGTTAGGAGTAGACAAAACTTTTGACCTCTAAGCTGGCAGTGCAGTTAAAGCTGCGAACAGCCTAGGCCAATCAATACCGTGCGGCGCGCCACGTGACCCTGATCTTTACGTAATTATACGCGCGGACAGCGCGGTCACATCGAGCGGGGTGGATGATGGACTCGTTCAAACTTCAAAGGTACGTCGCTTCCACCCCCAGCAGGCAGCTTAAAACTCGTACCAGCGGCGTTAGTGCGAGCACAGTCTGACAATACGAAAGACGCTGCAAGTGACAGGAGCACTGGATTATCCGACTTGGGAGAATAACCCTTTCGAGCCGACCAAATGGGTCCCTGTCGCCAGGTAATCGGCATCATTCGGCGTCTCGGGTACCCCCTTGTCTGCCCAGACGGTTGTTTGCGTTGTCGGTTCTCTGCCTCCTAATGCCTACTCAAGTTTGGCATCCTATTCAAGAGCGCCTTTGGTGCCGGTGCTCCTCCCGCGACCCTGGCGGGAGTCACTCGTTTCGCCGCCCCTTTTGGCCTCTCCCACGAGGCGACCCCTTCTTTTCTGGAGAAACGATGTCGCCAGTGAAGCCCGCGATGTCGGCTTCGTCCGCCGTCGCTAGCCAGCGCCGCGCCGCCGGTGGGGAGGGCCACGAGGAATTGTCCCCAGTCGCGCACAATGCGCGTTCCAAAGCTGACCCTTTCGCGCGGTTGGATACGCTCAATTAGAAGCCGTTCCGTCGTCTGCCGAAACCGCTGGAACCACAGCACGGCACTCGCCCGCCCAAGCGATCGCCGGTTTTCTTTCTGTTTCTTCTCCTAAAAATGCGTAGCTGCCCGCGCTTACACTATACTTCATACATCACACAAAAGCCAGCCACTGTCCGAGGCGTGTTTCTTCATTGAATGGCGTAAAAACACTGTCTGCATACATATGCATGAAGGAATCATGCTCCGAATATGCGTGAGGCGCGTCCGCAAACTATTTTGTCATCCCGCCTGCAGCGGAGACCGTCTCTTTTGTACGATGTAACAGCAGTGGACTGCGGCTTTGTTGGAGCTGAGCCTGCAGCCAATGCCACGAGCATCGGAGCCCGAGGTCGCTGCTTTGAAGCGTTCTACGTCCGACCGAGCGTGCACTCGCGCTAGAAAGGCACGTCTCAAAGCCAGGAGCGCGGGCTAGCTCGCACTTGTAGCTTTGGCCACAGTCACTGGAAGCGGATCCACGTTCGCAAAGCGGTTACGAACGCGGTTGTATAAAAAGATCCAGTACAATCTCACGCGCACTTGATGACCTCAAATGCGCGTGATATTATACTGGATCTTTATAAAACCGGCGTTCGCAACCGCTTTGCGAACGCGGATCCGCTTCCAGTGTGAATGAGCGGTTAAGGGTGAGCGGAGTGTACACGCTCCAGTTTCGTGCTCGTCAGCACCTTTTCCAAGTGCAATGGGAGCAAGCGCCAATGCGGTGTTCGAGAAAATGGCGGGGGTTTTCCGAGCGTGCTAATTTATCACGCGCTGGCTGAGAAAATCAGCGCGGCATGCAAGCGGTGACGACGTAAGGAATAGTAAAATGAGGCGGAAGAGGCGGGGCGGGCTCGGCGATATAATAGCGCTGGCAGTGACACTGTGGAAGGAAAGCGGGCCGTCGCGCCTATTTGCAGCGCACGCCGCGAAGCAGCGCCCACGTGCTGGCTCGTACGGGTCAGCGTTCGTGCGCTGCTTTCGTCCGCCGCTGAACGGCATGCAGGACCCCGAGCCGTGAAACGTGTTGCGCGATACTCAGGCTCGGGCAGAGCGAGCGAAGGTGCCGGACTGCGCTGCACTGCTCACACCTGTCCGCGGCGAAACGGCGGCGACTGTGGGAGACGCGGGTGGACGCTGCGTCGAAAGGGCCCGGGAGGGGAGCGGGAGGCGGTGAGCAGGAGGGCTGGCCGAGCAGGGAGGGAAGTGATGACATGGCGTGGGGTAACATGTCGACCGGAAGGAGAGCCCAGTCGGCCCGTTTACACGAAGTCGTCGTGGAAAGCAAGCCACTGAGTGAGCTGTTCAAGACCGTGGCTTGGGCACACGGCTGCGGGGGGTGGCGGGCTTCAACTTGGCTCTCGTCCAGTGTTGTGGTCTGCCTGTTTTCGCCACCGACGAACACGAGATCGAACGTTGCCGCCAAAGCCAAGAGCAAAAAGGAAATTGGAACTCACGGGCTGTTTCGCTGTGCGCTAGTTTGTATCACGTATTTTTTTTGTTGCATTCGGGTGCACTTGAGATTTAGAGGCGTATACGAATATTTTCTCTTTCTTGTCAGCGAAGCCCCTTTTCCTTTCTTTTTTAAAGCGGCTTTCTGCGACGGGTGCTATAGCTCTGGGACTGGGCCCAGGAGCCCCTGTGCGCGCCCACTGTGCTCTCTCTGCGGCCGTGCGTATTCATTTATTGCTCGCAACTAGTCGTTTTTACGTGCGGTGGGCAGGACGGCTCGCACATCCATGTTTCACGAACAGGTTCGTGGAGTCACGTGTGTAAATAAATCTATATCTCACCTGTATTTTATTGAATGACCGCTACATGTTAAAAGAAGGGCATCGGCGTACGGTGGGCTTTTTTTTTCGTCCTATATTGGCGATGGGCAGAAACAAGCTGGCACCTGCTTGTGCTAAGACGTGTTTCTATACGTTTTTCCATCTTGGAAACGCTAAATGCAGACCAATCTTCTACATACCTTCGGGCAATTAAATAAACGGAAGGGGACAAAAGACGAGCTATATAACATTGCAATGTTATTGTAGGTTCGGAAGCCTTATAACCCCTCCGGGACACGTTGTCTGAACAGAACCAAGAAGAGAAAGGCAACGTTCGTTATGTGTGGCTGAAGGGTCTCCAAGTGGTAACTTCCAAGCACATGGGATGATGACGATGAAGGCGTCCAGTGTTCCGGCTGGGTGAAGTGCCTGCGTTTAAGAATAACGTTTCACTTCTCGGAAAAAAAAAAAAAGTGCGGCCGAGGAAAAACTTATTTTACGACACTGGATGAAAAATAACAGGCTCACAAATTAACGCGCAGCTTGCGCTCACCCCTACCTATACATGTAAGCAGATTCTAGCCTCAATGGCGCCAAAAACATGGAACACGCGCACGCTTGACGGATCTGTTTCATTGCCACATTCATTTCCAATTCCGGCATTTTTTTTTTTTTTTTACGTGTGAATGGCTTTTATTGATCGAAAATCCAGGTCACATGTCTGTAAGCCACGGCTCAGCGTGAAGTGCAAGCTCGCAAAGGTCGCGCCCTTGCTTTCTCGAGTTTACCCGGACTCGCGGCGCAAGTCCGCGGCCGATGAAAAGCGCGGGCTCAGCTCCGTGGCCACTTGGGGCAGGCGCCGGCCTGTCCGGCCGATTGGGAAAGCCGCTGAAAACGCTCTCCAGGCCGAACAGGGCTGCAAATGATTCAGCGCAAAGCAGAGCCTGCAGCCATTGCTCCGCACATCCCGAAACGGGGCGGTTTATTTGGCCTGTCCGTCGCTAGGAGTTCCTTTGCAACGTGGAAAGTTCATGGCTGTGGAGCAAACAAAAATTAAAAAAAAAAAAAGAATAAGAAAGCGTTTACTGTATAGGTTTCATCCTACCACAAAGTGGCCCACAAGTCAAACGTGCACTCAGCCCACTGGTCGTAAAGCAAGAAAACACCTCGGTGGCTCACAACATGGACGCTTCATGGCCAGCCTCGAAGGCCGAACGGCGCGTCAAATTTCGGGGATGCATCCGCCGCTCGATCCAAAAGAGGTTCATTTCGGCCCTTCCGATATCTTTGGAAGTGGGCCGCGCTGTGCAGGACGGGACGCGTGTTTTCGTAAGTGCGTTGCTGTGTCGTCCCGCTTTGGGGAGCGCGTCGACGAGGAAGCGCCATCTTCCACTCGCTTGGCCTTTGTGCGCGGACGCAAGTTGTGCGCGTTTTTTTTAGCGAGCCTCGCCGCGTCCATGCACTGGAAGCCTCTCCGCCACTGGCGGATTTTTTTTTTTTTTAAATCTATATATTTCTATCTTGTCGTCAATATCTATATATTTTTTTTTCCTCCCCAGAAAGCAAACTGGCGGGCTGGAACGTAGAAAGGGACAGAAGAAATTTGACAAGCTCTGAAAGCTTTCAGCAGATTGTGGGCCCGCAGCATGAAAGACGCCGGTACTCCGGCAAAGAAAACGACGCTCGTATCTCGTCCCGCGATCTTAGATAACAGTTGAGCGTGTTCTCAGCTCCGGGCCGGAAGCTGTACCCTGAGCGCCTTGCGCTTCGTGGAGTCGACTGCAGCCACTGAACACAAGGGAGAGAGAAGGGACATCGCCGTAGCACCTTATGCGCGCTTGTGGGGCTGGAGGGCTGTCTGTTTACTCGCGTAGCTGCTTGGCTCGGAGGCACACTGCGGGATACAAGTCTGCAACTTTGGTCGAGGGCGTACGTTTTTGTGGCTGCGAGTGATGACATTGAGGACGTCAGATTGCAGGTCGTCTTGACGTTACGCGCGTGCGGAGGGCGCACTTTGGAATTGCTTTCTGCTTTTGTGCAGATTACGGCATCACGAGAAAGTTTACAAACTTTTCTTGATTTGCCGTATTTCCCTGACGGCATAAGGTTCGGCAAGGTTCCGTGACGACGGCATAGGGTTCGGCAAGGTTCGAGTATTTTTTAAGTCACACAGCGTAACTACGCAAGACATTAACGGCTTATATGTGCGGTCAGAACAATACGCGGTCTAGATTACCTTGATATGCGCGTGGAAGCATTCGAAGGCCCTGCGGAATTATGACTGGGATTATTAGTAGGCATAGTATTCAAGCGACAAACATATTTTGACCCAATGCGGGATGGCTGATTTTTTGCAGCTTGTTGTGTATCGCCAAATATTGTAACTGTAGCTTAGGATTTTGGGTTTTATAGAAGATTCTCGGCTGTTAATACTTATCATCGGTCTCCAAACCTTGCTGCCTAAGTCTACGCATGGCTAATATTCTTGAAAGTGTAGGCTTTTAGTGGCGTGGAATGAATGAGAGAAATCGACCACCGAACCACCGAGACATGTGTCGTGCGCCGTGCTTTTGGTAATCTGAAGTTGGGTACGAAGTTACGCGTCTTGTAAATCAGATTTTAAAAATGATTAGCATGTAATATTAATTCGGCTGCAGGTTCTCACTTTATTTTGCCGATTTTGTTTCCTTACTGCACATTCGTATGGCTCCTAAAGTGACCCTGATATTCAACAGTGGTTCTGGCCAGATGAATCAGGGTGCCTCATGGTGAATAGGATTTGCCTAAACAACAACAAGAAAAAAAAAAAAAAAAAACTTGCCTACCGATTGTTTGTACGCTACTGAATGCGCACAAGCAGCGAGGCTACCAAGCTCTCGAAAACGAATAATTTTCTCTCGATCTCTCCAAGCCCTTTCAAGCCCATTTCTTTTTTTCTCAGAAATTTTCTCAATTATTCCTAACAACAAGCGCAATAAACTCGCCAACTCCACACTCCGTAATGCCACTATTTCATACATACTTTTCACCAAGAACCAGAGCAGGTGAAAGCATGAAAATAACTAGCCAGTGCTGAAGAATATTCTCGATTTCTGTTTTTCGTACCAAATGATCAAGGTATCAGAAGTTGGTAGGAATCACTTAACGAAAAGGAACACATCAGAGGGGCGATGGGCATTTTGCCAAGGGTATTACGCAACGTAAGCTGCATTGTATCATTTACTGTCAAAAAAAAAGAAGAAAAGTCTGAGTACTCTTTTAAGCAGTACAGGAAGACGTTCAATCACGGTGAATACTTTAAGGATTTCAGCGAATAACGCAGCAAGATGTCATCGAGGCATGTAACCTCGATGACGTCAGAGGGTCACGTGGCAGTACGACGTCATGATGTCACGCTGCATAATCACGTCATATGATACGGTGACGTCACGGCATAGGGTTCGGACACGTCAGGTGACACCGTGACGTGGTATCGTAACACCACGTGACATCATGAGGTCACGCGGCACCGTGACGTCACGTCACGTGACACTGACGGCTTTATCGAGTATATTCACAAAGCCCTCGCAATGAGCCCATCCTAGGGTGACCACCCGTCCCGCGACTCGCGGGACTGTCCCGCATTGAGGGCTCGTGTCCCGCGTCTCGTAAGAAATTCTCAGATCTTCAAAATGTCCCGCATTTCATACTGTAGTAAAATTCACTCTGCAACTCATGGCGTTGCCGAACAACGGGGCACGGGGAAGCGCGGATGTCGCTGGTAATCGTGTGAATCGCAATGATACGCCATTCTCTATCCAAGCATCGTGGGAAGCAACCGTCATTCTTGTAGGAGACCCGATGCGCATGCTCTGTTGTGCCTCTCCCCTTGGCAAAATATTTTAAGAAATGCTCACCAAAAGTTTCAATATAAAATATTGTAATTATTTTGAAATCACTGTGTCAATGCGAAGGGGTTGCTGTGGAGGTTTGTTTTAGTGAAGGCCAACCATACAAGGCAAAAAGCCTACAACTCGCAACGGCCGAAAAAGAGTATAATGTTAAAAATTTGTGTAGGACGATGTTGATAAACGTAAGCGTTGACAGGAACCAATAACCCGAAAAAGATTTACTGTTCTTATTTCCATTTGATGCATTGAGTTCTGCTACAGTCGATTTTTTATATTTTCAACTTCGACCGATTAATAACACATTTGGCATGAAAGATACATCACTGGGAGTGAAAATTAATTGAGCTTCATTGCCGCAGTGCAATTAGAATGTGTATAAACAGCGCAGGGTATTAAATGTGTTAACATAGCCTGGGTTCCTGGTGCGTTGTTAATAAATTTCCTCTACCCCCCCCCCCCCCCCCCCCCCCCCCTGCGCGTCCCGCATTTCACTAGCAGGAAGGTGGTCACCCTAGCCCGTCCGCCGCCTCCTCGTGTGCCTCCTTACTGTGCCCGCAGAAGGAGGAGCGCGAAAAGGCCCTAGTAATGCTCATAGTCTGGAACAGAAATGTCAGTAACTCATAGTTATTTAAATCAGGTTTAAAATCAGAAATTTGCTTAAGGCTCTCCCAAATCACTCATACACGTGCCCAACAAGGATAAAAACGCCGGAAACGATTGGAAGAACATCTTTCATTAAATATAATTTTTTTTTTTTTAGGGGGGAAGGGGGGTATTTATTTCTGATGTATGTATTTACGGTGATCGGTTCTTTATTTATGTTGTCAAATCTTCAGTCAGTAAGAAAATATATTTTATTATTACCATTAAATTTGACTGTATGAAGTTCTCATAACCGCTTGAGATCGACGCGAAAGGACGTTACTCGAAAATTTGCCAGCTGGTGAGTCAGCGGAAACGTGCTTTTATTTCGCTGCTTGGCAGTGTGAAACACCGGGGGTATGCCAGAGAGGACCTTGTGCTCACATGGTAAATCTGAAGGCAAATACACGAAATGTACGCAAAGATAAACATAATAAACGGTATTCTTAAAAAAAAGAGATAAAAAGAACAGATAGACAATGCCTTACTGTAAAATAAAATACATATAGATGTAAGGATACTCCTAATTGCACATAGGATAAATAGCGCGAACGACGGACTAAGATTATGATAATTCCAGCATAAATCACATTTGGGCATCAACTAGCACGAGCTCGAAACTTTGCGAAATACTGCCTCGGGAGGCTAATGTTAAATTCGGTTGCACTTGACTTGGGCCCTCACTTTATAACACTGATTTATGAGTCATGCGCTCTAACATTTTATTTGGCCGCTGTATATCATCGCGAGACTGCTGTATATGCTGCACAACCTTACAATTTGAGCATCTACTTTTGCTAGTGTTGCGAACATCGCATTTCACCAGAAAGCAGAACTGTTTAACACGGTTTGGACGTGACGTCATCGCACTATCAGCTGGTGGTCATTGCGATTTG
The DNA here is from genome assembly GCF_016920785.2 of Ixodes scapularis. Classification (NCBI taxonomy): domain Eukaryota; kingdom Metazoa; phylum Arthropoda; class Arachnida; order Ixodida; family Ixodidae; genus Ixodes; species Ixodes scapularis. Next base: position 35,819,688 of record NW_024609884.1, on the reverse strand, counting down.
TTCTTGCTGAAAAAAATCAAATACGCTGGTGCAAGATGCACTCTGCAAAAGGTCGCGCTACTTGCAAGCCATGTATTTGAGAGATGTAAACTATTCTTGCTCGGTGCAGCGTCGTGAGGAACGGCGCAAGTTTCTTGCCCCATGAAAACGCGCTTTCTGGGAAAGAGTGTTTTTGCAAACAAAGTTGTTTCCGGGGCCGTGTTTTCTGGTCTGTGCCGAAGATGTGGGGCAGAGAAACCTTTACAACACAGTGTGTTTTCAAAACTACCCCCCCCCCCCCTTTTTTCTTCTTCTTTTTTTCGTTGCTCCTTTAGAGAATACTTTTTTTATTCCTGGGGGACTCCCTCCTCCGATTGTTCGACAATTATATTTGTGTCACTTGCTAACAATCATCCTCTATTGATATTATTTTGCACCCAAAAACTGTGATGTTTGAGAACGACACTCCTGCGAGTCTTAGACCGGCTGCCAACTTTCGGGCTGTCATTCTGAGGCCACTAGGATCTTTCTTTTCAACTATCCCTCCTGTACACACTTGTAGTTCTATGTAACGCAGGATTGATAAATCACATTTAGTCCTTTCAATGCTTCTATTTTCGGGGACAACTTTTTGAGGCAGTTCACCAACAACGAAAACATTTTGGGGTGCCTCAATGGTGTGTACATGTAAAATTATTTATGCAAACATTTTTGTACTTTGACTAAATAGCGCTAAGAACTAATGCCCGATGTTGATAACTTGCAAAAACACTTATTAGCTTTCCTCTCAGCTCGATGGCAGACACAGAAAATATAAACGAAAGAAACAGTTTTTTCCTTCTCAACTCGCCAATAGAACAAGCGACTGCATGATCTGACTCAAATTATATATCGTCAGTGTTCATCATAGTCATGCACCGGGGTTGGCAAAGCACAGAGCATGAGCTGAGCTTCAGTTATTGTTAGAGCTCGGCTATGCTGATCTTTGATTGAACACGAGCCATTAGCCGAATGTTTTGCGAAGCTGATTGTCATGAACCCGAGCACTCGACTCGGGCTCATGGCAATCGAGTACGTCACGGTACAACGTAACGCGCGGTCCGAAGTCGCGATGTCATGTGACGTCAGAGTGTCAGTAATTAACGCTAATAAATTTAGCGACGTTCTCAATTTAAATTGCCTTGACGCAGTGGGTCACGTGACCACGTCACGTGACGTCACGGAGCCACATCACGTGACATTATTTGACAGTATGTCTTGAGCCCATGACGTCACGCGACCACGTGAAACATGATAAATCATCGAGCCAATCCAAAGGCGGCACCCACCATTCCTCATACATTGCAATTCCGTATAGATGACAATTGGATAAATCCATAGATATTCAGCTGCCAAATTTCATTCTCAAATATTCATTTTGTAATACTAACTCAAAAAAAGTCAGGGTTTTAATCTACGCATTGAAGGTGGTTGGACAGCTTCACAGCGTAGATTGGAAATCACTGCACTATAGACCCTTTTTATGGCTAACGCCACCAGGTGGTGCTCCAGTTTTTGACGTCCCAGAGGACTTCCGGTTCATAAAAAGAATGAACGAAGCCCATTCTAACACCGCTGCTTGTAAAATCAATGAAACGTGTAACTACGAATTATCCAGGTGAACGCCAAATGAACGAAGAAGAGCGAGATCTGTTAAAAAGGTTCGAATATTCTTGCAAACCAACTTGCCTCCTCCAAGACGTTAAATTTTCCCATCCGTGGGCCCTCGTTAAATATCCATCTTCGATGTACGTGTAGCATTTACGGTATGCGTTCTAGCACTGGTGACACAAGCAAACGCGACAGGCTTGCAAAGACGGTGCTACCAGAAGTCGTTTGGGACGCAGGAGGCAGTTCATGTTAGTAAACTCAAAGGCTAGTGAAGTCACTCCCCACGTCGCAAGTTGCCGTCGCAACGGCAGCTTGCGATGCTTGTTTTGGGCTTATTCTTTATTGAAACGAATGCTGTGCTGTATGTTGTATGCGTAATATGCACTTTCCCTTCAATCGCTGAAGGTTCTTTTTTTCCGTGAGGAAGACGAAACGAAGAAATTCCAGAAATCTGACCTGTGAATCACACAACTTCACTGCAAAAAAAAAAAAAAAAATGATCGTGAACTTTTTTTAATTGCTTACCGTTATAGTTTTCTCCGGTTCAGTTCCGGTTAAGTTCCAAGATGGCAGCGAAGATTTTGGTTCGGTTCAGTTCCGGTTCGGCTAAAAAGAACGGTTCGGTTACGGTTTTCTGTTCGGTTCGGTTCGGTTCGGTTCGGTTCCGGTTCGGCACACTAATGCTATACATTTATTAAGCCTTTGGCAAATTCCAAAGAGGTAGACAAATTTTGAGAACATATGGTTGTACGGATAGGTGTGAGTCACGGGGTTTTGTCATCAATTGACACTCGAATGTCGCGGAGAGACGCCAGCCAGGACGTTGCCTTGTGGATTCGTGCGGCGCTTGCCAGAGCAGCGTGAAACAAAGCTCACGGCAGCTTCCGGCGATGGCACGAGTCTACACTTTGGTCCGGCCTCACTGCTACACATCTGGTATATATAGACTTTAGTCGCAACTCGCGCGTATGTTTTTGTCGTGAAGTCGAAGTGGGGGGGAGGTCGGATGCGCAATGCTTTCATTGCACAACCGCGGCCCATCCTTGCGGGTTGCCGTTCTGACAGGAAACGAGGACACCCGCCTTCAAGTTATCTCAGGAAGATATAATGCGAAACGGCGAATAAACTCCTGAACGTTTTGACCTTAGGGTATGCATGTTAAATACACAGGACGTATAATTGCATTTATTCCGTTTCATACCTGTTGGTAGACAATTAACTTTCAGCTAATATGATAGACGGGCCATTTAAATAAATTGCAAAAATTGGACAGCAAAATGTATAAAAAAAAGTTGAGGAAGTTTTTGCAAACGTTTAAACACAGAGGAGGCGTTTTTCTTTTGAAGACCTACTTTTGCCAAGCGTCCCGAGAGTTTTTATTTTAAGTGGAAATTTATTATGAATTGTCTAGAAAATTAATCGAATGTCGGTTACGAAGTATACATGCGGCAAAACAAAGTAACATAAAAAAACGGTTAGATATGCACGTTAGGGGGAACCCTGCTTTGACGGACACCTCCCTTTCATAATAAAAGAAACCGCGTGTGCATATCAGTAGCGCGTAATAAATATCTGTCAGACTAAAAGAGACAAGTCTTGTTTGAAAACACGCACCGAGCAAAAACAACCAGTGTTTTCATAATTCCTTATTTGTTTTATTTGGCACATTGTTTGTTGCCGTTTCTGTTTCGCGGCCTCGGGATCTTGAACTTGGCATAGCGTTTAAACAATATAGCGATAGTAATGGAGAGCCGCTGAAAGAGCGTTTCGGAATTAATCTATTTTGCAGAAAAAAAGAAAACCCAAATACCTTCATAGTCACGCACAGCTTATGAAACGCAGCGTGTGGAGGGTTCAGAGTGTCTCAACCAAGATTGAGATTGTAAATTCCTTCAAAATTCTAGGCGTCATTTTTTCGGATATTATGTCGTGGGATGAACGTGTTAACTATCTTATTACAAAGCTGTCTAGAACTGTCGGCATGTTAAACCGCCATCGTTAAACCTTACCGATACACGTCAAGTTACTAGTTTATAATTCCTTGTTCTACTCGCACTTAAATTATTGTAATTTAGTTTGGGGTACCACCATTTCAACGAATCTTGAAAGGATACATTCGTTACAAAAAAAAGCAATAAGAGCCATCGCCGATGTCCCATTTCAATCGCATACATCCAACCTATTCAAAAAGTTCCGCATTATCAATGTGTCCACTTTGTATTCTTACAGGCTCAGTACAAGGCTTAAGAAAGAGCTAATTAGGAACACAAACTTTCTAGTAACCCTTGGCCGCCTCTCAAAAAATATTATTACTTATCCTACTCGTGGCGCTGAATGTTGGGGGGTGGTCACGCCAAGAACAAATTATGGCACTCAAATGCTGAGGCACAATATTCCTAATTTACTAAATCTTTACGAATCGAAAAACTTGGACTGGAATAAAATGTCAATAGGGGAAATCCGTTCATTATATATTATGGGTGGTCATGATAACTAGTTAAATCACTGTTCTCGTATTTGATTATATTGCTTTATCTGCCATGGTGAATTTTTGCGTGTTGCAACCTCTGTGTGTATGTATGTTTTTTTTTTTGTTTTGTTTTGTTTTTTTGTTTTTCCTGTTGTGTTCCGTCGCCGTGCACTGTAGGCGGTCAAGGGCTCGTCAAGCTGTGTATGCAGCTTTTTCCCTTGGTCGCCGCCATCGAGTGTGATGGAAATGAAATATTATTATTATTATTATTATTATTATTATTATTATTATTATTATTATTATTATTATTATTATTATCGCCCCTTAACCCATCAGATTGCCGTATTAAGCGTTAAGAACAACACCGAAGAACGAATCAAGAAGCAAGAAGCCTAACCGTGGTATGCCCCCCCCCCCCCCCCCCCCCCCCCCCCCCCCCCCCCCCCACGCCCCGCAATTCTTTAACTTTCGGTGAGTATAGCTGCGATAGCTATAGCTGCGTTGAGCTCCTTTCTTTGTAATTTTTTCCGTGTTCTTTTCAGCCAATGACGCGATCTCGGTGGCCGCAGATTGGTAATAAAAAGCTTGGGTTTCGTGACGCTTTTCTGCCTTTCTTAGATTGCCTGTGGCTATACACGAACTCAGCTCTGTTACCTCACGACGCGGTGGTGGCGCGTCGAGCGTACTTCCGGTCTGGAGCTGTGGGCGGAAGTCACCATGCGAGACGTGCATTCCTGCGTTGTTTTTGAAGAAACCAGACAAAAAACCTGCCTTCTTGTCAAAACACCGAGACTAGAACTGTGCCAAAAGAGTCGGAAAAGGTTTGAAGGTCCGTTTTCATGTGTTTTCTGCCTGCTGGGTTCGTCCGAGAACGTGGATGGGGCAATGAAAAAGGAAAACCAGACGCCGTCGGACCACGTTTGCTTGTGCGGGAAGCACCTTGGGTTAAATTCACGGATACTTGTGGCCGTCCGATTAATTTGTTTTGTTCAAACATGAACGCGGGAAAACCGCAAAGTTGTACGGACCACTTGCAGACTACGTTCAGTGCGTCTTCAGTTCGAACGGCCGCCTGATCGTTCGAACTGTCGTCTGCTCTCAAACGTTTCTGCTTGTTGTCGTCTCCTCGTTCAAACGACAGCGGCCCGTAGACCAAGCGTTCGGTCATTGCGATAGGAAGTAGGTGCAGGACTTAACGTACTTTTAAGTTTGAAACTTGGTTGGAATAAATAGGCTCGGTGTAAACAGTAGATACAAACATATGCTGATAATTGTTACCAGTGGCCATCACTGACTTGTGCCTGATTCACTTGGTTCAATTCTGCTTGCGATTTTTAGTATCAACGTCGACGTCTCAGCTATGGTTCACGCTTTTGCAACCCGAGTGACGTCACGACTCAAAATAGCGAGCAGGATCTCAGCGTGCGAATCAGGCTTTAGCGTCCAATCTGCGGCGTCCACGCAGAATGAATCGCCGCATGTCACATTATTCACGCGAAGTTTTGCGGTGTAACGAGCCTCGTTAATTTCGCTGAAACCGCTCAAGTAGTCAGGCATTGTCAGGAATACGTAGAATCAAACAATTACAACGCGAAAAAGAGCACGGGGACTCACACCGAAGCCGACAAACATCGCATTTTAATGGTTTGTTTATGGGTCACGGCGAGCTTGTTGCACACACTCCATCGCGCATGCGCGGCGCCAGAGCCTGGCGCTCCGGTTTGTTTGTGAGCATGAGTTGGTCTATATCAGTGACAGCGTGGTGCACGTTCCTCCAAAACAGGAACGAAAACCCGTTTCCTCGTTCCTTCTCAATCTTGGAACAAGTTCCAGTTTCGAGTTCCAGTGGCTCGAAAGAAACGCTTTTTCGTTACATTTCTGAGATTGGAACGGGTATTTGAATTTAGTGTACGTTTGTGTCTGGATATGGCTTATTTTTAGTGGTGAAAAATTGCAAGCAATAAAATAAATCTCCGAATTAAAAAAAAAAAATAAACAAAATTAAAGTTCGAGAACACGGAATCGTACTAATGTGCCACTGAACACTTTAAGAAAAGCCCGTGCGTCTACCTTCCCGCACAACACTCGGAGAGGCAATCACCGCAACTTACGGGGGCAGCTCGGCGAATGACGATACCGAAACATATATTTAGACTAAAAAACGCAATCTGAGTTGTGATATTAAGCAATGCAAGCGTGACGTTTTGCACTGCTTAATGTCATAACTCAGACTGCGTTTTTTTGTCTAAACATAAGTTTGGGCTTCGTCATTCGCTGAGCTGCCTCCGTAAGTTTTGGTGATTGGCTCTCCAAATGTTGTGCGGGAAAGTAGACGCACGGGCTTTTTTTTAGAATGTAAACGCTTCGAGTAAACCTTAGAAAAGCAATAAAAAAAAAAAATCAAGAGTGAAGAAGAGGTCTTGAAGGGCAGATCGGGCGTTTCTTCTTTAAAGAGAACAGGCCGACTTCTATTTTTGTTGCATGGACAAGGGCTGTCATTTGATGGACAGCCCCGTGGTTGAGTTCCGGGCAATGTATCAAGTTTTAACTCGGTTTCATTGCGCATGCCACGAAACCGTGATTCCGGGTTTCGGTTGTGTAGTCTACTTCCGGACGACAGTTCTCCGAATGGGAGGCTGTTCTAAATAACGTGTTTTGTTATTGCCCTGCGGTCATTGTGTATGTGATACTTTCTGTTGATTTATGATTTCTCACCAACTCCTAAAGTCCCTTCAAACTACTGTAACATCTAAAGGTGTTGTCAATGAGCGGAGTGGCGTGACGCGACAGGGCGGATTCGTGTGGCACTCCCCAAAATGGTCGTCAGATGCATATACGAGCTTGTTAAACACCACATGAGTGACCAAAGCCGGTGGCACAGAATGTTGACGTCATCACTGATTGGATACGAGTGCTGAGTCAGTGGTCGGCTGAGCCTCGTGTCCAGTGAACGCGTCGAAGGACGCACGGCACCGGGCTCGGGTCCGATGGCCGAGTGTGCGCCATCCGATCCTGATGACGTTCCAGGGCGGGAGAGGAGGACTTTCGCAGGCCTTGATTATTCTAGGTGTTGTTGGTTTGACCCACTTCGGCCTTCGGCTGGGCAAATGATGGGTGCGTGTGGGTGCACGATGCGTGTTGCAGCGTCCACCAAGGCCGGAGTGGGTACAAAAAAACCTCTCCTCGGGCGATCGGAGAGCTTCCCTGCTGACGAGGCAGGGAGGAGAAGGTCAGGCAGCGCGCCTGGCAACGGGCCTTGGGGCCCCGAGTGGCCAACTGACCAATCCGAGCCGAGTCTTCGGAAACGCGGTACCATGGCCGAGTCGCCTTCCTGTCCTTAATGCACTCGTTGATGTGGAAGCAGAGCAAGAACCACGAAGATTGTAAGCCACGATAAGACACGCACGCCACGCGCTTTTTTTTTTTAAAGCTCCCAGTCACAATAATTAAGGACGAAATTATTTAATCACTTGTTATAGACTGTGGACGACGTGAATGAAATTGAAAGCTTTTTGTTGTGAAGTATTGACGGGAAAGAAACAAAATAATCGCCCCATTTTCTGACTACTGTAAAAAAATCGGTGGGGAAAAAAATAAAATCACTGTGTGTTGCTTTGCTGCAATGTTGCACAGTTCAACTTGGTGCCCGTTTTGTGCCTTGACGGCCCGAACGTCGTCGTGGTGCATAGCGCCTATGCAAGAGAGCCCCGTGTTCCACTCTAGCGGGAGAGGAACGCGAACTTTGAGTCTCCTGCGGTCTCGTGAGTCGTGCCCCATCTCTGATTCTGCTATTTTGCGACTCCCGTTTTTTTTTTTTTTTTTTCGTTTTTGTTTCTGAAGCACGTCTATGTTAAACATTTTTAAAACCCAAGATGGTGGCTACAAAGAGGGGACAAACACAAGGCGTCTCACTTTAACTTTAACCAGCTCGCCTGCCTTATTACGTTATCTAGATGTATGTTCTCTCCCCCCTTGTATCCGGCACATTCTCTCACTGTGTGCGTGCGAGCCCCCTCGTTACCTCGTGGGGACATTTCATACTAACTTTTCGAGCGTGCACTGTTGGCGCAGTTGGTTCATCATCGCATTCGCAATTATACTCCTTTCACCCTTAAACTGAGATTAGAAGCTCTGCCTTCGTCGCAAGCTCGCTGGCTTCCGCGGTGCTTTGGTTGGGCGTGCCTGCGCGTTCACAGTCGTGTTATCAAGGGCAGAAAGCTCGCGGTGAAGGCGGAGCTTTTAGCAAATACGATATTTGCTTTTAGTCTCAGCTTGAGGGCGAACGGAGTACAGAGCAACCCCGTTTCAAGTCCTCCATGTTTTTTCTGGTGCTCTTATATACTTGTGAAATTTAGTGCGACGCTGCTGCTCTACAGAAGTACGTTGCGGGAATGTGCGTTACAGGAATGGGGGGGGGGGGGGGGGGGGGGGGGGACACTGCTAGGAGCGAGCCCCAAACTGTAACGTATTACGTGTGAAAAAAAAAAAAATTGCTCGGTCAAACATGTAAGTGATGCGAGTAGTAACGAAAGGACGTATTAACTAGGGCGTGGTAACTAATCCAACATTGTAACTACCTTGTTATTTATATTAGGCATTTACGCAGTTGTAATACTTATGTTAACAAGACTAAAAATTGTTATTGATAATAATTTTTTTTCCATTCTTCAATCGAATAAAATTTTAGTTGAGGCAAGCGAAAGAAACTGTAAGAAACAGCTTGACTAGCTTCAAGCCTTCAAGTCCCCAAAATACAACAGTAGCAAAGCATACATCAAGAGACTCATACATCTGTAAGATAGCTCAATTATTCTTAGAGTTACATATACCCACATATTGTCTAATTACAATCACAGGTAATACAATATAACGTAGATGGCCTTAGTTTCTGATGCGTACAGTGGTAAAAAAAAATACGAACAAGCACGAGACCGGTTCGTAATTTTATATTACCGCGCGCGCAGCTGGCCGAGTAGGCAGCGCGCGCGTGGCCTAACGGTTATCGCGCTTGCCTTCAGCGCAAAAGGCCGGGGTTCGATTCCTGGCCGCAGCTACACATTTTTGTTGACACTGTAATGTGATGCTCTGGTGAATTCGAGAACCGTCTTGCTGATTCGAGATTAGAATGTTCTACGCTCCGAACCTTCTGCGCCGAACGATCCACGAACCCACGAGGGTACATAAGGGATTCCGCAAGGCGAGCGGGGTCAGTTTCGCCCCAGCGTTCGACTCTGCTGCTACGTCGACTTTGACGCCCGCGACGCTCTGTTATTATTTTTTGTACCCTTTTATTTTTGGCACAAGTTCGCCACATTAAACGTTTATTTATTCCTGTTTATTTCTTGTTTATTGGTCACCACCCGTGACATTTTGGTGGAGGTGCTGGGTAACCGCATGCCCGTGCAGCGCTCCCCTCCGAGTTCCCGAAGTGCAAGTCCGAACCCAGCCTCCCGAGGACCGAGCGAAGACCACATCGAGACTCGATCCAGTCGCCGCACCCAAGGTCTACCCTCGGTACACGGACTTCTGCCACCCCGGACCAAGCAGCCAACGAGGCCGACGATGGACAACCAGTCGTCGCAGAACCCGTCCGCCGCCGCCGTCGTATACCTTCCCGTCGCACCCCGGACTCCGACGCCATTCCACGGGGAGGTCCACGAGGACGTTGAAGATTGGCTGCAACATTACGAACGAGTTGCTCGCCATAACGCATGGACTCCGGAGCAGTGCCTTCAGAACGTCTACTTCGCTCTGGAAGGCACGGCACGCACCTGGTTCGAGAACCACGAAGCGTCGATTTCGTCTTGGCACGACTTACAAGCGGAGCTTCGACGCACTTTTGCAAGCCAGCAGCGACATCAGCGGGCCGAAGAACTTCTTCAAGCAAGAAGCCAAGGGCCAAACGAGAGCGTCACAAGTTTCGTCGAGGACGTTCTCCGCCTCATGAACCGCGCCTACCCAAACGCTCCTGAAGAGAAGAAGCTGCGGTTCCTGATGCGAGGAGTGAAAGAGACCATCTTTGGAGGCCTTGTGCGGAACCCGCCTATCACCGTCCAAGACTTCATCACCGAGGCAACTAACATCGAACGTGCCCTTCAAGCACGCGCATCCCACTATCAGATACTTCCTGGCTTCGCTGCCCTACAACAGCAACACCCCGGACGTACGCGAGATCATCCGGGACGTCGTCCGGGAGGAATTTAAGAAGCTCCTGCCTGCTACCCACCAGCCTGCTTCGGCGTCAATAGCCGAAGTTGTCCGCGAGGAGGTCCAGCGGGCATTCCAACCTGAGGCTCCTGCCAGCGTACCAGCACCCGAGGAGCCCTCTTTGACCTACTCCGCGGTAGCTCAGAGACCGGCGCCAGCTGCCCAGCAGTATTCGACGCCACCTCGACGTGTACTACAAGAGTCACAAACCTTCCGACGTGTGGAAGGGCAACCCCAGTTTTTCCGCACTGAACAACCGGCGCCAAGGAAGACGGATGTGTGGCGCACGGCCGATCGACGACCGCTGTGTTATCACTGTGGCGAGGCCGATCATGTGTATCGCCGATGCCCATACCGACGACTGGCTGCGCGGATTCCACCCCAACGACCCGCGCACCCGGTATGCTGAACGCCCTCGAGAGATCGACGAGTACCTGCGACCAGGGTGTCGAACCGGAACCGAACCGAACCGAAAACCGGAACAGAACCGTTATTTTTAGCCGAACCGGAACTGAACCGAACCGAAATCTTCGCCGCCATCTTGGAACTGAACCGGAACTGAACCGGAAAAAAATATAACGGTAACCGGTTCAAAACGGTTCACGGTATTTTTTTTTTGTTAGTATTACAAATTTATTATTATTGACACGTGTATTCCTCTACGTATTGATCAAATCGTCATATACAGAATTGCAATGTATAATAAATCCTGGTTTTTTGCAGCGCTTTCTTATTGGCACTATTAGCCATGCGTCACAATGTCACGTGACGTCATGATGTCAAGACATGCTGTCAAGTAATGTCACATCACGTGACCCCGTGACGTCACGTGACTCACCGCGTTAAGTCGATTCGAACTGAGGACGTCGCTAGATCTATTAACGTTGTTGATACCGTGACGTCACATGACATCACAACTTCACACTGACGTCACATGACATCACAACTTCACACTGAGAGTCACGTGACACCATGATGTACCCGATTGTCATGATCCCGAGTCAAATGCTCTGGTTCATGACAACCAGTATCGCCAAACATTCGGGTAACGCTCGTGTTCAACTCAAAGATTATGATGGGCCCGAGTCCCACTAGAGCTAGAAACAGAAACAAACGAAAGCGACAAGCCTCAGACACATGCAGCATGTTCGCGATGGTACCTTTATACGGCTTTGAGTTGTTCGGTGCTCGCGAAGTTAGCACGAGTGTTTACAAGCCTGCAAATGGTACCATCGTGTGCATGATACTCGTGTTTGAGCATAGCCTTCTTTATTCTACAAAGCCTGTCAAATCGCGAAATACTCTGGTTTAAGGCTAGCCGCTGTCGTTTGTTTCTGTTTGTCGCTTTAGTGGGGCTCGGGCATTATAGCCCAACTAAAGCTATATCTGAAGATCAGCCCATGCTCTATGCTTTGCCAACCCTGCGTATGACTATGATAAACACTGACGGTGTATATATTAGGATCAGATCACGTGGCTGATAGTTCTAATTGTGAGTCGAGGAGGGGAAAGCTGTTTCATTTCTTTCTTTCGACTGTCTGCCATTTCGCGGAGGGGCAAACTAATGGATGCTTTTGCAAGTTATCAACGTCAAGGATTACAACTTAGCGGTATTTATTGAACTTAAGGTAAAAAAAAAAAAAAAGATGCTGCACGACCCATTTTACATGTATGCACACCATTGAGGCTCCCAAACATGTTTTCGTTATTGCTGAACTGCCTCAGAAAGTTGTCCCGAGAATAGAAGTGTTAAAGGGTCTAAATGTGACGTATTAGTCGGACGTTACATGGAACTATTAGTGTGTACGGGAGGGATACCTGAAAAGAAAGATCCTAGTGGCCTCACGGGGATAGCCGAACGTTGGCAGCCGCTCTAAGTCTCACAGGAGTGTCGCTCTCAAGTTCTCCAAGTTTCGACCGCCCTGTATTTTGTTTAACCTTCACAGTTTGGTGCAAAGTTAAAGCAAGGAAGAATTACTGTTAACAAGTGACACAAATATAATTGTCGAGTGAACACCACTCAATACGGAGCAGGCAATCCCTGAGGAATAAAAAGTATCTTGAGGAGCAACTAAAAAAAAAAGGGAGTGGGGAGGGGGGTAGTTTTAAAGCATACTGTGTCGTAAAGATTCCTCTGCCCCACATTTTCGGCGCAGACTAGAAAGCGTGGTCTGGAAACGATAGTGACAGATGGGTAGTTGGTACAACTTTTATTTGTAAAAACACTCTTGCCAGAAAGCACGTTTTCGTCGTGCCAGATACTCGCGCCGTGCCTAACGACGATGTACCAACAAGAAAAATGTGTGCCTCTCAAATACATAGCTTGCACTGAGCGCGAAACTTTTGCAGCGTGCATTTTGCCAAACCGGATTTGATTTTCTCAGCAAGAACAACTCGCAATGACAACCAGTATCTAGTGCGATTACGTCACGTGCAAACCATGTTAAATACTTCAGCTTTCTGGTGAAGTGCGACGTTCGCAACACCAGCACTAGACGTCCAATGTGTAAAGTTGTGTAGTATTTATAGTAGTCTCGCGATGATATACGGCAGCCTAATGAAATGTTGGAGCACATGACTGATAAAGAACAGAGTCATGAAGTAAGGTCTCAAAACAAGTGCACGTAAAACCTAAGATAACATTAGCCTCCCGAGGTAGTATCCCGCGACGTTTCGAGCTGAGGCAAGCTGATGCCCAAAAGTGATTTATATTAGGATTCTAAAAAATCTTTGTTTGCCCTGCGCGGAATCTATGTTTAATTAGGAATATCATTTTATGCATTTCTATGCATTTCTTTTTGCAGTAAAGCGTTGTGTAAGGGATTATTTAGAAAAAAATTGCGTGTCATCTCCTTATTTCTGCACATTTCGTGTATTTGCCTTCCGATATATCATGTGACCACAGTGTTTTTTGGCATGCCCTGCAACCCACTATTTTGCACTGCAAAACAGCTAACAAAAGCACGTTGCCGAAGACACAACAGCTGGCGTATTTTCGAGTATCGTCCTTCCGTGTCGGTCTCAGGCGGTTATGTGAACTTCATAAAGTCAAATTTATCGATGATAATAAAAATATACTTAATTCCTGTCTGAAGATTTGGCAGCATAAATAGAAGATTCTCACCTCCAAGATATATAAGTAAATGCGCCTTTAAATTATCTGAAAGATGTTCTGCAAATATTTTTCGGCGCTTTTATCCTCTATAGACACGTTATAGGTGATTTTGAAAAGATATAAATAATGTTTTTTTTTATTATTTTGAAGCTAATTTAAATAACTATATGTGTTCCTCACGCATATATAACTTCTCAAATATATAGAAGTTTATTATCGCGTTTTTTATGTGTTTTTACTATCGCCTTTTTTTACTGGAACGAGTGGTGGAACTATGACGATTGCACACTTAAACTCTCAGAAAGTGTCCAATTAGGTAGCTTCCGAATTGAGTAGAGCATGAAATACCACTTTGTTTTATTTAACAAAAATCATCAATTAGCGAGGGTCATGGGCGTCCGCAGAGAGGTGCAAGGGGGGGCCGTTGCCCCCCCTTGGAATTTCGAAGGGGGTGCAGGAAGGGGGGGGGGGGGAAGCTGCATTTACACCAGTTAAAGGGTACTCCGGTGGTTTTTTACCTACCTAAACTAACTACATTTTCTGAATAACATGAACTTACTGTTCCCGGCAGGCTATTTTTTATCTAGAAATTCAAAATGGCTATTGAAAAAACGGCAAATCTAAAGGGCAAAAAAAAAAAATAGTGTTAAGGAAGTTTTGACTACGTCGCGAGACCGGCAAAACTTGCTTTCGACGCGTTGTGTCTTTTTTCTGCGGCACCGCGCTTCCGTAAAAATTTTCACGTGTTCTCAACGGAAAGTCTCACGGCTTACGGAGGGTTTTAAAAACTCCTTCGACGAATGATGACGAACGAGTAGAAAATGTGTCTTCAGCACGCTGCCGCTAGCCTCCGCAACGCTCCAAAAACGCGATTTTTCGACATGCAGGATTGCCGCCCAGTGGCTCCATAGAGTTGTTATAATGTACGCTAGAGGTTCAACTGGCTCTAGCGTCTATGCGACTTCCGGGAGGCAAATTGAAGCAGACAGCAAACAGTCTACTTTTGCGGTGCTCCCGTGCATTCCTATGCGAAAACGTGCGTGAATTTTGTCTCTTCGTCAGAAAATAACACGAACAACTTCTGTTATTTTGGTTGTAAAGGATAGTACGTACCTTTATTAATATTGTAAAAGTGTAATTGCTTTAATTACAGTATTTTTCTTTACCACTGAATGATGTTAAGCTTCTTTATATTTCAGGACCAAACCTCTGTTCCATGGCAGGTATGTTAGAACGAGCGACGATTCTAAGCAAACTAACGATCGAAAGGAGTGTAGAGTGTGTTCAAGGTTCGCTAGCATTTTGGCGGCGCTTATATATTGCTAATATGCCCGTCCTGTCACTCTATGAAAATGACTCCGTCGTGCATCTTTACGATCAGTTAAAGAACTTTTGAATGTAAAAAATAAAGTACGTGGGCTACGAAAGGTGCGTCTTTTTATTATTTCCTATGTCAGGCAGTTTTCATCGGGCACCTTTTCTCTGACTTCTTCCTATTTGCAAAGATATGGAGCGTGCGGTTGATGGTTTGAACCCAGAACATGCATGTTCGCAATTATTCATGACCAGAAAGAATAAATCAGTACTTATTTATTGCTAATCGAACCATACTACGTGGCTTTCAATTTATTTTGATCGCCTGCATGCACAAGGAGTTACTTATCCAGTGTTACTGTGTAGTTCTTGCCGTCTCTCTTGGTTTCCCAGATGGCCTTCGTTCGTTTGACACGTATATCCCCCATGGTGGAAAGCGCCGACGCCGTGTTCGCGCTAACAGTGTCCGACAGTGCACAAAAGTACATGTACGAAGCGGTTTCAACACCGTTTTTTATGCCACGAATTTCAAATAAAAACGCCGTAACTGACCAATTATTTCGTCTGCGTGACTGAGAAATGTTCCAATGAGCCTAGTACGTACAAAATATTCGTGATATTTGCTCTTATAATTGAGCGCAGCGAGAAAATGCACCCGCTTTTTCCCATAGAAATGCATTACCGGAAGTCAATTGCCGACTGGTTGCTATTTGCTTCAATTTGCAGCAGCACTCTAGCGCCAGTTTAACCTCTACCGTACATTATAATAACTTTATGGTGGCTTCACTCGCGGAAGCGGGAAGCGCGATCCAGCAATTGTCATAGAGAACAACGGGTGTGCAGTAGGGTTGTGCGAATAGTGGTTCGAATCGAATAGCGCAGCGTCATCCCTAGCTTCTCCACTGCTGAAGGAACCGACCGTCTTGAATTTCCCTTGCATTGTCAAGCCTATGAATGACGCAGCGCTATTCGATTCGAACCACTATTCGCACAACTCTACTGTGCAGTCCAAAATCCAGGGCGCGGCCGTGAAAGCAGGTAGAGAGTAACGTAGAAACATGCTGAAAATAGCCAACATAGCTAACATTCCCGGAGGAAGGGGGGTTGGGGGGGGGGGGGGGGCGGGGGGAGGATAAGTGTGCACCCCCCTGGAAAAAGTTCTCCGGACGCCCATGGCGAGGGTGATGCTTATTTGCAAATTAAATTGACCTGCATTTTGTCAAGAGCAAACCTCAACATCCAGGCTATGCCAGTTTATCCAATATAAGAAAATGTTCACATGGGTAAGCACTGTTTCAGGTCAGATTCGATCTCAGTACTAAGGTGCTCATAGGTTAGAGTGAACAATTTCAGCCACTCCTTTTCGCATGATTCGTCGCCCGCATCATGGTGCTGAGAGCAAACAATATGCTAGTTAGAAAAACAAGCATTGCGATTGTCGCTTAGTGTTCCTATAAAATATAGACTGGAAGGACTTGTCCCGTGACTTTCGTGACATTTTGAAAATTATAGTCCCTTAAGCTCAGTCGTCTCGTCGTCATATATATATTGTGAAACGTATTCCGTAAAACACATGTCATGATATATATGGCGACGAGGTGCCCATTTCATGATTGTATTCACTGTAATTAATTCCTTAGTTCAAGGGCAAAACCACGATTCAACATCTAATACTGCGATACAAAGTTGTACCAATCACGGGTATTTCAGGCAACCTACTTCACTTCGCGAAAACATTTCGATTCAGGTACAATGTATGGGACTCTGGCAAACGAAGGAATGTTGAGTCGTATATACAAGACGTTTTGTATGTTAATGTAGATTTTCCTTTCTTGTTGTGTAGGAATAAATAACAGAATTTTATAATTTTGGTACCTGAGAATAAAACTGAATTGAACAAACAATAAAAAAAAACTATATACTGTAAACGACTATTTTTCGTGGGCTCAATATTTCGCGATTTAGGTCAAAGCTGAAGTTTTGGAATAATTCGCGGGTTGTAATTTTCTCGACGCGGTGAAATCTCAATATAAATTTCAATCTGTTTACATTTTACCGAAATTGTTCGCGGGACCCATTTTTCGCGAATTGTAGGCGATTCGCGAAATTCTCAAAAATAGGTCCCCGCAAAAATCAGATCGTTTACAGCAGTTAGTTTCACGGCCTAAATAGCGCCTATTGACAGAACAACGCGGAAAATATATTCTCAATTTAGCGGTTCAAACCGGTTCGAACCGGTTCGAACCGGTTCGAACCGGTTTGAACCGTTATTTTTTACGCCCCGGAACTGAACCGGAACTGAACCGAAAGCCGTGAACCCGAACCCGAACCGAACCAATAAAAATATCGGTTCGACACTCTGCCTGCGACGACCTCAGTCCCCAGAGCCTGCGTCCCGCCGAGAGTTCCGATCGCCTTCGCCACGACGTTCAGCTTCGCCGATGCACCGACCCCGACATGAAAGCCTGTCGCCCCTCGCTCCTCGCCGGGGAAACTAGGCGCGGCAACCCCTGGAGGTGGAGTTGCCGAAGACGACCGACGTAAAGAGCCTCCAAAAACGACGGAGCGCTCCCACTCTCCCGACGTTACGCATCACAACGACGCTGCTGCTTCGGTGTCCAACAACCTAAACGTTGTTATAGACGGCCTCGACTCATCGGCACTCGTGGACACCGGAGCAGACTACTCAGTCTTGAGTGGGGGGCTCTCCCGCCGCCTTCGAAAAGTCGTGACGCCGTGGGATGGACCACAAATAAGAACCACTGGAGGACACCTGTTTACACCAGTCGGGAGATGCACCGCTCGCGTCGAGATTCACGGCAAAACATGCCCTGTGAAGTTCGTCGTTCTGCAAGACTGCTCGAGGGACGTCATTCTCGGAATGGACTTCCTGTGTGAATACGGCGCCATCATCGGACCTTGCGGAGAACAAGCTGACGCTTCAGAAGCCTGTCCCATCGGTGGAAAATCCCAAACCGACGTTAGCTGCAGTGCGAGTCCTCGCCAGCCACGTAAACCTGCCGCCGCTGTCAAGTGTCTTTGTGCCCGTCGGGACCGAAGGAGCCACCTGCGGTGTAGCACTGCTGGAAGGAAGCGTCCAACTTCTTCTCCTCGGACGAGGGATTGGCATTGCAAGAGGCGTAACCGAGCTCCAGGACGGGCGTACCGTAGCCCTTGTCACCAACTTCCGGCAAGAGCCGCAGCACCTTACACAGGGTATAGCTGTGGGCTACGTCGAGGAAATTCAAGACTCAGCCGCGATCGCCGTGATCTCAGAAGACGCCTCTCCGACGCAGAACAAGACAATCACGTCCTCAGAGCTCGACATCGACCCGTCCCTCCCAGCCCCACAACGACGACAACTTCGTGACCTTCTCGCCGAGTTCAGTGAGTGCTTCTCCGCGTCGTCGAAGGTGCGCCAAACGACGGTTGCGAAACATCGGATAATTACTGATGACGACGCACTCCCTGTGCATCGGCCGCCGTACAGGGAGTGCCGTGAAAGAAAGGGAAACCATCCAGCAGCAGGTACAAGAAATGCTCGACGACGACATTTTTTAGCCCTCAAGCAGTCCCTGGGCTTCACCGGTAGTCCTTTTGAAAAAGAAAGACGGGACTCTTCGGTTTTGGTGGACTATCGCCGACTGAACGCCGTAACAAAAAAGGACATCTACCCGCTGCCACGCATCGACGACACCCTGGACCGGCTGCGCCACGCCCGATACTTTTCGTCGATGGACTTGAAGAGTGGGTACTGGCAGATTGAGGTCGACGAACGAGATCGTGAGAAGACAGCCTTCGTCACGCCGGATGGAGTGTATGAGTTTAAAGTGATGCCGTTCGGACTGTGCACAGCACCGGCGACGTTCCAGCGCGTAATGGACTTCCTTTCTTTTCTTCTTTCTTTCCGGCCTGAAATGGAAAAGCTGCCTCGTCTATCTCGATGGCGTCGTGGTATTCGCAAGCGACTTTGACGAGCACCTGAGACGTTTGCGAGCCGTACTACAGGCTATCCAGAATGCTGGACTGACACTGAAGCCGTCAAAATGTCGGTTCGCTTACGGCGAGCTCAAATTCCTGGGTCATGTCGTGAGTGATCAGGGTGTAAGCCCTGATCCTGCAAAGACATCCGCTGTTGCTAAATTCCCGAAGCCATCAGACAAGAAAGCCGTCAGAAGATTTCTTGGGCTGTGCGCTTACTACAGACGTTTCTTTCGCGATTTTGCCAAGATTTCTGCACCGCTCACGCATCTGACGAAGGACGACGTGAACTTCCAGTGGGGGGAGGAGCAAGAACAAGCGTTCAACGAACTGAAGGGAAGACTCTAGTCACCCCCTATTCTCGGACACTTCGATCCATCAGCGGAAACGGAAGTTCACACGGACGCCAGCAACGACGGACTCGGCGCGGTACTCGTCCAGAGGCAAGACGGAGCAGAGAGGGTGATCGCTTACGCAAGCAGGGCACTGTCTAAGGCAGAGAAAAATTACTCAACGACCGACAGGGAATGTCTCGCTGTCATCTGGGCGTTAACCAAGTTCCGCCCGTACCTGTACGGGATCCCGTTCCGCGTTGTCACGGACCACCACGCTCTCTGTTGGCTCGCCAAACTCAAGGACCCGTCAGGACGCCTCGCTCGCTGGAGCCTTCGACTGGAAGAATACGACGTAACCATTGTGTATAAGTCTGGCCGCAAGCACAACGACGCCGACTGTTTGTCTAGGGCCCCAGTCGAATCTCGTACCGAAAGCAC
Source organism: Ixodes scapularis (assembly GCF_016920785.2). Classification (NCBI taxonomy): domain Eukaryota; kingdom Metazoa; phylum Arthropoda; class Arachnida; order Ixodida; family Ixodidae; genus Ixodes; species Ixodes scapularis. Next base: position 35,800,199 of record NW_024609884.1, on the reverse strand, counting down.
TGACGACGACTATGACACCCGTTTTCTCGGCGCAGTAACGGATACCGTCATGGGAGCACTTCAACGAGACGACCCGGAACTTCGCGCTGTGATCGACCACCCTGAAGGTCAAGGAAGTTCAGTTCCGCGAGTCTTGGCCCGAGACTTGTCAAGCTTCATTCTGCGGCGAGGAGTGCTCTTCAAGAAGGACTTTGGAACAAGCAACCCTGCCTGGCTGCTGGTTGTTCCGGCCAGCCTGCGAGAAGAAATCTTTCAAGCATGCCACGACGACCCGACGGCTGGACACCTCGGCTACAGCAGGACGCTGGCCCGGATTCGTGACAAGTACTACTGGCCGAGAATCCCGAAAACAGTCCATCTGTACACACGATCGTGCCATGAGTCCCAACGACGTAAGAGGCCTCCGACGAAGCCAGCCCGACTCCTGCAGCCGATACCCGCCCCGACTACGCCCTCCCAGCAGGTCGGAAGGGACTTACTTGGGCTGTTCCCAACATCGACGCAAGGAAATCGGTGGATTATCGTCGCTGCCGATTATCTTACACGATACGCCGAGACGAAAGTCCTGCCATCGGGAACAGCGCTAGAAGTCGCCAAGTTTTTCGTCGAGTCCATCCTCCTTCGACACGGCGCACCCGAAGTGTTGATCAAAGATCGAGGATCATCTTTCATGGCACACCTGACTCAAGAGGTTCTTCGGCTTAGTCACACCAACCATCGACGAACCACCGCTTATCATCCGCAGACCAACGGACTAGCAGAGCGGCTCAACAAGACAATCGCTGACATGATCTCCATGTACGTCGACGTGGAGCACAAGATGTGGGACGAGGTGCTGCCGTATGTTACGTTTGCGTACAACACAGCGGTTCAAGAAACCACGGGAGTGACGCCTTTCCAACTGGTACACGGCCGCCCTTACAAAAATGATCAATGAGTTTCAATTGACTTTCTATTGTGTTCCTATAGAGTCAATTGAAACTCGATATAAACTCAATGTCTAATGAGTTTGACCATTAGAAACTCAATTTTGATTCTATTGAATTTACTCATTAGGAATGCAATTAAGACTGATCATAAGAAACTCAATATCGATTCTTTTGACTTTACTCACTAGGAATGCAATTGAGTTCGATCATTAGAAACTCAATATCAATTCTATTGAATTTACTCAATAGGAATGCGATTGAGTTTGGTCATAAGAAACTCAATTTAGATTCTATTGAATTAACTCAATAGGAATGCAATTGAGACTGATCATAAGAAACTCAATATCGATTCTATTGACTTTACTCACTAGGAATGCAATTGAGTTTGATCATTAGAAACTCAATATCAATTCCATTGAATTTACTCAATAGGAATGCGATTGAGTTTGGTCATAAGAAACTCAATTTAGATTCTATTGAATTTACTCATTAGGAATGCAATTGAGACTGCTCATAAAAAACTCAAAATCGATTCTATTGATTTACTCACTAGGAATGCAATTGAGTTTGATCATTAGAAACTCCATATCAATTCTATTGAATTTACTCATTAGGAATTCCATTGAGTTTGGTCATAAAAAGTCAATATCGATTCTATTGAATTTACTCATTAGGAATGCAATTGAGTTTGGTCGTTTGTGGATTACTGCACCCGTGTGCACCGAACGATTATTGCTTGTACTAATGTTTTTCTATTAAGGGATAGAGTCCAATGACGTCGAAACACTGTTTATCATCTATGAGACTTTCAAGGAGGAAATAGGAAAGTGGGAACCTTAGTAGATGCTGAGGTGGTCACCGGCCAAATGAATACCTTTCTTATGTAGGGTATATAAGGCGGTGGGGTAGTCAAGGGAGTACGATTAGTGGGTTGTGAGTGCTTATATAGTTACGATGTTTGTGTTCGTTTCCTCTATGTGCTTTGTTTCCTTCATGTTGCATGCTTTAAAGAATTGTGAAAAAAAATTCTCAACCAGAGCAATTGTTTTTAAATGCAGTTGCAATAAATTCTATTGAAGCACGTTGCAATAAATCAATTGAAAGTCAATTGCAATATTTTTATTAAAACTCAATAGCAAAAGTTCTATTGAAACACTATTGCCAAAATTCAATTGAAATGCAATTGCTGAAAATTCAATTAAGACTCAGTGGCCAATAGTCTGGGACGGATCAATAGCGACTCAATAGAAAAAGTCAATTAAGTTTCAATTGAAACTGAATGAGGTCTATTGAGTGAGTCCTTTACACTTTCAATTGAAAGTCAGTTCATTTTTTTGTAAGGGCGGGCGGTTACCACAATGCTCGACGCCATGCTGCCTCACGTGCCAACCGATGATGGCAACGACGACGCTCAACTGATCTCCCAGCGCGCGGAGGAAGCTCGTCAGCTGGCAAGAATCAAGATTCAAGACCAACAGCGAGTCGACGCACGCCGGTATAACCTTCGTCGCCGGGACGTTCACTTTCAACCCGGAGACCGGGTATGGGTTTGGACACCAATACGGCGCCGCGGTCTCAGCGAGAAGCTTCTGAAACGCTATTTCGGACCCTACAAGATCATCCGACGCCTCGGCGATCTGAACTACGAGGTGATGCCCGACGGAAGAAGAACATCATCACGCCGCCCACCACGACCAGAAGTCGTCTACGTCGTGCGACTGAAGCCGTACTACGCTCGATAGGACTGTGGACCTTATGTGTTCCAAAGGACTATTTAGTTTACCGTTCTTTTTATTTGCTTTGTTTTGTTTTTGGGTTGCATCGGGACGATGCACTTTTTAAAGGGGGGGTAATGCCGCGCGCGCAGCTGGCCGAGTAGGCAGCGCGGGTGGTTCCCGTTTCGACCCATTCCCAATACAACCTTCCCGTTTGTACCTTCCCGTTTCGACTCGGCTCAAAACGACCTTCTCGTTTCATCCTTTCCCGTTTCGCCCTTTCCCGAAACTACCTTCCCGCTTCGGCCACCGTTCGGTTCGCTTGTACTGTTCGTTAACAGCTGATTAGGTTCAAGTGTCCAGTGTCTGTTCTCCTTGCTCACATCACTTCTCCCTCTCCCGAAACAACCTCGGAGACAAGGCACCGTAAGATAAACGCTGTGTCAGGGAGGGCTCACCCGAACATTTACAACTTCATCGACCTGCAAACGGGATGAGGCCTTGACATGAGGGAGTTTCCGTAGACCGCGTTTTCCCCTCCGCTAAGCCCACCGCAACGAAGAAGCCGCTACCGCGCCTGCGCGCCGATGGCCTTGGCTGTAGAAACCCGGATCTTGTAGCGGGTTGCGGAGAGCGTTGCGGGACAGCGCGAAACGATCTACGAAACCTCCCTAAGGATATCGCTGCAGCAGCTTGCAAATGGTGGTGCCGTGCCGGCCAGGTGACCGCCGCGAACTATCACAATTGGAGTGTCGCCTTTCTGATGGCGCGACATTCCTGCTCGACTTCCTCAACCAAGGCGATAGCATTTTGTGGTTTATGATTTTTTTTGTGTGTGTGTGTACGTGACAGTTCTGTGTTTGAACTTGTAAGAAAATGAAGTCGCAGTCATATGCCCGTCGGTCTGTCTGATTTATCACTATTAAAAATGTCCCGTTCACTATAAGGGAGTTTTAGAATAACGTACGCAAGCGCTTTGGGTAATCTAAAAATAGCGTCGCGATATAAAAACTTAGGCAACGCTAATTTTTGCTTACTCAAATGGCTTTCCTGCGTTACTCTAAGACTTTATTAGGAAGCTTTCGTAGACCGCGTTTCCCCTTTCGCCAAGCTCTCTGCAACGAAGTAGCCGCTACTGCGCCTGTGCACCCATGGCTTTGACTGTAGAGTTCTGGGTATCGTAGCGGATTGTTTAGGAGCGTCGCGTGACGTCAAAAACGGTCTACGAAAGCTCCCTGTTATTGTACAGTGCGCGAAACCGTTAGCGCGAACAAGCGAATGTTGGTTTTAGCTGTTAGTGTAAAAAAAAAAAAATCAGGAGACTGCCATCAATATTATTAGTGTGTTTGAAGGTGCTCATCTGGGTCATTAACCTAAGCGGTAAAATGTGGTACCTCCTAATACCATTTCGAAGTAAAATTCGAAAAATCGCCAACATCGTGTTCGTGGTAACGTTGTCGCGCAGTGTACATAGTCCATTTCGTAGTTACACATTTTGGGGACCATCTTGAAAGAAACATTTTAAGAGGTTCAAGTAGAAATATATTTCGTTGAAGTTTGTCTGAAAGTATTGCATATTTTAGGAATACGTTTACAAGCCAAAATAGTTCACAACATAACTAAATTGCTCACCTGCACCTTCGCATCAATTGCATTAACATCATTTAGGGACATATTCTTTGGCAGAAAAACTGCGCAAACCAGGATTAGAACGATGAACACTTTTCGCGAAGAGGTTGAGATGTGCGGGGCTTTATACCAACGGGTTCAAACGGGACGAATTCAAAGTAAAATATGTCTTGCCTACGGGTTCAAATATGAAGGGCGTTTTGGAAACGGGTTGAAACGGGACAGGTTCAAACGGGAAGGTCGTTTCGGGAATGGGTCGAAACAGGACGGGTTCAAGCGGGAAGGTCGTTTCGGGAATGGGTCAAAACGGGATGGGTTCAAACGGGAATGGGTTGTTTCGGGCAACACCCGGCAGCGCGCGCGTGGCCTAACGGGTATCGCGCTTGCCTTCAGCGCAGAAGGCCAGGGTTCGATTCCTGGCCGCGGCTACACATTTTTGTTGACACTGTAATGTGATGTTCTGCTGAATTCGGGAACCGTCTTGCTGATTCGAGATTAGAATGTTCTACGCGCCGAACCTTCTACGCCGAACGATCCAGAAACCCACGAGGGTACATAAGGGATTCCGCAAGGCGAGCGGGGTCAGTTTCGCCCCAGCGTTCGACTCTGCTGCTAAGCCGACTTCGACGCCCGCGACGCTCTGTTATTATCTTTTGTACCCTTTTATTTTTGGCACAAGTTCGCCACATTAAACGTTTATTTATTCCTGTTTATTTCTTGTTTATTGGTCACCACCCGTGATAATATTAATTGAAACAAATTTTACCTCTGATTGGACCTTTTTCACGTAAAGACGACACGAAGTGGCTAAAACTCCAAACACGGTTAGTGGATAGAATGGGAGCTGCGATACCGTTCCTGTCGTTTCTGCGGCTGATCCGAGTCGCGGAAGAGGCAGGAGAGGTAGTGAAACCGTTCTACCGGACGCCAATCGAAGCTAGAGCTTTCGCTGCTGCAAGAGGAAGGCCTGCGCGTGTGCAGAACCCCTTTTGAAAAAGGATCCTTGAGTGGTCGGCTGCGAGAATAATGCCACTCTTTCATAGAAATTCGTCTCACCGCAGCGACTGTGCGTGCAACCGGATGAGCTGCGTCTTGTATTGAGAAATTCCGCTTAGTCATCCACTGGCACTGTGGCTTGTGCGCTATCAATGTAATCGTTATGCTGAAAGGAAATACGACCTTCGTTGACTGAAGCGGATAACACGCGGTAAGGCTACAGCCCCTCGATACTTATTTTACAAGTAACGACAACCAATACGAATGACAAAGCACATTCCGCTCGAACAAAATGGCGGCGTTCAGTTCAATCTAAAGTCCCTTGGTACTTCTTTTACAAGTAACGACAACCAATACAAATGACAAAGCACATTCCGCTCGAACAGAATGGCGGCGTTCAGTTCAATCTAAAGTCCCTTGGTACTTTTTTTTACAAGTAACGACAACCAATACAAATGACAAAGCACATTCCGCTCGAACAGAATGGCGGCGTTCAGTTCAATCTAAAGTCCCTTGGTACTTTTTTTTACAAGTAACAACAACGAATACAAATGACAAAGCACAATCCGCTCGAACAAAATGGCGGCGTTCAGTTCAATCTAAAGTCCCTTGGTACTTATTTTTATGAGTAACGACAACCAATACAAATGACAAAGCACATTCTGCTGGAACAAAATGGCGGCATTCAGTTCAAACCTCTGCTGTGCGCAACGAGGTGGAGGGGCTTAGAGTGATAAACCGGAAGTTCGGAAGTGGCACCCCGCCGGTTGCCGCCATGTTTTACGCAAAAGTGACTACTCGTCACGTGACTTCCCAAGAGCCGTGACGTCACAGGTAAGATGGCAGCGCCCAGAGCTGGCGAATGCGAGTTTGTTTGGTGCGCGGTAGCCGTGATGTGCAGCGGCTTTCCGACGACTTCGGGCTTTTTCGTGCTCGCTGACGCAGGTATTAGCTCCGAGAGCGAACGCAAGCGTCGCTGCGGTCGCTGCGGTCGCCGCGCCCTGATTGGGTGAGGTGTACCGTGACGTCAGGCGGAGGACTCCGCTCCGCGATCGCGCATCGGCTCGCTTCCCAGCACCGGTTTCCTGGTTTGGCGTTGTGTGCCGCAAGCTCTTCGAGGAGCTGGACTTCGTTTACCCGGTGTACAAGACGTTGAGTTAGGCCGATAGGGACGTGCTTCCGTACATCTTATAAGCCTGCTTGTCCCTTTTACCTTTAAAATTCGGTTACAAATCCCGAAAGCTATCGGCGGAGGCAATTCCGCCGATGAACGTTCCTGTCCGTCCACACGACACAAGGCAATCTTGCGAGGGGTCGGTGAAGCGGTGTCGCATGTGTTTCAGACGCTGGAATTCTGCTCCTTGAATGTTCATGATTTAGGACGATATTACATCCCGCTTTCAAGGCATTTGAAGTGGCATTTATATCATGGGCCTTTAAGTGGTCGGTAAATTAGCTCGTGATCCCGACTCTGCGCTTACAAAAAATTTATATCTGGCCAGATCTGAAGATTTCAGATATGGCCATATCAAAAATTGGCCACATATAACCTGATATGGTATATCTGATAGATATAGCCTCATAACGCCAGATATAGCCTGATATCCCTGGCCAGATATGGAAATCCCAGATCTGGCTAAGTAAGGAAATTCCAGATCTGGTCGAGCATTTCAAAAGTACAAAAGCCTGAAATCAGCACTCTATATATTTTTATTGTCTACAATTCTCCCAAGTGCCCCGGCCCGCACTCGAGGAGTTATGGAAACGGTGGTCCTTCAGCTCCTTAGTGATCGCTACTTTTGACCAATTCCATGATTACACAGTTTCGAGTGTAATTCGTAGTCACCGTGAACAAGCCTCCCATAGGGCTCAAGTACCTATCATATCACTTTTAAGTTTTTCGTCAATGGCAGCGTTCAGGATATTGTGCATTCTGTCCAAACTTCAGCCAGGCTGAGCCGCCGAAATCTATTACCATACTATCATTCTCGTGATTGTTGTTTTAGCAGGAATTACTTAAAAGCTGAGAAATCACAACAACCAAAACCGGGATTTAGCTCGGATTCCGCGGAGCTGTTTATGACATTTTTAGCGTTTCTAACTTAATATCAGCGTCTTTGAAGTTGTACGAGAATGATAATAATGTAAGAGATATGTCTGCGGCTCACCCAGGTTGAAGGTTGGACGGAATGCACAGTACTGACACTGGCGGGACATTTTAAAAGTGGTATGGCAGGTATTTGGGTTCTGTACAGCACGTGTTCAGGGCGACTCCGAATTACACTCAAATCTGTGTAACCATAGAATTGCTAAAAAAAGTTTCGATCACTGGGCAGCTGACCCATGATTCCTCGAGTACGGGCCGAGGCACTTACGGGATTTAGCAAATTGTCTATTCGGGCGTAATGTTAACACTTTGAAATAATTAAGCTACATTGAAATCCTAGCGAAAACTAGCACAAATAATCTTAAACTTCAGCTTGTCGAAGCTGAAGTTTGGAATTATTTGTGCTAACATTTAGGTCGCGAACAATAAGTCATTCAGAGTTTTCTAACAAAGAATTTTTTTTACTTGTTTCAACTTTTTAATATATTGAAAACCGGCCGCCAGATAAGTCTGTATATACGCCAGATAAGTCTATATATACGCCATATCAGGTTGTATATAGGCCAGATAAGTCTGTATATACGCCAGATAAGACTGTATATGGGCTGTATATAATCAGATAATGTTTGATAGGGCCAGATATGGCCCAGATATAAGATTTCCATACGGGTCTGCATGCGCTGGTTCGCAGATGTTTTAAAGGCCCTGCGTCTGATGATCTTGGAAGTGTTCGTGGAACAGGGTTGTTTTACATAAATGTAGCTTCTTCGTGAATTAATTATATAGTTTCTACACGTATGGAGGCATATTTCTTAGAAGGTGCACAATCTGGAAATTAGTTTTTATAGTAACAGCAAAAACGGCCGAATAGCCCCCAGTTGCCTGTATGATGTGTATTGAACTGCCCGAAATATGCACAGCAATAGTGCCGTAATTTGGAATGTTTATACTTTTTCCTGACATTCTTTATTCCAGCCTTGGGTATTCGGAAAATACACCGTTTAGTCTAAATCGTCATTTCCAATTGAAAGAGACACTGCTGCAGGTCCCCAAAAGCTTCCTCAGCCTCCAAACTCCCTACAGCTGGACTTTCTGACAACAATGGAAAACAGGAGTAAAAGCAAGCTTTCGAACGTCTGTCCAGCGGTAGATGCAGCACCAGTAGCAGAAAATGTAGAACCTAAGAGCGACAGTCTGCGTGAGAAAAGCTTCTGGTATTTTAGCTTCAGGACAATTCTATTGAAGTAAAATCTCAATTTGAGGGCTTAAGGGACTAATAACGAGCTAGACACCTTCGCTTACGTTTGTTATACATTACTTAAGGGTTGATATAAACAAGTCCACAGATACCACCCGTATTGAAATACTATCCGAATCCAGCAAAGACGTGAAATGCGAGAAATGTATATAATAAATGTTCCTTGTTTTCTTTTTTTTTTTTTTTAGTTTGCCCCTGCACTTGGGCTGTCTTACTTGTGACTCTCTCCCCATGGCCCAGACTGTATTTGGTATGTTGCTCGAGCAGCATGCAGCTTTCCTGCTTCGGCGATCTTGTTTAAAAACAGAGATACAAAAAAATAGTATACATAACCTGCCAATTCATTCATTACAGTTCCTACGAAAAACGCTCACAAAAAATAATTAAATAGAAACGAGCGCGCCGACAGCTAGCGTCGTCACAGCCTCCACAGGGCGAGCGGGGCGAGTCGGGCAAAAATTCTCTCCTCGCCGTGACGTCACCCCGGTTCGCCGTGAGGGGGCGCCACGCGAACTTCTGGGGGCTAATAATGTGAAAATATGAACGAATGAGACTTTATACCCTTTTTGCGCAAGATCGCTCTGGATCATCTGGGTATTAACACCTGTGAGACAGCATCAGCCTTATCGCCGTACCGGTGCTCGGATTCGGGATCTGTTCGAGTATCGATAGAAGTTTGAGTGCTTTCAGCATAAACTTTTCGCATTCCCTTAGCTTTGTTTGAACGTTGTAATGTCTAAAAATCGACGCGAAATGTATGCGTCGGATGTGGGGGAATTTGTTTCAGCCCTAGGTAACTGCATAATCACAGCAACTTTTAGCGACGGTATTGTGTGTGTGTGTGTGTTTATTAGGGTGGAGGGGGAGGAAGGAGAGGGAGAGAGAGAAGGAGGCATATAGAAGTTGTTTTGCGACTGTTGAATTAGGGCCGGGGAAGTTTTGGGACGAGAAAGCGAACCAATGTAAATAAAATCAAATCAGTTTATTTTCACCTTGTACAAACAAGATGAAGGAGGTGTGGAAAAAAGCTACAGCAGTGCAGCTTGACGAGTCCAATATTGGCAGCTAAGCAGCATCGTGTTAAAGTATGCACAGAAGAGAAAAACCAAAACAAAAAAGGCAGGAAAAAAAGTAATCTTAACAATACATTGCAACAACACACTCACAAAAAAAAATAATTGTGATCATAAATGTTTAGGGCGGACACATTAAAAAAAAATCGTAAAAAATCATACTCTCGGTTTCATACATTCTACGGAGTTCACTGTACTTAAGGTAAATAAATCAAAATGCGCGAGATGATATCTATTTAATAAAGACGGTAGTATAAAACTTAAGCAATCTTTTCCATAGTTCGAACGAGGTGTACGCACTACCCAATTTTCTAAATGTCTTGTTGAGTAACTAGTTATGTTCTTTATTTGAAGATGAGCCAGATCACGTAAGTTAGTAATATTGTTTCGTGTTTCTAATTTATACCTCGAACTTAATCGATATCTATACAAGTCGAACGCTCTAATCACATGGGAGTGGTAGAACAAGTTAGTACTTGGCGCTCCATAAGGCTCATTGTAAAAATACCGAAGACATTCGTTTTGTAATATCTGAACAAGTTGTAGGTTTGAAAATGTTGTTGTTCGACATACCAATCGACAATAGTTTAGATGAAAGTAAAAGAGCGAATTATAAAAGAGTAACTTCATTTTTGTGGAAAGAAGGTACTTAATACGACCTATAATGCCTGTGATCTGAGCTATTTTAGTTACTATATGGTTTATGTGGCTATCCCACGGCATAATGGAAGAAAATACGGCATCAAGACACTTAAAATGTTCAACAATTTCTACAGAACGTGAATTTAGGATGATATCCTTATGTACTGGAACTGGCTTGTTTTTTTGTATGAATATGACTGTTTTAGCTTTTACTTTATTTATCTGCATGGAATTAGAAACTGGCCACTTTTCTATTGCTCTCATCGTAAAATTACATTTGTCTACAAGTTTGTGCTTGTCATTATCAGAGAAGAAAATACTTGAGTCATCCGCGTATATAATAAATTTGGCAATATGGTTCATGTTCACAATGTCATTAAGGTAAACGCTGAAAGAGTAGCGGCCCCAGTATACTACCCTGAGGCACGCCACAAAGGACGGGTTGAACGTACATATTATTTATTTGAACGACCTGCTTTCTATAAGATACGTATTACTTCAAAAGCAACAACACTTGTCTACGAATACCGCAGCATGCAAGCATTTTTTTATATAGGAAGATCTCGCAGACTGGGTGTCCTTCGTCTGATTACGGCGCACAGTCTCAATCTCTTGTTTTGTTTTCCGGCAGATCCGCGGTGTTTTCTCTGTGCTTTCACCGTCTCCTTAAAATACCCGTCACGTTCCCAGCCGTGTGTATTTGCCACCGTATGTAGTCCTGGGCCTGCTTTCTTGAAATTAACTGAGCATAAATTGTACCTGACTGCAAAGGCTAGCATGCTCGGACAATGCAAGCAACAGGCGGGGAGAGTGCAGCCTCCGCGCACTCATAGATGCGTGGAGGCTGCATTCCACGCCTGCTGTTCCTATCAAAACCAGAATGCCGAAAGTTCTCCAATATTGGTATTTACGGCACTTGACAACGGGCACGGGGCCTATTACTTCTTGTCATGAGGTGCTCACTCGCATTTCCATTTGATTTGTAAATTTTGTTAAATCCTATTGAACCTCCAGTATAATTTTGAAGCGTTCCTTTATCTAGACACCTTTCTCGGCATGTTTTATCCCTCTGTAGTCCGCGTTTTTTGTTTCAGGTGCTTTGATTCACTGCCCCATCTTGAGCTATCTTGAACCGTTGAACACGGATGACGGCCTTCATGGAAACGTAAAAGATATATGAATCATTTTTCGCTATGTTTCAGATCTTGCAGGGTTCAGGCGGAGCTCGTGATTTCGTCGGTCTGTGCAGCTTGAACACCTCGAGGAAATTACTGAACTTTGTATCTCTTTGTGTGCGAGCAAACCCGAAGCTGCAAGCAGGTTGCCCAAAACGATGCTGGCGCCGTTCGAGCGCACACTGTTGGCACTCACAGGGATGCTGGAAGCGGAATGTAGTCAAGTCGGCAGACAATTTGTTTCTGGGCCACTGGGATTCTCACGTGTTCTCGTACACCGTTCTTATGTTTGTCTCGTGAAAGCACTCATTGTTTACAGGGTTGCACCTCTTATTTGGAATAAGATTCCTTAATATAGTTTTCTTCTTATTTGAGGCTTTACAGAGTCGATTAAAAAGTCGTGAAAGGTATACTAATGCGGTTTTGGCCGGTGAGTTACACGGCCGGGGAGACATAATATGGGTGGTTAATTGTCACGATAAGTTGGCTAATTAACTAAAACATAACGAAATAAGTTGGTGGCCTAGTTGTTTGTACATCATACCAAACTCCTAAAAGAAACTGGCATGCATATTAGGAGAAGGTCAGATAGTATCCTGGACAAAAAATTATTTCGAAAATTGCATTAGCAGTTTGTTTATTACGAAGGGCACACCTCGCGACTAGTTGAAGTGCTTTCTGGTGTTCCGCAAGGTTCTGTTTTGGCGCCACTTCTATTCCTGCTGTTTATAAAGAATATCGCGGATGGCACTGAAGCGAATATAAAACTATTCGTTGATGATTGTGTTACTTATCGCGAGATTGAAGGCCAACATGATTAAATTTTACTAAATGATTCTTTGAAGAGGCTGTAGCCGACTGGTGAGACACTGGCAAGTGGCGTTACATTTAGACAAAACCGTATCTATGTGCTTGACGAAGAAGAAAAAAAAAAACTCTTGAGTTTCCTTACAGTGTTAATGATGTTAAATGTGTAACAAACAAAGCCCCCGTTAAAAGATTTTTTTAAAAAAGAACGTTAAAATATTCGACTCGTGATATCAAGCTTTTAGCATACACTTCCCTCGTCCACCCTGCACTAGAATATGCAAATATAACCTGGTTTCGTCATGCACAAAAGAATGTAAGTATTATTGAAAGGGTACAAAGAAAAGCTGCCAGATTTATTTTTCACAAATACGGTCATTATGATTCGCGAACCAAGCTCCTGAAAAAGGGCGGACTGTTGTCCATTCTTGATAGAGCAAAACTTGGTAGATTGAAATTTTTGTAACTCTTTTTAAAGGACTGATGTCAAATTGACAAAACTAACTATACGTTCAGAAGTAAGAACCACCAGAAACAAGCACAGCAATACACTCGATGAGTATTCCTTTAATAATAACAGTTTCAGATACCCACTTCTTCCTTCAGCTATAACTTATAAGAGACTGGAACAAACTAGATGCACTTATTTTTAGTTATACAAGTGTTGGCTTGTTTATTGGTGCCACTGAAAACCAACTTATTTGTCAAATAGTCCGCAGCATCAAATCCTCCCCGTGGACAGACCGCGTCCGAGAGCGTGACTGCGCATCGCACCATCCACGCTGTTGCGCTTTCGTGCTGCGCCCAGAGGAAGGGCAGCCGCCGACACACCGAGATACTGGATTCCCCAAGAGATGCAAAAACGGCTGTCTCCGCTGTCTCGAAGACTGTCCACTACGTTAGATGGCGGTAGCCACCCCACGAAATTCAAAACGAAAAACCTCGAGGCTACGCAGGTCCAGCCGTTCTAGCTACGCAAAAGCTGTCGGCTCCAAGGCAATTGAATTTTCGCAGAGAAAGAAGTATTCCCGAGTAAAGTATTTGGCAACTCCGTGCATTTAATCCCCTCTCCCTCGTCTCACAATTTGACCGTCCGGCCGCGCCAGTTTACGCGGCACATTGGGATATTGGCTCTTCGCTTCTCTCCTTCACGTCTTTTCCGCTGGGTGGCGTCGCCTCCTCTGGATTTGCGAATAACATTGCAAATTACATTCGACCGACGTGCGGTTGTCTAATCACAAAAGGTTGGAATTGTATAGTGCAGTGTGACTTCTAGCCTTAACACCGTAAAGAAAGTCAAAACGTCGCGTCTTTCCTCCCCACCACGAAAAATATGAATGACGCGGCGCTATTAGATTCGAACCATAATTTGCACTCCCCTAGTAATTTCTACTAACCAGGTTGGCAGCCGTACAGAAGATGGCTGAATGGCCTCTCTACGGGGAACATAGTAAATAAACATTCAATTCGCCTTCCCATGCACCGATCTAAAATGCCTTAGAAAATACTATACCTATCGGATCCTTATCACAATCTTAAAACACTTTAGATAGAAAAAAAAACTCAAAATGATCTTTAATGCCCCTTTGAAGTGCAACCGAAATCGCAGTTGCACGTCACCTTCGTCGCCGTCAGATTGCCTGGCTCCTCGGCCGGGCTGAAGGGATATAATACTTTATATTTTCATGGCTGTAACTGAATCTTCGCGTCCGACTCCTTAGCGTCCTTAAAAATTTAAGATTGCAATCACGACTGACCTTATTTTTATATATAAAAACGCTACCAAACATTACGACACATCTTTTTTTAGGTATATTAAACAAACAAACAAAAAAAAAAAAGAAAACAAAACAAAAAAACGGGCGTGTTGCGACGTTTGGTAGTGTTTTTATAAGGGAGAAAAAGCCACGGATGATAGTAATCTTGAATTTTATAAGATGGGGAGCGCAGATTGAGCTTGCGCCATGAAAAGACAATCCCAAGAACCACTCAAAGTGCTCCTTGAAGGCTGGTTTGAGACATTGCATTTTCAATCTGACCGACTGCATTACGATCGCTTACGACTGCTTACGACAAGCGTTACTATGAAAATCGAGGGGTGCGTATTGCGTCGAAGTGGAGCGCTACGCTGCGCAGCGTAGAGCAACCAGCGCAAACGTCTGAACCCGCCTTTGTACCGCCACTTTGCATCGGGATGATGGAGGCGGTTTAGCGAGTTTTATAAGATTCTGGAGCCCCGAGAGTTGTACACGTTCTATCAAGTGACTCTGCGTTGCGGTGAGTGGACTTCGCGTTGCGAAACTTTGACCAGCCAAAACCGCTGTTTAGTGCTGCGACCTATCGGGGGAATGGGTACACGTTTTAATAGAAGTCAGCCACATAACGTTAGAGTGCAGACTGCGGCCGTTCTCATGACTTAGGAAACGTCTAAAAACTCAATGGACTGCTGCGATTGATTCTAAAGCAGTGAACAAGGACGCCGCGGGATGCAGAATGCATATCGTGTTACTGGCGACTTGCTGTTGAGTGCTTACCACAAGTAGAATACGCGAGTTCATATCCGATGACCTAGCAGGAGTGAAGGAAAAAAACAAGGCCGTGCTGGTAAACAAAGAACTCGGAGAATGGAACCTATGGCTTGTAAATATTTCAAATGTTTTCAACTAGTGGGGCCAAAACAAATGACCTGACGAAGGAGGTTTCCCTGGAACGGTGGGTTATTTTCTTCTCGTTTGAGTATCTGTTTTCCCGCTCAAAGCTCGCTTTGACCTGGGAAAACAACCGAGACTTTGGTCCCCTTTTGGCGATAGTCTAGCGAATAGACGTTGCAAATTGTTGACAAGTAATCTTGTTTTCGTTGAGCTTGTGAATTAAACATTTGCTGTATTTTCGCCTACAAAATAAACTTGGTAGGATGTCTAAGCGCACGAAAGACGACTTAAAACGTATAGATCAGAGTGCGTCTTTCTAATTCCAAAGGTGTTTCATGTGCTTATAGATATAGTTTCGAGAATTCGGGCAAGTCCTCAATTGAAAATAGCGCCTGAGGCGATACACTGAAACTTAACAGTGCTAAGTTTCATTTTAATGCAAGCAGAGATTATGAGTGTAACATAATCCGTTCATGTACGGCTTTCGTGAGTTTGTTTCCTGTTGGTTTGTTTAGGCATATAAGCACGCATTGACGTGCTCGGTCAAGAAGCGTGAACTACGATAACTATACCATGTATGCGTCGTTAATAGTGAGTTTGAGTAATGCGTTTGTGTTGCGTGTTCCGCACTGCGCGTGCGCGGAGCCCAACCTGCGTCTTGGATTGGCGCATGGCGACGACGCGCATTCGCCGTGTGGAGCATGCGACGCTAAAGCCGGGGTCACACTGCTCATACATTATACAAAAGACAGTCTGCATAGAGATTCGAACGCGAGTCACTGCGAGGTCCCTGCTTCGAATGCCTGCCGCATGGCAATGAGTTCAATGAGAAACATTGGCACGCGGCATTCGAACCACGGATATTGCAATGACTCGTGTTTACAGACTGTCTTTTGTATGATATATGATCATGTGTGACCCCGGCCTTACGCAAACGCACGGTGCTTGCGTTTGGTCCTATACGCAATACTAAAGCTCTCTACTATCAAACCCGTTAATAGGGAGTTTTAGTAGATCGTTCCGGTAAGTCCGATAACGATACCCGATACTCCGCCGCCGCCTTTGCGTATCCATCGTATCGTTAACGGGTATCGTTATCGGAAGTAGCGGAACGATCTACTAAAACTGTTCATTATGGATTTTTGGAGATGAAATGGCTAAACGCTTGAATTGTTTCGTCTCGTTATTATGGATCACTCGCAGTATGGACGTTCTTTAGGGGAAAGGGAGGTGTCCACATTAACAAGATATGACTGTACTCGTCGCCTCGAACAAACCAGCCTCGGAGAAAACCGCTTTTCAAACCTTCTGAACTGGAAATGCCAGTTGCAAGAGAATAACCAAAATGGATATTCGCAACAACAAGGTTGAAGATAAGTAGGCCTTGTGCTTTATGTGCGGATCGGTTTTTTTCTCGGAACAATTTCGACTTTGTACGTCGAACCGAGACGCTATCGTTTTCTCGCATCTCAGTTTGGCGCCGCTGAGGCCAAGGCTGGGACGAAGCCCAATCTCAGTTGACTTTGACAAGTTCCGAAACCAATTCGACATTTGGAGTCGTCTGAAAACACTGTGCCAGAATGGCGACCGAAAAAGAAATCACAATAACGCATCGAATAATAATCATAAAAAAATAAGAAGAAGAATGCGGATAAGCCTCAGTTGAGTAGTTGCGTGCTTTATTTCAGTTTATGTTGGCTTGTCCTCCTTTTTTATTTATTTATTTTTCGTGGATTTTTAGATACCCTCGCCTGAGTGGACAGCTCTCATTTCCTCAGAGACACTTGCCTCTCTCCTTGCGATTTGCTCTCATTTCCTGTTCGTCTCGCTTGTGCGTCTAAAAGCGCACGAGGGGGAGGAAAGAAAGAAAAATAAACTAAAAGAGTGCCGAAAAAAAAAAAGAAAAAAGAGTGGAGTTACGCGGCGAGACTCCGGTTTCGATTTTGCAGTGGACAGAAACTGCGTTTTACTTTGGAAGAATTTTTGGAGGATCCCTTTGAGCTTTTTTCTGTTTCGTTTATTTTTTTTTATTTTTTTATTTTTGTGTCTGTTTTGACGTTAGCGCTTTTCTTATGAATGCACTGTTCGTACCGAGGATTGTACTGTTTTCACACGGTTCCCTCGTGCGTAAATTGCCTCCGTTTCTCTCTTCCTCTTTGTCACGAGCGATGCGATTCTCCCCCCGTCGGTGCTTGCGGAGGGGTTGTCATTCGAGTAGCGTCGGACCGAACGCAATTTCCAAAGAGAAATCCGGCGACCTCCGTGGTTATGCTAAACAGGCTGGGCTATCGTACAGCCACCGAGACGAAAAAGAAAGTGCACGCGGGCCTTCTATGATTTTTTATTAAACCCCGACGAAGTGATTCGATCGTCTCGTAATCCGCAAAAAAAGTAAAAAAAAAAAAAAACAAAAAAAAAAACACAGTTTTCTTAAATACAGCGAAGCAAAAATGCATACGTCCATCAAAATGCCCGCTCACGTTTTTCTTTTTTTTTTTTCTTTTAATCGAAAGAGATTCGAATGTTTATACACCGCATCCGCTATTGGCTGGGAGATACACTTTACGCCACACTTATACACTTCACGTTACAAGTAATCAGATTGCTCGTAATCAATGAATTCTTATCGCATGCTTATTATCATTGATCTATACGTCGTGCAAGTTCCTGTGCTGTTTACGCACCTCATGCATTTGTTTACCCCTCAAACGCGCTCACGTGCTTTTGTTCCCCCTGCCCCCCTTACCCCCCCCCCCCCCCCCCCACATCAACCAACGACGGCGCACGCTTGGCTGCCTCGTCATCGCGCGTTTTCCCCGCGTTCTCTGTGTCGCCGTTTGAGCGGAGTGCTAGGAGTGCTCTGGGAGTGCTCCTCCTCGCATTCCGATGCGCCAAAGACGCATTTTTGAACACTTGCTCGGCGCATTGCTTTTCTTACCTAGTGATTGCACGAGCCATTTGATTGTTTTGTGAAGTGATACCATTACTATAGTTTATGACAGCCTAAGAGAGGAGGCGCGGCCTGGGGGGCGGAGGCATGCGGTTTAGAGAAGCTGTTTTTAGCGAAAGCCGTTTTACCGACCCCAGTTTGTTGAATCCCTTTATAGAGACACCCAGTTTAGAGAAAATGGCGATGAGCCGCCTTTTAGCGAATCCGGCCGCCGCGAAGCGGTGTGTACGGGTAAGTCAGGTGTAATGAACCGCCGCAGACTGCCGCCGCGAAGCGGCGGGAGCGCAGCGGGGGGCTTGGGTTAATACGCGCACCAGTGATACACGCGCGAAGTAGTAAAGCCTTTAAAAAAAAAAAAAAAAAACGTTCCCGGGTTCGATAAACGGCGTTTCTCTAAACTGAGGCTCTGTTTTCTCTAAACCTTGCTTCGATAAAGCGTGCCCATTCTCTAAAACGTGCTTCGATGAAATGGCATTCGATCAACCGTAGTAAACCCCGCGGCGAGTCCCGACTGGCTTAGTATCACTCACAGTCAATGATATGGCGGCATCAGTGCCGAATAACGAATCACAAGGGAAGACGCATAAAGCGAAGCCCCGTGTTTCTCGCGTCGTCACGTTACTATAACAACCGTTTTTATTTTACGTACTCTCCCCCATTTTGCTTCATCGCAAGTTCAGTGCGTATCACAAGCGAATTTATCACTGAAAAAAAGAAAAGAGTGCGTCACGTGCAGACGAAACGGCGCGACCGAAAAAAGAAGCAAAACTGAGGGGGCAGTTAATAAAATGTGTGCAGTCAGATGCAATGCAAAGATAAACCAATTTGCTTCATCTGCCGCATGCGACCTCTTTCTTAGTCGCGAGCAGAAGTCAAATTTGTCCCTAGTCCAATCCCCAGGGATAAGGTAGAAGCAAAGTATCTACCTCGTTCTCTATAACTGCGCGACTCAGCCAACCTCTGTACGTTGTTCTTGTTTTCAATGCGAAAGCATTAACTGTCTCATGGAGCGAGCCGACGTCATTAGCTTTGAAGCAGCACCAAACGGCACCTTAAATCCTTTCTCCAAGTGAAGCCAGCTCCCAGCTATGAAACCACGCGAAAAGCCTAGACAACGGCACCTAGTTTCCCTGATCTCAAAGGAACGGAGTAAAGCTGACGGATTTCGGCTTCGGTCTCATTGGCTGGCGCGCGTCGACGAGGCTCCCATTGGCCGCTGCGCGTCAGTTTCAATGACCGCCACCCCACGGCGCTGCGTCTCCGCGCGGCGAGTGCGCCGGTAACACGAACCGTCCAAGGTCAGAGGGGCCAGGATAGCTGTGGTCATGAACCAACTTTGCCCAAATTGCCGTTTAAATATCCTTGGGAACCGATTACTGAATTCACAAACACGTTGTTCCGTAGCATACTCGAGCCAGATGGAGCAAAATAATCGTGTAAGATAAGGTTACCGTTTGAACTAAAGTTCAATTACTTTAGTGTCGAGAGAATCAAATATTTTTCTGAACAGAAGAAATTGTAATTACAATGGATTACTTCTGTTTTCGGTAAAACGTACAAGACTGGCCTCAATCATGCCTATAGGCTTTATTTACTACGTTTCACAGGGAATGCGTTTTTCTGTGCGTGATCGGTTTAGCCGGTGATATAGCATACGCACAAAGACGACGAGCAGCGTGACGATGCACTTTTAGTGCTGCTTCACTGACTCCGTCAGGTTGTAGCGTCGGCTGTGCTCGGACTTAGTGTGAAATGGAGTATATAGTTTGCATGTGTGACGCTAAATAATGTACAGTTCGTGGTTCCTTAACGCCAGCGTCTGACTTTCTCAACGAACGATTAAACGAACGACGCTGGTCCTAGCTTGTGCATATACGTTCACGTTAACTGCCGAGATATTCGGGAATATAGGTGAAACGCGTAGCTGCGACGGCGCACAAAGATTGGTATCATCAAGCTGGGTGTCGGCGAGGCCAAGGTGCGGGCCACGACATAGGGTGCAGTGGAGCCAATCAAGGCTATACCCGGCTCTGATCTTCCGCCAGTATAGCATCAAGTTGCACGCTGCTTCCAGCCAGAGGCAAACTTCCCTTGTTTATCCATCGTCCCAGCCGTTTCTCCAAGCCATATGAAAGCGGAGCTCCCGGTGAACGCCTTTTGCCGCCGAGCCGGCCACTTTAGCACGTTCGGCCGCAGGTCTACTGCCACCTGCGCTGGCATTCCGACACTTACGCCTCCTCGTCTGGTCCGAGCGCGTTCCAGATGGAAAGTCCGGGTTCAAGTGGTTCGCACGGAACAACAAAGAGCATGGACTTTTATTGTTCTCTCGTCTCTCGGCGCTGCTTCGTATCCGCGTGACTGTTTTCCGGGGGAGTTTTCGTCAAAACACGCGCGCAGCCCTCGAGAAACCGAGAGCAAAGTCTCACGCTTTTGTTGTTGTTTTTTTTTTTTTTTTCGGCTGGGAGTCGGAGCTGACGGTATAGAAGACTCCACTCGTTTCGCCGACGCGAAAGACGAGGCGGGGTCGGCGCTAATTGTTTGATCGATGCACGCTCGCTCGCTGAAAGCAACGGTCCCCGCCGACACGTTGCAGCGCGGTCACGTTTTTAGCGACGCAGGTGCGGACCGACGAAAAGTGGGGACTGAAATAGCGCGCAGCGAAGATTCTCGCGCAATGACCACCGGCTTGGTGAACGGCTTATGCTTTCAAGTTTCAACACGACATTTCAGTTCGAATTTTTCTTATTTTGGCCTTCGTCTCATGTGCTCTGTGGCTTATGCTTCCGTTATGAGCCGCATAACACGTTAACCCAACTAACTCTGTGTAATGGGTAGTGGCGTCGGAACAAAGGAATCAACCCATTTCAGTTTTTTTTAATGGCACACGAAAAAAAAAAAAATGTTTGAGTTCGCTTTTTTGCAGATCACGTAGACAGTCAATCACAACAAACAATGGAAGGATCTCAGCGAATGACGGAGCTCAAAATGCGATTGGACCTTAAAAAAAAGACGTGCGGAGGAACAATGGGCATACGTTGGTTTCACTTGCTCATTATGCTGGCTCCGTTGACAACCAAAGAACAGTCGACTCAACAGCTTGTAGTGGTCCTTTTTGTTCGTTGATGGCAGTACACTGTTTTGTGTTGCATTCTTATTTTAAGGATATTGTTGAGCAGTATAGAGGGAATGGGTATGACCAAGCGCTCCTTTCGCGTTATTGGCAGCGAACAAAGTGGCTCACCGAAAAGAAACCTGCACCCGTGCGCATAGAGAATACTCGTACATAATATAGAATTTGCCACGCAGTGGCCACAACCGCGTATACTTTAGTAGGAGCATTAAAAACACGGAAAAGCAATTAGACCATGCCATTCCTGAACTCGTAAGTAACAAATCAGGGTGTTTATGCCAGAATAGCTCGTCGCTTGTCAACTTTTTTTACGATTAAGCTCCGGCAAGGAAAAACGGGATACGAGATGCCCCTTCGGACCATCGTTCTTCTCTACTCTTTTAATGCGAAAGAATCAACTGTCTCATGGAGCGAGCTGACGTCATCAGTCTGAAGCGCGAAAACGGCAGATAGTTTCCTTCGGTTCCATTGGCTGGCGCGCGTCGACGGGGCTCCCATTGGCCGCTGCGCTCCTCAGTTTCCACGACCGCTAACCCCATGGCGCTGCGTGTCCATCAGCGAGGAGCGTCCAAGGTAACCAGGGGAGCACACCAGGGTGGCCAGTTGCGCGTATTATAGGCGGATTTGGGCTTCTTTTTTTACTGAGTCGCTGGTAGATTTTTCCAGTCGCTTGTCGCGTTTTTTGGGCTTATTCGCGTTTTTCCTGCAAATATTGTTATTTTAGTGCTCGTCGCGCTCACTGACAGCGCGTTTGTCGTCAAAAACGCGGAAAACAGCATGACCGTTTGGCGCAGCGGATAGGTGGCGCAAGCTACCGTCCGTCACAAAGTACAAAACTATTACTATCCATTCACAAATGTTTTGGCACCTTGCCCCCTTGCCAGTCGGCAGTTGCGGTCGTCGAGTGTTTCCATTGTATTTGGCGCAAAATGGCTTGGAAGTGGTCGAAGTATGGCAAAAGATATTGTAAAGAGTGGGAAAAGGAAACATAGCTTAAGGACTGGCTACGACCAGTCACCGGAAACGATAAAAAAGCAGCGTGCAAGTACTGCAAGTGCGAGATCCGCGCTCATCATGCCCACCTCGTTCAGCACATGGCAACAGAAAAACACGTGAGGAACTCTCGGCCACTTTCCAGTGCATGTTTGACTACATGGGCTTCACCAAGTCGTCGCCTCCAAGAACGATACCAGAACTGGAGCTCAAGCTGGCATGTTACTCAGCGTGCCATGCCACTATCCGCTCTGTGGATAGTAGCATGGCACGCTGAGCATTCGCCTTCGTATTTGAGCGAGTTCTCTTTCTCATTTTATTATTAATAAACTATTTTCAAGAATCTGTACATTTATTGAACTTCCGTTTGTTTTGGGCTTCTTCATGAAGGTCACGCCGCTTTTTTTTGGACTTGGTTGGGGACGACTATCTGCTTGTTCGCTCGGCCGCATCTGGCCACCCTGGAGCACACGCGCCGACCGTCGACGAAAAGTACGCAGCAGACGAAAAAGGGAGCGGACGAGCGGCTCTGCATGCTTTCGCATTCACAACTCATAAGGAGTGCTTAGGTGTACCATCTTTTTGTGAGGAGTTTAAGGGGAAGCCCTTAAATGGGAAGCCATGTGCCTCTAATCAGCCTTTTACTATTGTTCCTTTCACACCCTCTGCGCACAACTGCCTCCGGCGAACATGTCGTGGACTTCTCGCTACACAGGTCTATCGTTACAAACTTCACTCTATCAGTGCCCTGCTCAATCACAGATGGAACTTACTGTACCTAAATTTTCAAAAATTGTATGCAGTCAACTGTAGAGGAAACGTAGTTTAAAAAAACACTGACGAAACGGCAGTGGCAATTTGTAGACATCGCATGCACGTTTCGTCATATTTTTTGTTAATCTCCGTCAATTGTGTTTAGTGTGTTCAAAGCACCCGGATCGATGCACGTTTTTTTTTATATTTTGATAAATTTTCATCAATTGTATTTAGTGTATTCAAAGCGCCTGGACTCTCCAAGCAACCGTGTTGCTCCAAATTAGTGATTAGAGAAACGCATAACCCGTTGTCGAAAAATACGGAAAATACGAAACTGAGCTTGCGACGTGGCTCTCGTAAGTTACCAGAGCGTGGGTAAGTTGAGGACATAATGCACTGAGAAGCCCCGTGCCTCTAATCAGCCGTTGAAAGTTTGCTAATAGACAGCCAAACCCTGCCAGAAAGCAGAACGCTTTAATGTTCTCGTTGCACCAAGTGGGCCAGCTAAAGTGTGCCAGTGTTACAAAGGATTTTATTGCATCAAAGCGCTGTCAGAATCATTCTGGTCTGCTGGTGCTTACTAACTATAGTAGGTGGCAGATTAAGAGTTCAGGTGAAGCTCCTCCCACCTCTTTCCTCTTATAGCAGAGCTAAGGCTGGAGGTGCATTGTAGCCTCCTCTCCAGCGTTCGCTCTGCTAAGGCGGAAAGGGGTGGGAGGAGCTTCACCTGAACTCTTAGCCTGTCACCGACTGTAGAGTGTGGCACGGATATTGCAGAACCGTGTTCCTAAGTTTCGAGCGCCCTGTACGCCCTGCATCGATGAGACGCGACACCTTTGAATGTGCCACCTCCTTCGCCGCCCCCTCAAACTTCCCAAAAGGGGAAACAAAAATAAAACGATTGCGGCCACCTCGTTGAAACACCCACTTACCGAATTGGGATATGTGGTTATCATCATCATGGTATCATTTGAGCCTGCTCTCGTTTCGCCCTTCTCATTTGGACCTTCTCAAAAGGACCATTCACAAAACGTCCTTATCGGTTGGGCCCGCCGCATTTGGCCCGTTCTCGTTACATCCTTCGCATTTCATTCTCCAGGGGTGGGGATCAAATTGGGGTGGGGATGGAAGTGGGGGGGGGGGGGGGGGGGAGGGGGGGGGGGAGGGGGGGGGCAGTCGAGGTGTCGGTGTTATGGATTCTTCAAGTGCACTCACATAGCGCTCCTTCGAAGCTGTTTACCTAAACTTCGTTTCTCTTGCCATGTTGTACGTTTACAAACTAAACCATTAGGTTCGTCGGAGTTGGCGCGGTTGGGTCACGCCTTGGCTTCTCATGTCGAAAATATATTTTTGATTTATCGCCGCCCTCTGGTAGGAAAGAGCAATGAAGTGTATTATCACGAAGTTGGTGACCCGACTGACTCGAGTTTAGCGCAAATCGATATCAGCTGCGGTCAAAGCAGGCAGTGGGACTACCCTCCGGTTTTGTCTTTCCCGCTATGTTCTCGTGTCTCGGGAGAAACATGGCTTCAATGTCTAAAATCCCCGCGGGATCGTGTTTGTCGCGGGTTCAGGTAGTGTTGCCGTTTCTTTCACTAATGTAATGTATATATTTTTTTACTTAAACATTTTACACTTCTTTTATTTGATTCTTATCTTGCTAACTCGGTGGAGTAGATAATTGGCGCCTCTAGGGTAACATTACATTATTAACCCCAGAGGAGTGACTCATCGGCGCGAAACTATTCGGTGCAACAAATGATCAGTCGGAGTTCTACCTCCGCTGCAGGTTGAGCAGTGGAAAATCTCAATGAGTTAGAAAATTCCACACGTTACTGCTTCTGCGCGTGGAGCTCCAAAAGAGTACACGGCGATTTTTTTTTTTTATCATTTTACAATTTGACATGTTTTTGTTCAAACCGCATTTATAGGCGGCCGCATTTCCTCGCTTGCTGTAGGGCACGAGCAGCAAAGAGGAACTTTCTAGATAAGCAGCTGACAGCCGTCCGTCGTCGACTTCGCCTTTCAGTCTCTGTCTTTGCTTGGAAACGGGTGGAAAGGCTTTCTTCTTCCCCGTCTTTATGGCTTTTCAAAATCCGCCCCAAAACAAGGGGTTTACGTGTCTGTTTTTGTCTACCTCTCCAATTAAAAAGAAAAAGGGGGCTGATGGCGCCGCAATTAAGTTTACCCTGGTCAAACAAACAAGGGGTCCCACGGAGGCCCTCTTTCGTTCGCTCGTAAAGCTGACGGCGGCTTGCTCTTCGTCAGAGGGAAGCATACACACCCAGTGCAGGACTCTGGGTGTCTTCCTGCCCGGGGAGCGGAGGAGGGAGGTCCGGACAGGACTGAGGGGCCCCACGCTAGCGCCGGGGGACCGGAGCACGCCCGGGATTGGGCTCGCTCCTTCCGTTCCAGTGTTGCCCCTCGCGTGAGCCTGATCATGTATTGATAAGTCCACATGACTCGTAAGGAAAGGCGGGAGAAATATCATTCAGAAACTAAGTCATATTGTAGCTCTTTTCCTTTTTTTCTCTCCCCTCCCCCTTTTTTTTCTCTTTATTTTGTTTTGTTGTTGTTGCTGTCGGTAAACGAAGCCTTTCGACTCTTAGCGCATTATTTGATTGGGCATGTCAAATCGTTTACCAATGTCTCTCAAGTGAGAATGATTGTTAGACGTTTGATTCAACAACTGATAATAAGCAACACGACTGCTATTGTGAGCCTCTCGCTATATTTTGATTTTAATCAAGTTTCTCACTGCTCGGGCCAGGAAAAAAACATACAGTTTTCTATTTTGACGCGTCGCTCACCGACCATGGCCGCGGAGGGCCTTCCTTCCGGCCAAGCCGCCACGCCAACCTAAATGGAACAGGATTCAATGGGTATGTCGAGCTCCCTAAGCACCATATCCTACTACGAAAGTATCTCTGATGATTAAGATATGAATTCAGAGCCATATCAAATGGTCCTGGGAGGAAAGAGACGCAAACCATCTACTAGCTCAGACTGCAGCAGTAAGACAGTCAAAACCATGAACTAGGCTCATCCCCGCCTTACAGTGATAATCAAGCCCAAAGATCCAGCAAGCATGATTGCAACAATTAACCCGATGAAGATTACAGAGAAACTTGAAATGGCTGCTCCAGATGGGGTCATCTTGGTTAGGCTAAATCGAAGACTCAACGTGCTGGCGATTGACACAAGAAATACTGAAGCCACGAAAGCGCTTCTTAGACTCACTTCATTAGGTGGAATTCCTGTCATCGCTTACGAACCACTTCCACGGGAATTGGCGGCCGGAGTGATCTACCAGGTGCCAGTAGACATTACCTAAGCCGAGCTACAATCGGCAGTCCGTGCAACTGTACCCGTCATCTCCATTTCTCGACTGGGTAAATCAGAGTCTGTCAAAGTCGTCGTCAGCACGGACACACTACCAGAATATGTCACCGTGGGATACACAAGGTTCAAGTTGCAGCCGTACTTAGAAAAACCACGTCAATGCTGGAAATGCGGTTGTTTTGGACATGTCCAAACCGCCTGCACAAAGGACGTGCGCTTCACTCGCTGTCGAGGAGCACACGACCGCATGAAGTGTGAAGCGGTTGACCTGCTCTGTACAAATTGCGGTAATGCACATGACCCGACATCCCATCTTTGCCCTGTGTAACAAAGGGAAAAGAAAATATATCAGTACAAGAGCGATGCTAAAGTTGGGTACACAACAGCAAAAGCGGCCCTACTGTCATCGAAGGAGAAAGTGTCCCAAGGTCGCTCTAAAATCCATGGTACAAAAACGAAACAAGGTCTGGGAGTTCACCAAACTCTACAGGATGGGATTTAAGATCCACAGTCCTCCTCGTCAACGCAGCCGTCAAACGTTATACAGGTCCAAACACATGTGAAGCTAAGAGACGCCCAAGTCTCCAACTTGGAGTTGAAGAATGAAAACGAATTTCCCAGACTCCCCAGTTCAGCGTCAAAGTCTGATGTAGAAGTCAAAGAAAACAGGCAACCCAGGCAGAACAAATCAAAGGCACCAGCTAAAGATCAACCGTCTATTACTGGAGACAAGCTTCAAATAATCGTCAATGTCATCCGTAGTATCCTCTGTACATGGGAGTCTCCGCTATTTCAAGCACTACTAACTGTGATCGATGCAATACTTCCACTTATCAAGCTACGGTGTCGTTAGAGAAGCTTCATGGTGA
The DNA here is from genome assembly GCF_016920785.2 of Ixodes scapularis. NCBI lineage: Eukaryota > Metazoa > Arthropoda > Arachnida > Ixodida > Ixodidae > Ixodes > Ixodes scapularis. The sequence goes on along the minus strand of NW_024609884.1, from coordinate 35,773,177 downwards.
AGCCACCGTCCTTCAATGGAACGCGAGAGGTCTTCAAAACCGACTGTTGGACTTTCGTCAATTTGTGTTTAAATATCAATTTCTTGTTATTGCAATTTCAGAGTCGGCGAGTGTCTCACAACACCAGGTTATTAGGATATGAACTGTATCATTCTCAAAGAGGAAATGAGCTCAGCAGAGTTTTACTCGGCGTTCGGAAGGATCTGACATTTGTTCAGCATATCATCCCGCCACACCCTACAAATGAGTATACCGCAGCAACTATACGAAAAGCAGAAGTTTCCTTCACGGCTATTGCTGGTTACATACCCCCTCGAGCACCCTTCGACGTTCAAAGGGTCGATACTATTCTACAGCAAACGCCATCCCCTCTTATTCTCACGGGCGATTTCAACAGTCACCACGCATCATGGGGAAGTAAAAAGAATAGCACTCGAGGACACGCATTATTTGACATCACTGTAAAACATGATCTTGTAGTACTCAATGACGGAAGTCCGACGTATTTTAGAGGGGCATCTATGAGTAGTCCTTTAGATGTTTCGTTCGCATCTTCAACCCTCTCTGGGGAAACAACGTGGTTTGTTGATATTGAAACACACGGTAGCGATCATGTTCCTACATACACTACGATTCAAGGATTGCACTCCACGAAGCGGCGTACCACAATGTGTTATACTGACTGGGATCTCTTTAAAACTGAAATGAAATTCGCATGTATTGCGGTAACCGAGCCAAAAGGTCTTGCTGAGGCTATAACCTCTTCAACTTCTCATGCGACAAAAAATGTCAACATAAAACCTTATACTGCAGTCGATGGTGAATATGAGCGTCTTCGGGCCATTCGTCGACGAGCAGAACGCTGGGCAAGGAAGACTAAAACTGTTGAGGATGTTCAGCTTCCAGGCGAGCGCAAGAACGTGTTCAACGCCACTTGGACAAACTTTCGAAAAGACGCTGGAGGTCACGTAGTTCCCACCTTGACCCGAAAAAAACACTCGATCGAACATGGCAGATAATGCGAAGCCTACGTGAAAGGCCACAGCAAATTCACCCGTTCTGCGCCATCAGTCTGAGTCGCCAAGTATAAGAAACAGTCGTAGCCGAAGAGGTTTGTATCAAAATCACTTCCTGCTCTTGAAGGTCCCATGACAAAGTCAGTGCACCGGAGGAACATGCATCCGTAAGTGTATGAAAGGCTATTGATGCATATTTTACCTTAAAGGAACTTGATATGGCGCTCTAGACGTGTAACGTTATATCATCCCCAGGCACGGATGGTGTACGGTATTCAGCCTCACGCCACTTGGGGGAGGGGGCGAGGACCGCACTGCTACAAATATTTAACTCCTCGTGGGAAACGGGTTCTGTTCCGAAGGAATGGAAAATTGCTCGGGTTCTACCAATCTTAAAACCTGGAAAATCTCCTTTAGGCGTTAACTCTTACCGTCCGATAGCATTAACAAGTTGCATAGGGAAAGTAATGGAGTGAATGCTGCTTACCCGTATGGAATGGGATCTAGAAGATAGAGATCTATATCCTTCGTGCATGAATGAATTTCGACGCGGAAGGAGCAGTATTGACAACGTTATTGACTTGGTAAAACTAGCATTGAACAAATGAAGGTAGTAAATAAAAAAACGAACAGCTGTATTTGTGGACATCAAATCGGCATTTGATTGTGTAGAGCAAAACGCTATTCTTCAAGATATGAAGGCCGTTGGATGTGGAGGACGTGTATACAAAGAGATAGCCAATTACCTAAAAGGAAGAGAAGTCTACATATCGACACAGGACGGCAACACCGGTCTTCATCATATTACTAGGGGTGTGCCACAGGAGGCGTCCGCAGCCCCATGCTTTTTAGCCATTTCTCTCATAGGTCTCCTAAAAATTCTCCCAAAAACCGTTCACGTGTTTATATACGCGGATGATATCTGCTTCTGGACTTGCAGCAGATCTCTCTACATCAACAAAGTAAGACTGCAGAAAGCCATTAACATTACCGCACGGTACATACACCTCCGAGGTCTGCACATATCGCCGGACAAGTCAAAGGCGATGGCATTCACAAAAAAACACACGGACAAATACCCAATTGAAACAGACGGAAAGGAAATTCCATATGTCACGGAACATACTTTCCTGGGTGTCACTCTGGATAGGGAGCTGACCTGGAGCCCCCATGTAAAACGGCTTAAAAAGAAGCTCTCCTCTTTCACCAATATAATCAGGATGATTAGTGGAACCAAATGGGGCTCTGTCTCCGCACTCCTTGCCCTTTATAATGCCTTATTTCTCGGACTTCTGCGCTACAGCCTGCCTATTATGCATAACATCTCACGTACTCTTCTAAAAGAACTCCAGAGTATTCAAGCATAAGCTCTTCGCACATGTTTAGGGCTTCCGAAAGGCACTTCTAATTTGGGATCGCTTGCAGAAGCACAAGCGGTTTCACCAGCCGTTTTAAGAACGCAAGAAACGTTAAGAGCTCATCTTCGTCACAAATCTCGTACATATAAGCATCAGCTCACAAATATTGTAACAGAGAGACCATCATCTGGCTTTACACAAGTTATCACATGCTTGGAGGATTACATCCCAACTTCTTTTGAAGCTGCGGTAATTCCAAGCTATCCACCATGGAGGTACCCTCACTTAGAAAGCAGAACGAGTATTCCGGGAATCGCTTCGAAGAAAACAATGCCCGCCCCCGTGATTACGCAGACATTGCTGGAATACATAAACCGAACTTATGCCTCATTTAGACATGTCTTCACCGACGGGTCTACAATGTCAGCATCATCAACCCTGGGAGCCTATATTCCATCTCTGTACGCATGCATACAAGCAAGATTGAGCCACGTTACGTCGTCAACAGCGTCGGAACTCGCAGCAGTTCGAGCAGCTGTTGCACACGTGGGAGCCGAGAGTCCTAGTTTTTGGGCTATCTTTGTGGACTTTTAAATCTGCTCTACACACCCCCTCTACGATGAAGAAATGTAGACCGAACTTGCAACTCGCTCACGATATTCTGGAAGCAGCTCGCCAAGCTTCATCCAAAGGGCACCAGTTTATTATACCGTGGATTCCTGATCACTCTAGTATAACCGGAAATGTTATCGCTGACAGAGCCGCTCGAAGCACTCATGAAAGCGCTATTACTGTGTCAATTCCATTATCTAGGTCAGATGCAAATAACTTGATTAGAGATATTGGCCAAGAAATAGCATCTTCTTTTTGGAGAAATCCACGATATCATTATTCCTATCTTTACATTATCGATCCCAAACTTAAATTTCTGGCACCACGAGGACTACCAAGGGCAGCCAAGACGGTCCTACAACGCTTGAGACTGAATGTGGCATACACCAACAGCTACCTTCATAAAATCGGTAGAGCTGAGTCGTCTGAATGTACTTCGTGCAGAGTCACACATAACATCGAACATGTACTGTGTGAATGCAAGGACTACAGCCGTGAAAGGGAGCTTATGAAGACAGACCTGAGGCTACAAAATGAACAAGGCGTAAGCATTCGTAATCTGCTTGGTCCATGGATTTCTGCTGCTGACGGGTATAAAGCTACGAAAGCTCTGCTGCAATTTCTAACAGCTGCTCGCTTACTGAAGAAACTGTAGGGGAGTAGATGAACAGCAATGGCCAATAACAATTGTTAGTAAAACATTTTCGTTAGTTTTTTTTTTAGTCCTTTATTACTTTGGTGCTGTGTGTTTTCTCCCTCTATAATTTTTCGTTTACCTTTCTCTCTTCTATTTTTATGATTTTCGCTTCCGTTCATTTCACAGTGTATTAAACCAGCACCAGGCGCTGATTGACATCATTGTCTAATAAACGCCCACCTCACTCTTTAATAAGGTACACATACTTTGGCCGTATGCAAAAAAAAAAAGAAGAAAAGAAACAAACAAAAACAACAACAACAACAAAGAGAGTAAGAGAAAAAAGATAGCGTTGTGGCGAGCTGAGGGATGTGTAATTGGGATACATTTAATTTTATCTGATGTGTGGGGAAAAATGGGGAGAGGAGGTGAGTGAAATGGAATTAGTTACTTGGATTCGTAAAACCGAGATAAGTTTAAAAAAAAAATGCAGGACAACTACTTGTTTGCGTGCAAGATGTTAGGGTGTGAGATGGAGAGGGAGAAAAAAAATGAGAATACAGGCATGGAAAGTATTACCTTGTGTGCTTAGATATATATATATATTTTTTTTTTGTCACACTAAATGTGAAACACGGAATTGAAAAAAGTTGGAGAGAACACCAGCGAGAAAATTGTAGAAGTGGTACTCTTGGAAAGCACAGCGAAGGTAGCGCGTCCGGACTGAATACACACGTTCGTTTTAACAAAAGCACATCCTATCCCCGCCCCCTTTCCCCTTCCCTTGGAACACGCTTGAGATGTGCCCGCAGATAAATCTGTCATCATGTCTGCGGAGAATTCCGCGTCTTTTGCTCGATGTTCGAGGGCCGTGACCCCGGCTTTAAGCTGAAAGCTTCACTCGTTATTCAGGTTCCTAAAAGTGACTAAGGTTTCACACCATTGCATACGGCGGTTAGTGAAGTTGTCCCAGGTCGAAATCGGTAAGTGACAAGTTCTTATGCCTTCAGACCTGAGGAAAACGAAAATATTTAGTAAAACTTTATTTTCTCACTCCAAGCAAGAACATGGTGAAGTTGGCTTCATGGACGTATACAAGAGAGCACGTGACGCTGATATAGCTAATGACAGAATTCAGTACTGATCGACAGATTACTGGAAAACACCATAATTTTATCGTGATGTTTTTTTGTTTCTTTTGTTTTGTTTTTTTGAGGGGGGGGGGGGGGCGTTTCATTGCAATACAGGTATATGGGCTTTTAACAGCTGGACCTATGGCTACGTACTCATTGATGACATGTTGAACTTATCAATGAATCGTTTTGACTTCTTGGGGCTGTTAGCGTCAGGCACAGCGTTGTTGATTATCCATGGTTCAGCGAAAAACGAAGCTCGAACTATACTTAAAGGTACAATTCAGAGATCTCATTTTTTTTACGGCGCCCTGGTATAATCCATGATCTAGAACAAAAATCTACGAAACCGCTAAGTATTACCATGAGCATTTTGCTGGTATATATATATATATATATATATATATATATATATATATATATATATATATATATATATATATATATATATATATATATATATATATATATATATATATATATATATATATATATATATATATATATATGTAAACAATAATAAATATTAATCCTGCTTGTTTCTTTCGCGCTGAGAGGAGCAAAGAGGCGGAGGAGCAAAGAAACAATACATAGTTTTGGGATAGCGCCTCGCGGTTTTGGGTGAGCGCGGGCTATCCCGGCCTTGACTCCGCTCTGCCCTTGAGGCTAGGCGTGTTATCGTTCGCCACTCGCTCGCCTTTTACTTCATAGCTCACTATGAAGTAAAAGCTTCATATATAATAGCTTACTATATATACTTCATTTATAATAGCTTCATATAATAGCTTACTATGAAGTAAAAGGTCGCTACACTAACCTTTTACTTCATAGCCTCTCCACGCCCCTTTTCTTGCGATTGGCGATTTATTGTGCTTAAGCGGGTAAGCATGCAGATCCTTTTTGAATCCCTTTAGTTTGTGGCGCCAGATAGATCATCCTAGAGTTCCAAAATTACCAAGTCAAAAGCTTTTTCAGTGTCCCTTCAACAAAGGTCGGTGGCATGCTATTCTCTCGATGCCATAATGGGGAAATTTTCTGGGGCAGTATATCGCCGTTGTGCTGTCGCGGCTATATTACAAATCAGCTTCTACGACATTTCTCGTAGAATTTTCGAGTCTTTATTTACCGAGTAATGAGCTGGGGCGTGCTGTCTCTCAACACAAGTTCATTAATCGTTAACCGCTGCGACATCAGAAACGAACCGGGCAGTTTCAAACGAGAACCGACCATCGCAGAAAGAAAGCTTCTGCAGGGAACAGGTCTTTCTCAGTCGTCCGGTCCAGCTGTCCCTTGCCGACGACGGGTGACCGCGACGGACCTCGGGTCAGAGGCGTCCGCGGCGGAGCCAAAGGCCCCAGGGCCGCGGCAGGCGAGCGCGAGCGAGGGCAAACGACGACGCCGAAGGGGACCGCGCTTCGCGAGGCGTCCGCGGGGCGCCGCCCGAGTCGCTTATTTGAGCGCCTTGCGCCGCGGCGTCCGCGCAAAGGCCCAGGGAGACCGCTGGCTGACAGCCCGACGGTCCGGCGCTCGACGTGCCTCCTCGCTAGCGGGCCGCCGCCACTGCCGCCAGCCGCGTAACTTGTTTTCTCGCGTTGGCCGTCGTGCCAGTGGACGCGCATGGACTGCGCTACGCCCTGACTCACTGGCCGGCCACCGACTCTGTTGTTGTCCTCCGCGGTGCCAGCCCCCTTCGACGACCATGCCTCGACTCGCCGCTCACGTGTGTGCTCTGCTGCTGGCCGCCACGCTCGGGGGCTCCGCCGGATTTTCAAATCCCAATCTCAGAGGTGAGCCCCGAGATGCGCCCGTCCCTCTCCGGAGCCTCTTCCCAGCTGCGGGCACCGCCACTTCCTGAACCCGGAGAGCGAGCGCGCGCATCTGGCTCTGGAGCGACGGACGGATGGACGTGCCCGCATCTCGGAGAGGTGGTCCGCGATGCACGCGCGTCCGTGCGACACGAGCGCGTGCGGCACGCTGGGCTCACGGGCATCTGTCGCCTTTTCTGTGGAGCACTTAGCGCCGAGGAAGCGGTCTCCGAGGGGCGCGACAACCCGCGTGCGCGTGTTGATGGTCGGTTGCCAGATTCTTCGGAGAGTATCCTTGTCGGAGACGCCGCTTTCACGCTGACAGCTGCGGGGCAAAGGCGACGGATCGAACGGGAAGCCTCGACGAACAAACACGAAGGGTTCTCGAAGATCGGGAAGTTCGTTTATTAATTGGGCGTCGCGATCTTTCTATCAAATTTCTGGGAAGGTTAACAATAAAATATCCAAACTATAAGCTTGCCTGGGACAAACCTGGTTTAACGGTGCTACGTATAAAACGCGTCGGTTAGATTCGTAGACGCGAAAAGATCCGTTCAAATTAATGGGTTACCGTCGAGCATCGAAAGAGTCGACATAATGTTAGAAATTGACGTCCAGGGCGAAATAGTCTGAACATGTTTAACACGTGCGCCCAGTGTATCGCGGTTGAAAGTTTTCGCGCGGTATTCTTAAGAGTAACAACGGATAGACTTTCTCGCTGTGTTGTCAGTTTGTGTTACGTAAGTCCGGTACCTTGGTCATTTAACGGCTTTCTCGCATCGGGTTCCGTCAAACATACTCGGATAAAGCGAACGCCTCAATGAACGCTGTGGCAATCCCTCGGAGTATCGTCTTTCGGTAGTGGATAACAGTGTTCTTCCTCACTTTGTTTTAAAAACAAGCAAGCACTAACCGACCTTTGTTTGGAAGGGAATGTTATTTTTGTTACATTTTGTCTTTTCAGTGTTACCATTTATAATTCCAACTAATGCTGTCGGTAACCGTGTGTATACACGTTAAAACGAAAGATGTCGTGACTAACAAAATAGACGAGCATGAGATATCTCTGCTGTTTTCATCTTTCCTTTTCTATTCTCAGTCTCGAGTTTCCGCATCCACTTATCATTTGTTTTGACGACTAACCCACTGCACTTTCATGACACTGCTTCTGGGCTTAAGGAGATTGGAACGTCGGAGTGTTGACAGCGTTTCGTTGACCGGTTGTACCCCGGAAGCTCGCGGTTGTGCGTATCGAACACGCAGCGAGTTTCGCGTGAGGAAAAAAAGAAGAAAAAAAAAGTTCGGGAGTTACTGCGGTGGAAGAACGTTGTGCGGTGAGCGGTGATTGCTAGACATTCTTTCGTTTCATTCGTTTAATTTTATACATTGCACCTTTCGAAGAGGTGCTAAATTCGCTAAACAGAACATAACCGGAAAACTTTCAAAACATCATGGAGCTTTAGTATAGTGAGTAAACGAGCAAACGCAAGCACTGTGCGTTTGTGGTAGCGTTGCGTGTACCACACTGCACTTGAGCGGAGCCCGAAATTGCGGTCTCAGATTGGCGCATGGCGACGACGTGCGTGCGCAGCTGGAGCACGCAACGCTAACGCAAGCGCGCAGCGCTTGCGTTTGCTTCTATACACAATAATAACAACTAGAAAAAACAGAACAAAAAAAAAAAAAAAACCCAAAAAACCTCTGCTTACAAAATAGGAAAAAAAAAAGGCTTCGATTCGCTATAATTTTTTTCACACGTCTTAGAGAAATTAAAAAACTCTGTTTGTTGAGGCTGGGCAATATGCATATATTCGTACGAACCGCGCAAAAATAAAATCGGTATTTGTGATAAGTTGCTCTTTGTGTGTGGAGCGTGGTTCATATGTGCCGATCACCGCAATAACAGTGTATACCATGTTGAATCGAAATATCTTCTGACTAACAAAATGGACGAGCATAAGATATCTCTGCTCTTTTCATCTTTTCTTTTTTTATTATTTCAGTCTCGAGTTCCGCATCCACTTATCATTTGTTTTGACGACTGCCCATTGCACTTTCTTGACACTGTATAGCACAATTGACACTGTATAGTACAGTTGTCTACTTAAGGTATGATGTAAAAAAAAAATAATAAAGCACTGTCGGAAATGTCGTCTTGAAGACATTATCATAAATATGCGCTTAAATATGGTGTTGCGCGCCCAAATCAATTGCAGCGAGGCAGACGGCGACACAGCGTGAACACAACGTCGGTGTTTTTTCACATTTCACTTCGAAATGATATTGGCGGGAACTAAATTTTGCCGATCAGCTATGGTTTCGCAAAAAAGAAATATTCATCACACTTTCGTACTTAGAGTACAACGCTGTCAAAGCTGCTGGCGCGAGCACAGGATTTGATCTCGCAGATCACTTGCACGCGTTTTTGCGCAAACGCTGTCGCGGCAGTAGCTGTGACAGCGTTGTATACAACGTATGAAACAGTGTTGGCGGCGATATGTTTCGGTGTCGCCCTCCTATGGTTCCCTCTCGTGACGTAATTTCTTTGCAAACAACAAGTTCGATGGTGTTCGTAATGAGCATGGTGGAAGCTTGAAATTATGCGTACTAAAACCAACGCTGCCATAACCGTCAAAGTTGAAGTTCTTCCATTACCCTTATTTCCGTTGATGAGAAATCCTTTAATGAGGTCATAGTCAGCATTCGGCCAATCTTGGAAGGCCGACCACAGCGACGTTTTTGGTCTCTCAAGTCGCTAATAAAGCAAAAACAGACCCCCCCCCCCCCCCCTTCCCGCGATCATTTCTAAGCGCTAGCATTGTCATGTTGTGTACATTATATCCAGAGTCCATGTTGTTACTAAGCATGTCTGTCGCCTAATGTAGCAACATCGAGCCAACATCGGCTTCTCGCTGGAATGTTGTCATATTATCACTGGGTACAGCATCCTGTTGCATCGCACTTCACTATCGCACTGCTGCTCTACTGACCTCGTTAGGGTGAACTAAAGATCACTTCACACTATTTATGTAATACACAGTGAAGGCTAGGAGCACAGCTTCTGACTTTGGAAGCTGCTTCCACCGCACGACATAACAAGTTGGATAAGCTTCTTCCCCAGCGTTGACCTCGCTCCCGTAGCCTTCGCTGTGCTACAAGTTATACCCGTTGCCAGCCAAAAAAAAAAAAAAAAAAAAATATTAACAGGTTTTGTAAATTGCTCATACGCTGCATCATATAGTTCGCACAAAATTTGATTCTCATAATAAAAAAAAAAAAAAAAGTTTTATTTTTTGAAACGTGTACGTTTTGATAAAATAACGAATCGTTGAGCTTAAATTTTTAGCCGAATATCTTAATTCTCTACATAAAAGGGGAAATTAGTAACACTTCGCCAAGGACCGAACTTTTTTTCATTACGGTTGAAAAGGTGAAAACGTAGGTTAGAAGGGATCGTGCATTTCCGGTTTTGGACGCAGCGCGCTCGACTGTCAGATCTCGCCGACAGACAATACGCATGCCGGCAAGTTAGAACGTGACTTTAGTTAGAACAGGCCCGAGGCAGAATCAACGCTGGCGTATTGCCTGGTAAAAGTCGCATGCGTAATAGCGTATGTTTTTCTTTTTTATTATTGTCGTCTTTGGGCTATAACGTATAGCACATCGAGTTTACCATATTGTAATAGCGTTTTATTACCCGCGATAAAACTCCTATCAAACCCCAATAAATAATGTACAAACGTTAGGTATCAATAATTATCGTAGATAACTATTACTTGACCTCAGTTGCTGCACCCGAAGGGGCTATAGATACTACGTTATGCAGCTTGGAGCTCGCCTTGAAATGCGATTACTCGCAGTGCCGTACGGCTGTTAACATTTGATTTTGAACGTGTGTCCGGTAATAATGATTACGCGATTGCACCGGAGTACAGCGCCTTGCTATATCGAAACACGGCAGGGGTGAGGATATGTGTACTTGACGTTGGAGCGTGCAGTGCTCTAACTTTCGCTTCACGTGCAGCGCGCCAAGGTACTACGTTCACGCACTCGGCCACAGAGCCCGGCCATGAACGAGCGAATCTGCTTCTTTTTAATTTTTATCTTGAAATATAGATACAAAAAATCTGAATACCGGTTAATTACAGATGAACTGATTGGAAGAAGACTTGTCGCTTCGCTCGAGTATTCTCGGGATTCAGACGAGCCGTTGTGCACGCGAGTTGCCTAGGCGATCTGACCTCCGCCCCGGTGACTTGCGGTCCACGGTAGCTCGACCGAATTAATCCGGATTAATGGATCACGCGGTGTCAACCGCAGCTCACTCAGCAGTAATGACTCTCCTTTGGCAGCCATACCGGAAGTGGTGCCGCACCGGGTAAGGACGTTGCGTGAAAGCTCCCTTAGTTCGCTGCGTGTTCGGTAATCAGCTAGACGTCAGTCAAAATTCCGCTCACTGGTAAACCAACATATACGTTGACATACAAACAGGAGAAACGAGGCGGAGGTTGAGAGCGGCGTGCACGCGCGGAGTTGTCGGCGGCAAAGTTGATTTGTTGTATCTACTGAGGCCGGCTCACCGTTCAACAGTAATGTCGGTTGGTGAGCCTTCAGAACCGTAAAACAAATTGTAATAAAAAAGCAAACAGGTTTTTTTTTTTTTATTTTATTACGCGCAATCATTTGTTTGCGGTTTAGGCATGCTTGCTCCGAGCTGCTCGTGCCTCTTTTTGTTTTGGTTCTTGTTGACCTCTTTCCTACGGAAACAAACAAACAAAGAGCTAGCGAGGCGTATTTGCACGTTATTATAGGTTCGTATAATTTGAAACAGTTCTTAAGGTTATTAAGAAAATAATTTTGTCACATGTTTCTTTGGAGTTAACCCCGGTTTTTGTCACTATCCTCCTGAAGCGCACGCGGCGTGGGAAATTGCCGCGTGACGTTTTTTCGCCATTTTTCTGACGCCGACGTTTTGTGCGCACGGACAAGTGATATAAATTAGACAGCACTGCTCCCAAGCAAAAAGCCGCTAACAAAAAAAAAAAAAAAAGTGAATACAATGACGAAAAAGAAATAAAAGTAGAGCTATCGAAGGGAAATGACGCTGGGAATGTTTCTGGGCACGTCAAAGCGCTTTTTCCGTGCACGACCTTTATTTCCCAATTCAGTTTCCGCACTTTCCTCTCAGAACACGCGCAAGAGACTTTTTTTTTCTTTTTTCTGCTAATGCGATTGGTTATGTCATCCATACAATCTATTTTGAGCCCTCTCCTCGTGAGGGAAAAAATTGCATGGCAAATTGCCACACATACAAATGGCCATACAATTGACGTTGTATATGAAATTGCCATACGTTAATTTCCCCGCTACATTTAGCGGGGAAACTGAATTGGTGCGTAGGTCACGTGATGTTAATTTTCCCGCTAAATTTAGACGAGAAACTAAATTGCCATATACGTCACGTGACATCAGGTCCCGTGACGTCTATTATCTCGCTAAATTTAGCGGGGAAGCCCAATCGGTGTGGAGGTCACGGTACGTCACTTTTTCCCGCCAAACGTAGAGGGGAAATTGACGTCAGGCAACTCGATGTCGCGTGTCCTGTACACCAATTCAACTTCCCCGCTAAATATAGCGGAGAAACTGAACTGGTGTGTGTAGGTCTGTGACGTCCCTCGATGCAACACTGCGCCCGTTGCATCACTCTAAAAAAAAGCCGTTGAGTTTGCTTTCCCGCACAACACTCGGACAGCCAATCACCGCAAGTTACGGAGGCAGTTCAGCGAATGACAATGCCGAAACATATGTTTAGACCAAAAAACGCAGTCTGAGTTGTGACATTAAGCAATGCAAAACGTCACGCTTGCATTGCTTAATGTCACAACCCAGACTGCGTTTTATTGGTCTAAACAGATGTTTCGGCATCTTCATTCGCTGAGCTGCCTCCGTAAGTTGCGCTGATTGGTTCTCGGCGTTTTGTGCGTGAAAGTAGATGCACAGACATTTTTTAGAGTGATTATGGGACGTCGCAGGGCACGGCTTCACAAAATCTGGAGCAACTAACGAAAAAAAAAAAAAGTTTCAGGTTAAAAAAAAAAGAAAGAAGACAAAAAGCTTGCAGTAGCTGTTTTAATATTTTTCCCGCTCTCCTACCGCCTTCGGCACCCATGCTTTCACTGACATTTAGAAAAACCCCTAGCGTGCTACCACCAATGATCATGCAACCACTGTTTGGAAGTGATATATTGTTTACAGACACTATAAAGCCGCAGAGTCACACTGCTGCGAGGTACACGATATATGTGCGCTGCGGACATGATGACAAATATGCCTGCAAAAGCCCCCCCCCCCCCCCCCCCCCAAGCGTGTTGAATGACACAATAAACATTCACCAGCTCGCCTGCACCCTTACTCTATGTTCACCTCAAGCTTGCGCTAAACAGGTTTGCTTCATACACGTGTAAGCTTCGGACATTGTCTACACACTGTCTTTTGTACAGCGTATAGTCTGACCGTGGCTTTAAAGGTGAGGCGTTGCTTGGGTCTGTTTGTTCGGTAGCTTGCCTGCTATGAAGTTCTCGTACAAAAAGTGCGAGAGGGGGTTTGATTGGGAAGGGTCTGGCCCCAGCCTAAATGAGGGAATTGTAAGACCTTCGCTTACCAATTACCAGAGTTTTTGTTGTTTAGTATACATAACGTCTTTCCGACATTTTTTTTTTTTAAATTGCGACTACACGTATTTCTTGTTAGCTAAAAAGGACATAAGCATCAAGGTTGAACAGATCACGAAAGTAACCCCTAAACTAACGAGATCTAACAATCTGTCACCTTCGGATTTAACGACCTTGCAAAATGAAAGTAAAATGAAACCGGTTTGGTTCTTGTCCATTTATTTATTTCTGGTGGCGAGCCGCGAGCTAAGTGTGTCCAATAAACGCTCGTTGCATACCAGTTATTACCGGCCGAATAATACCGGCTACTATGATAGATCGGTTAATTTAGTTAATTGATTGACATCAAGTTTTCTTTTTCTTTTCTCGCGCGCGCGTACGAGATTACTGTGCGGCTATAAGAGGTGGGCTTGCGCACTTTATTGTCAATTCGGTTACGGGAAATTCTCGCCTGCTTATATAACTTTTACTCAAAATACAGCTCATACATCGTCGGTTGTCGCGCCAATGCCCGATGTGCTCTCGCTCGTATTACAGGTCTTTATGTTTGGACAAATTAGCGGCTTATGGAGAAAATACTTCCATTCACGTTTGTGTAGGACACGTAGATATCCGCTATATATATTCACTTGCAAGGCGTGCGAGTCAAACGCGTGCGACTGACAGTTGAGTGTTTCTATTGCAATCGTCGTGATTTGTTTCACCCACAGAATTAACAAAACAATCGATTAAGCTAAGCAAAAAAACAAAACAAAAAACAAAAAAAAACACGAGTTTTACAAAACAGCAGCCGTTCTCCTCCGTCTTACGCCAGTCCGTGATTTTGCTGCGTTTCTCAATCCGTAGTGATATCTGGTTGCCGTTGGCAATGGCCGATACACACGATCGATTATCTGGAGCACGCCCCGAGTGTAGATTTTCGTAGTTATTTCTCCCATAACCCCCCCCCCCCCCTTTTTTTTTCCCCTCCCCCTAACTAAATAAAATAAAATAAAATGAATATCGCTCTTGGATTTTTCGTTTTTGGCTGTGAAGACTTTTTAGAGATGTACTAGCTTACACTGATAGACCTATTTTCCTTTTTCGTGAATCAACTGTTCTGGAAACTGAGATCTAGAATGATTTTTTTTCTTCTTCTTTAGTGTCTGGGCTCGGATCGGCCAAGAAACATGCCGAACAGAGGGAAGTTAACTGTGCAACCGGCACAGTTCTCTTCGAAAGAAGAAAATACTTGTATTTGATGAGACACTCAGGGTAGGGTACTTCGTTTCCGTTATTGGCAACAAAGAACGATTGTTTGTTCACATGAGGGTCTTCCTAACATCTACTTTACCGCGCGGTGCTTATAGCGGTGGGCTCTGCACGCTCTCGGCGCACCTGCCTTGACTTGAGCGCGTGCCGAGGTATTTATTGAAAAAGAAAGAAACCCTTTTAGATAGCGTTCTCAACATTGAAACTAGTTAATCCATTCGGGCCGTTATGGAACGGCCCGCTCGCTTCCGGGACGGAACACGTTTCCCTCGATCAGCGCGCGTTTGCTACAACTTTGCGACATTAACCTTATCGTCGGCCTAATTTTTCGATTAGGGGTGAGTTATTATGGGGGTTCCATAATTCTCCCGGGACAGATCGAGTTCAGTAAGAGGCAAACGCGGTCCAGTGATACGCAATAAAGACAAGAGAGTCCTTGGGTCGCGTTCTGAGCAGATCGCTCTGACGTGCCCTGATATAGAATAGAAAACGAGTTTGAGCCCTGCCACTGGCCCTTTAAACTGCTTTCAAAATGCGGCTGCTCGCCGGCGCAGTTCCTTATCGCCCGTCGTCCAGCCTCGAACGGCCTTCGGATAGCCTTGCCTTGCGACCCATATGTCATATTAGCATAAGTACACCTGACCCCGGCCTCAAAGGCCACGCGGATGGCGGTCGGACTCTGTGGTGCACATATATGCATCCCGTTGCGGCGCTGGTCGCACTGCCTCCACGGCTTTTGCTACCGGCTGCCTAAAGATGGCGGTAATTATAGAGTTTGCCCGAGTGCGAGCGAGGTAATCGGATGAGATGTGCGTCCTGTCGACTGTTTCTACGTTGATTTCCTTTTATTCCTTCGTTAATAACGACGCCACCCCCTCCCCCTTTTAAAGGAAAGTATCGCTCATCAACACGTATAACTGGGCCTTTGGAATCTTGTTTTCTCTTCTTTTTTTCCCCCCCTTCGGGTTTCTTATTCGGGCCGGAACAGCGGTCTTTATGCCAACGAAATGCTTTCGTGACTGTTTCGGTACACGCACTTTATACTCTGCCTTCGCACGCGCTTGCGTCTGTAAGCTCGTGAAAAACGAGGGGCTTAAGAAACGCGCTAATTGGGGAGCGTGCGACAGGGAGCCCTGTGGGAGAGTCGACCGGCGACTTTGCTAGCCTGTACCGCATCGCTTCGACCCTGTGCAGCGGCCCTTTGAAACTCGCCCTCGACGCAGTCCCAGGTCGGGATTCGTTCCGCCTCGCGATCAGACAGGCATCTCTGCAGGGAGCAATCATCTGGCCGGAAACACGGCTCGTTATGCTTGCGCGCTCCTTGAGAGCGTCGAATACCTGCGCCGTTATCTCGGGAAGCGATAACTCGTAAAAGCCCCATAAGGAACCGCTCCCAATGGGACGGCTATCTTTCGACATCTACGCGTGCCCAAAGGGCCATTATGAACGCGTAACCACGCCTATGTGCTCGGAAAATAGAGTTATCGACGGGGTTTACTCGGGCAGGGGGCAATAAATGAATGCAGATAAGCGCGAGGGTGAAACGGCCGATGCAGAGACCGCGGAGGCAGCCGCATGTAATCTATCGCTGCCGCGGCGAAGGCGCGAAACCCGCGAAATCGGGGGAGATTGCCACCGCGGGCCGGGTGGCCGCGAACTTCGGCCTTTCCTCGCAGGTCCACTTTTTTTTTGACCCTGCATAAACCGTCCGAGAAACGGGCTTCTGGACGTGGCCGTTTTCAGCTTCCGTGGGTATAGCGCGTGCTTTGCTCGCTTTCTGAAGTGACGAACGTGCGCGGGCGTGGCCGTGATGATCGGACGCTGCAGCCTAGCTGTTATTTGGTAAACATTAAAACGGTGCATTATGAAGGATACTATATGTGCAGTTTCGAGTACGCTGACAGCGACGAGCTTGTGCGCGTGGCTACGTTAGGAGCAACAGGCTGTCTTTTCATGTGCTTCCCACGTTTTTCGCGCAGATTCGCTTCGGTCTTGCTTGAACAGCGAATCCGAGATCAGACCCCACTCGCCGCTGACACCAGCATCTAAGGTGTCGCACGCGCGCTCGAGATGGGTCATTCAGAGCTCACCCGTTTAGAACTGCGCCTGTTCTGCACGAGCTGCTCGCCACGGCCATGATCGCGCAGCTAAACATAGTTGCCTTTGGTTCCTGGACAGCACTGTGTATTGCTGTGGAAAGAGTCACATTGCAAAAGTATGCGTTGCACGTCGTCAGACTGGAGAAATTGACGACACTGAAAGCACCGTGTAGCTCTGCACTCCCGAGCAGTAAATGGCCTTTTCTGCATTTTGTCTCAATGAGGCATCATTCAAGTTCAGACTCGTAGACTCAGTCGGAAACGAACTTTTTCTTGTAGGTTAGTAGCGGGTCGGCGCCGGCAGTATACGCGCTTGACGGGGCAAGCATTTCCGCCTTGTGTCCGCGCCCTTACCCGCCTTCGATGTTCGAGACGTTGGTGTAAATCAGACCATCGCGCCGAACTCCGCTGTCGGGTAACTTGAAGGAGATGTCCGCCATGTAACAGTTTGTCTTTTCTTTTTCCCAGTAACATCCGAGTAACAGTTTTTCCTTTTGAACACTGCTCTAGCAGTTCTTAATGCCGTATTTATACTTTTTTTTTGTACCCAGATTTGCTTAATCCAAAGAAACGGAAGCTCCGTTCTCAGTATCTTGTCAGTCGCTGGAACTATAGTAAGGCTTTGGGGGTAAAGTCTGAGAATGCAATTCGAGCAGTTTCTGATACTCGTTATTTACCCAGCTTGTTAAAAAAAAAAGAAACGCGAAGGAAGGACGTACGAGGCGAAACCTCCCACAGCAATAAGAAAAAAAGACACTGAAACTAGGCATGTTTCTAGCGTTTTCTTTTTTATCTTCGTTTAATTTTGTGTTTTATTCTCGTTGTATGTAAATTACCGCTCTCCTACTTGCGTATTCCCATCGGTTCCTCTCCCCACCTGAAGTACAAAATCATTCATTTCGATTCGAGACTGCATCGATTTACAGTTACAGAATATTTAATTTGCGGTGCCCGTCCACGCCGAACTCCGCCTTGGCGCGGGGGAAGGGTGAGTGCTAGGCGGAACGCGTCGCGGACGGGCAATTGCTGCTACAGCTGTAGGCGCTGCATTTACGAGTGCTCGATAGACAAACGCGATAACCGCCGGGCGTCGAGCTCCGCGAACCGTTCACTCGCAATCGTCAGCGTGTTTCCGCGAAGCACCAATTATTACTGCCGCGCAGTGCCCGCAGGTGCTGCGATTGAACCCGTTTCCTAAATGTCACCTCGTCTGCGGGAAATATTGTTTGCAGTCCTAAAAGCGCGACGCTTACTGTCGCGTTCGCGGCGAGCATGCTGTGGAGGCCGGAAGCACGCTGTTTTGCTCTGACGAACGCCGCAGTCTCGAAGCTGTTGCTGCACGGGGAGCTAACTCTGGTCAGGTGAACCGGAAACCGCCTTGACTTCTTTTGTCGAAGGGCTTCGGGCGTCTCTGTTACACATCATCAATAGCGTTATCAGTTGTGGGCACAAGGCAAGTGTGTATATACGGGCGTCATCTCGTCGGCCCGTGTTATGTGTACAGAGGCTGAGTTTATGTGTTGTGCATTCCTTGCAAACAGGATTTGGCTTGCAAGCCTCACTTCATGCTCTGTCGTGCCACCCTCGTGTTGTGCTATCAGAGCGTCATTTCTTCGGGTCGTACCGCCGTATAGTGATATTCGAAGCAAGACGTTGCTTTGGTGAATTGTATTACACGCGTGCATGCAATCGGTGCTACGTTCACACCGCACGTTTTCAAACACTCAAGCTTCGACTGAAAGCTTCGGAATATACCATTAGTGTGATTAGGTTTTTACCTACCTTTATATTTTTTTTAATCCAGTAACAAACAGACCCGTGCATACGTTCGCACCGTCGCACAAACCCCTATTCCACGGGCAATGAAAAAGGCCTTCAGGAAGAACTTCTATTAAAAGAGCGATGAATCAACTTGTGTCACCTTCTGGGGATCGGTGGCCAAGTGTGTTAGCGAGCGCACCGCCGCTCGGAGCCCGTGGAGCGAAAGCTTGCGTTCTAGAACCCAGGAATGCTGAGTTTAATCTCCAGCCCTGCCCGTTTCGATCTGAGTGAGCATCGTACCGGCGCCCAATCGTGTTTCACTACTGCGTGATTCACGTTAAAGAATCCAGGCTAAGGCAGTGGGCAGTGATACTGCACTGGCGAAATTTTTCATCTACACCTGAGACACCAGACGCCCGTGGAGGCTGGCTAACTTCCGGTTGTCTAGACATACACATTACATTAGAATAAGGCGGAGCAAATCAAGACATACATTTTCACATCCATGCCGTTTTTTTTTTTTTTTTTTGTGGCTTTTATAGGGAATTGAGGAGAAAAAAAAAACTGTATAAGAATCTTCTTTGGCGTCTTGGCATTGCAGTCAGTAAATAATACTAGGCTTGAGTAAGCAGAGGTACAAGATACTTTTTCAAAATCAAAAAGTAAAAAAAAAAAAAAAAAAGTTTCATTTTGCTTTGACTTTTGGGGCAGAATGAGGCAGCCAGTGAGGCAAAATGAGACACCCTGTCAAAATAAAAAGACAGCTCAGTTCTTACACTCGGAACGATTGAACTATACTCCTTGGGCCTCTACGCAATCTTTATGGGCTCACTTTTCGCACGCCGTTCATTGAATTCATACAAAACGGGGCGTCGTTTTGCTTCATAGTTTGTTTGCACACCAGGCAATGTCACATTGCCTGGTGTCGGCTGACTTAACCGAACAGTGACGCAGCGTTCGGTTAAGTCAGCCGAGCGCCGAGTCATTGATTATTTGTTGTCCCCATCCGTGTAGTTCTAAAGTTAGCCGCTTGGGGCGCCACGGTCTGATCTCTTCCCCAGTACCCTTATAAAAAAAAAAAAAAGAAATCGCCGTAACAATCAAAATTTAAAGGGATAAAATTTTATCCACAGTTATCGAATGAAACATACAAATAGAATAAAGGCTTATCTTGGTACAATAGTTTTTTTTTTTTTTTTTTCAAGTTTAGCTGCACATTTTCGGATGAACGCCCAAGTTCAGAATTTCACCATAATTTGGCGGCTCGTCGACCCGTAAACAATAACAGTGCTTTTTTTTTTTTCTTTTTCGCTAGCGTGTTTTTGCCAGTTGTAGCAGATTTCCTATGAACCAATTTATCACATCGCAAAATTGTCATACAGATGGTGCTAAACTCAAGATATCGCATTTCACCTCATGTCTCGTTTTGCGCCGCCTTACCCTACTTACTTTGAGCTCGCGATTTCCAATCTGCGCATGTTTTTGGGCACGCTGTGGTTCGACGATTCTTCGAAGGAGTTCGGTATAGAGGATTTTTAAATTCCAAGGGAACATGATTACACACACATAGGCGCTAATTCAATCCAGCATTTGCAGTGCGAGGAATTTTCATTTCTCTTGACCGGTCGCTCGCTCATAGGACAGCTTACGCCATCAGTCTTCACTTCTGCGTGACAGATGCGAGCAGTTCGTTTGACACGCTCGTTGACGACAGGGCGTGCATCTTTCTTTAGCTTTTTCCAACACGTGTTAGCCCATCTGGCTGTGTGTGTGTGTGTGTACAACGTAGAGTTACTTTCCGTGTCCTTGCGCTTATCCCATTGCGGGTCCCTTGATGGACGTATGATCCGGTGACGCAGTGGAGTCTAAAATATTCCGGTGACGCAGTGGTGACTTTACTCCACGACAGCGTTATATACCCGTGTCCCACGAGAGCGACATACAGAAACAAAAGACAAAGACAAGCCTGAAACCAAAGTCTTTCGCGATTGGAGACGCTTTGTTGAGTAACCGAGGCTATGCTCAAACACGAGCATCATGCACGCGAGGGTATCTTTGGCAGGCTTGCCATCGCTCGTGCTTACTTTCGCGAGCACCGAACGACTAAACGCCTGCCGAAGGTACCATCACGAGCATGCTGCATGGGTTTGAGGCTTGTCGCTGTCTCTTGTCTCTGTCTGTCGCTCTAGTGGGACACGGGCATTAGCGCTTTGCCTGAGACCGTCGAATCCTCTGGCGTCTTTTTCTTTTTCTTTTTTTTTTTTTTCTTCTGCAAACATGCCGTAATGACGCGCGAGCTTTCCCACATGGAGCTTCGGAATATCTTGGCGCCCAGTGCTCGCGTGTGGACGGCGTCCGCTTTCTGGGGCGACGTTCGTCACAGTCCAGACGACGCTAAGCGTCGCCGCGATAAGGCTCTCGTTGACGCCAACAACAACAGTTAACAAGAACAAGAAAAGGAAGAAGGAGATATCTCTTCGCTAGTGAGCCACAGCCAGAACCGCTTGCCGATGCCGTGTTTCTCGGATGTTGGGGCTCTTAATGACCGTTGCTTCGGTAGCCCGGCTGCCAACCGAAATTAAGGAGGCGCTCTTCCGAAGAACGTGGACGAAAAAGAGGGAAATATTGCCTAACGAGGGCTGCAAGGGAATAATTTCGCGTGTTTTTTTTATGTACTTTTTGATTTGTGGAAGCAACGAAAGTGACAGTGCCGTGCAGACGTGCCACTTTTTCTCCCCGTAATTTTTTTTTTAATTTTTATTCTGTTTTCTCTTTTCTTAGATGAAAAATGTTTACGCTGTTTTTGGCAATTTGGCAGTTGTAAGGAAATTCACGATGAACATCCCTTGAACTGAATGCGCATCTTCTCCTGGCCTATTTGGGATCGGAGAGGATTGTGCATTAATCTTCGGCCTGCTGTCTTCCCACTCGTCATACGGCTAAGAGGCAAAAAAACACTTGTTGGAAACTGAATTGTTTCTAAACGGCTCCACTTGTCGTTGTCAGCGTGTTTTCTTTTTTTTTTTTTTCTTTTTTTTAGCAATTTTAGGATAAATTGCATTATTTTGTCCGTAGCACTCGTTCTTGCATCGGAAGGTTACGAGGTTTAATTGAAACCTGAAGTCAAGTTTGTAAAAAGGGTATATTTTCCTGCACATCTCGCTATGTAGCGAGTGTATGTTTTTACAGAGTGAATGAAGCCGCTGTCGTAATGATGGATATATGAAGTAACACTGACATGGCAAGTACGAGAGTTCGCGTTTAGTCTGATTAGAATTGCGAATTTCAGTCAGATCTGCGCGGATGCTCTATTTGTAATGCGAGTTTGCAGTTGAAAGCCCATATACGACGTTTTGGTGCTAGCTTAACAGTTTTAATAGTGTAGTGGATAACAGGTTCCTGTGGTATAAGGCCGGTAATGCTGCTGCACAAAAACAAGTATATGAATTGTTTTCTCTCGTGGATACATATCCCTAAGGTTCTGACACATTCGCTCCTCAGCAAAACGTAACTAATGTGTTCCAGGTGAATAACCCGCGCATTGTTATATTCCCCGAAAGATTTATAAACGGTGATAATTCAACACAAATTAATATTTCTTGCAACCTCAGGAATGCACGTGTTAGTCAGGCCCGATATATAAATACATATACTATTTATATACGTATATATATTGCGTATATATATACTGCGCGATACGAAAAGTATACGCATCGCGCAGAAAAGAAGTTGATGCCGTAGTGGTTTGTGTCAAAGGGTCAATTAAGGAAGATTATTTGCGTTAAGTATAATTGGGTATTGGGTAATTAATTTATTTTGAGGAATTAAATGGTTAATTATTGATTTTAGATGCATTGTTTCAATTAGAATCTTGATGGGCATCACCGAAAACTACTCAATACACCCACGTGACAATGATATAAGGCACGCGCAGCATTTTAGGGCGTTCCGAAAAAATGCTCAATTTGGACGCGTTTCTGGGTTTGGGTTTCTTATGGGAGCGCATCTCCGCGCGGGCAATCCCGCCCCCCGTGTCTAAAACGCGCAACGTTCGTGCGCCGTCGCGCATCGCACGTAGAAGAGGCGAGACAAGAAAGCCTCCGGACTGTCACATGAGGCAGTTGCCTTTCTGACGTGGGTGCCAGTGTGAAGGCGTACCTTTAAGTGCGATGCGTGGCAGCGCACGCACGTTGCACGTTTTACACACGGGGCGGAATTGCCCACGCGGAGATGCGATCCGATAAGAAACCCAAACCCAGATACGCGTCTAAATTGAGCATTTTCTCGGAACGCCGTAAACTTCTCCGCGCGTGCCATATATCGTTGTAATGTGGGTGTGTCTGGTAGTTTTCAATGATGCCCAGCAAGAGTCTAATTGAAACCATGCCTTTAAAATCAATAATTGTCAATTTAATTACTCTAAATTAATTAACTAACCACTTATATTGAAAGGTAATATTTTCCCTAATGCGGCCTTTGAACATCAGTTCATTATCAACCTTTTTTTTCTATGCGATGCGTAGTTTTTGTATATATATATATATATATATATATATATATATATATATATATATATATATATATATATATATATATATATATATATACACGAATACTACGACCTAATTTTCGCGAATTTCGAGAATCGCACTCAATTTGCGAGAAATAGGTCCCGCGAACAATTCCTGTAACATGTAAACACATTGGAATCTATATTGACATCCCATCGCGTCTCGAGAATTATACTTCGTTTCAGCTTCGGTCGAAACGCAGCCGATGCTACAAGCGCGAGCATGTGGCCCAGAACAGTGCTTGCGCTGCACGAGCGCGCGTGCTTGGCAGGGATGCTGAAAGCCCGGAGCTCGCGCTTGTAGCTTTGGCTGCGCCTGGACCGAAGCTGAAACGAAGTATAGAAGCCGCGCGAATTATTGCGAAACTTCAACTTTGACCTAAATTGGGAAATATTGAGCCCGCAAAAAATAAGTCGCTTACAGTTTTTTTTTTTTTTTGTAAGAGTGACACTATTTAAAAAAAAAAAAAAAAAAAAAAGCCGTTAAAGCTACATTATGCCGTGTGTGAAGGTGAGTTATACGGCCAGTGGGGACATAGTATATGGGGCTAATCATAACGACCAGTTGGCTAGCTGAGTAAAATTTGTTGATTAACTTTTTAATTGAAAAAAAATAGACACATGGTTCCAATTAGAAACCTGCTGAGCGTCATGCAAAACCGTTAAATCAATACTTTTTAGAAATATTCTGAACGCGTGGGAAGCGTAGTAGTGCGCTAAAGGTACCATTGATGTAACAGGTACAGGGCTAGGGCTATGATGAGCGACGGAAAATCGCGCGGGCGCCTTATCGGACCTATAATTTTGTTCCTGCTGCACAGCGGTAACTTAAGCACGCTAGTGCGCTTCTCACGCGCTCAAAGTTTTTTTTTTTTATGTCAATTACTGATTTAGTGTTTTTTGACAACGCCCAGCAAGTTTTTAATTGGAACCATATGACTATAATCAGTAATTAAAAACTTATTGGAACCATATGACTATAATCAGTAATTAAAATATTGGAACCATATGACTATAATCAGTAATTAAAAAAGTTAATTGACATATTTTACTTAATTAGCCGACTGATCGTTACGATTAGCCCCCTATGATATGTCCCGCTGGTCTTATAACTCACCTGCACACGCTGCATAACTGTAGCTTTCAAGGTTTTCTTTTTCAAATTAGTGTCACTCTTAGAAAAAACAACGCCATAGATATATATTTGGGCCTTGGGTTCTATGGAATCATTGCAATATCCTAAATTTCTGTCCTTCATAATTTAATGACGGACCGTAATATTCCCCGAGGATCGTAATAGCGTTGAACACGCAGGTAAATTAAAGTTTTTCTTGATTACTTAGAGAAGAGTTTTCTTCCCTAGGTGGAAAAACAAAATGTCCCGATATTTTGCCCCATGTGACTTCTATAAAACAAATCTCTAAATTTACTGTACACTCCTTGACATTCTTTATTTGAGTGTAATCAATCTAAGAACACAGACCATCTGTGAAGGTCGCCCAAGAATTAATAACCGGGAAGTGGAAAGTATGGTTTAGCAGGGAAAAATTGGCGGGAATCAGTCTTTGAGATGAGATAATTTCAACTCACGTGTAGAATTACACGTGAATTTCAATTCGCGTGTAGAATTCCGATACACATACGAACACACTAGCGTGTATACCGCTCGATCGAAAAAAGCACAAAGTAGCGGATGTTTTCCCGGGGCTTTTAGGGCGATACGCTGTCATGCACGCATTGTCCGTGTGCCAAGGACCATCGCAACGCTTATAGTTCCTTAAATCCTATCGTCCGAGCGTTTCAGTTTTTTTTTTTAAATCTTCTTGGCGTTTATCGTGGCTTCCCGTGTACACACAGAAACGTCATTACCGACGCCAACTCTGCGAGCATGTATAGGAGTGGCCGTCGATGTATCATCATACATGCTCCAATATGTGCAATGGTTAATGATTTTAGTTCGCGGAGGCACTAGCAGGGAACTGATAGTTCAATAAATTGAAATTTGTGGCACCGACAGGTTTTAACATTCGGCGATCCGTTCGGTCGATTCGCCCCTTTTTTTTTCTTCTTTTTTTTGTAATCGAGTACCAGCGACAGCAACGAAACAACGGGACAACGAATCAATAACGGGACAACGAAATAATATTTATTGCTCGGCAGTGGCGTTTCAGGGTATGTTGAACATTTCATGTTTCTTGAAATAATTATAAGCGTTGTGTTAGCACGCCCCCCCCCCCCCCCCCCCCCCCCGCGCCCCTCCCTCATCCCCGCTCGTTTTTCAGGATGAATCCTCTACCACTGGTACCTAGTGACGGAGCCATTTGCAAATACAATTCGTAATTTATATTGCACTCAAACAGACTTTGCTGTTATCATCTTCGATATAATTTATAGTAAAGAAACGTCTGGCGAAGGCCTCCATAGCTGCGCCGTTATAATGGAGTACTATTAACCTCATCGTTGTCTTCATTACCGTTTTCTTTCCCTCTTTTTCTCTCTTTGTTCATCTGTCTATATGAAACTACAAATTAAAACCTTTCAAAGCATTTGCCGATTAAAAAAAAAAAAAAAGGCCGCTTTTTATGCTGGAGCACCGTAAACAAGGCTTTCCTTTTGGCATCCGAAGAAGTTAAGGAAATTGGGCTTTTATTTATCCCTTTAACGTAAAACTAGTCCTTCCTAATGTGCATTATTTGAGAGCTAAAGTAGTCGCTGCACGTATTCAAACGTACACTTTGACCTTGCATGGTCAGCACGCTCGCACGGACAAACGCAGCCGGTGGCGACTTGTTTACCCGGCTGGAGCCTCCCGCCGCCGGCATCTTTTCCGTGGCGTCATATTGTTGTGCGCCCTCGGACTGGACGTAATGGCCACCCTCGCGAGGGGACTATCAAGCTCTGCACTGTCCACGTCCTTGTACGCCATGAGCGGCTCTTATTATGCCCCTAATCACACTCCTTGGGTCACGTATGGAGGATGTCTTGGCGCTCTTCGGCGAGTCTTGTGTACGCACTGCGGGAAAGCCGCTCTAGGTTCGCAGGAAAGGCGACAGCCAAAGAATGCCTGGCGACGACGGAACAGCTGGAGGGGGAAGGGTCAATCTCTCTTCCCCTTTCTCTCTCTCGCTTTCTACATAGTATATGTATATATTCTAACGTTGAGCCTTTTGTGTCTTTATTCCTTTGTGTCAGTCTAGGGTGTTCTCGAAATGTTCCAGGTGACTACAATGTGGATTATTTTGTCGGCGGTCAGTGCTCGCCTCACGTTCCTTACACGTTCTTTTCGGGTTTGGAGTTTACAAAATTTTAGTTGTATATTTTTTTAAGCGATGGTAACTTTCAAGAGATCTCGCTATATGAGGGCCAGAGCCATCCGGCGATACAAAGTCGTCTCGCCGAGGCTCAGTAAAAAAAGGAAGTTGATCGCTAGCGCGACTCTCTCATCGTGTCTGCATTCGCGCAAAGTGAATGGATTAAATTTCCCACATTCGACACAACCCTTCTTCGAGGAACACGTACCACGTCTCGTATTCCGAGAGACCTTCCGGCGGTCGTTGTCGCCTCGTGCGAAGAGCTACTCGGGATTGGATAAGCTAAGCATTATCCCAGTCATCAATCTCGTTTGTCAGACCAACTTGGGATTTACTGCCCCTTCTAGTAGGCGGGTCTCACACATGTCATCAATCCGTTTTCCCCGTGGCGAGCCACGAGCGTTCCTTTGTGCGATCATGCGTTTTGAATTCATCTGCATGTCGACGGATTAGAACACTGCTTGTGAATAAAATAGCAGGCAGAACGTTGTCTCGCTTTTTATGCGAGACTTGTAAGCTGCACGTGTTGCACTGCGCTGCGTTCGCTGCGCTGGACGTAGGAGAAGAAACATCTCATAGCATGTGTCATGAACGCAGTCGTAACAGGCCTTCACTTTTGGTTTCTTTTTTATTCTGACCGCTTCACTCGATCACTATAGGATCACGTGAGAGGTTCCAACTTTTCTACGTGTCTTACAAGGGAAGATCAGTAATGGCGGCCTACATTTGGAGCAGGCTGGTATAGCAACACAGAGAGGGCTTCTCTTGTCCCATTAAAAATATCCGATCGGTTTTGAGGTATGATAGAATTGTCAATCGCAAGAAACCGAATGATTGATTTATATTCGAAGATGTGACTGACTGCGAACTGACGTGAAAAATGAATCCTGAATAATTAATAATCGGTGTCCGTTCGTTCGGTTGCTACCTCAGAATTTAACTCTCAGTATGGGACGTACAATCTCCAACCCTCCTATTCGAACCCCGGAATTGTCACTGAAACATGTAAACGAGCACATGCAATTTATGCATGCATAAAACAGCGTTGAAATGTTACCGAGCGAGATATAAAATGTCGATTTGTTGGGTATCATCCAGCGTCTTTCCGGTTCCCGATCATCTCGTCCTTTGAGCTCATCAGTCAATTTTATCCGTCTAAACAAAATTTCTTCATACAAATGAATCGAGCCAGGCGGCTGCATTTCGGTAGAGCCGGGCAAGCGGACCTTCTGCTAATGACGCGTCCATGCGTGATAAATATTGGCGCGTTGCAAAATCAGCTGTAGGCGGATAGCCGACCAGACCCATCCGTCATTGCCAAGGAAGTTGATCTCTCCTCCACGTATACCAGATGCTGTAAATGCGTCTAGGCATATAGACTGCGAGCGGGTCGCTTCGACTTGAGTCTGCTGTGACCGTGAGGTATGACAGACTTGTCGCGAAGCTCGTTTTTCCAGCGTTGATGAAGACTGTTCTTTACGGTTATTTTTTTTTTATTTTTTTTTTATAATTTTTGCACGGATGCGGTTAACCTGTGAAATACTCGTTACTTTGGAGTCGTGATTCTAGGCAGTCTTTCCTTTGAGTCCAGCGGACCCGATCGGTGGCGGAATGCCAGAAGTGTTGTTACCAGGGTTTTTCTGGATATTTGCTATTTGTTGTTATATTCCCTCGGGCGCGCAATCATGCCTTGTTGGCGTGTTTACAAGGGTACTTGCCTTGCGCCGTGAATATACTGTCATTCCCGCATATAATGTTATTCGCTCATGTCAGGGACATGCGTGTTTCTTTTTTACGTTTTTTTTTATTTTCTTGGTTTATTAGTACAGTTTATCTGCATGTTTCGATTATACAGATAAATAAGAAATGCGCGCTACCAGAGATACCATGGAAGGTTAAATTGCTGTTTCCACGGGGGACTTTTCGTGCTCAGATGAAGGTGGCCCCCACCCCGAACGCCGATTAGATTTTTAATTATAGTTTTGACAGTGGGCGTCTGGCACTCATTCACGTTTTTCTGTCCACTGCTTCTCCATTACAGCGCTTGTACCGCTTCTCTTTTGTCCTGCCAATAGGTGTTGCTGGGAAGTGATCTTGACGCCTTTACCCTGAATAGCCGAGCGCACAATAGCAGCAGACCCGATGCCATCAGCAGCACCACTCGAGGTGCGGGAGCGTACAGCTCAGCGCCTTCCTTTCAGAAGCCGCGGCACCGCGTGGCAGCGACCAGGTCGCCAGAGAATCCCATTCAAATATTGCCCCGCGCCTGTTTGTCGGAGAGTGTCCACAGTCGCAACCCCGTATCGGGAAGTGACTAACGATTGTGCCCTTTCTTGGGCTCCCCGACGCACAGTGACCCTCTGACCGAGCGGCGGCGGAGTGGTCCGTTGACCGGGCTTTCATGTACGGCCCGCGGGCGCAAAGGGCCCAGCGGGACGATGTGCGGCACGCCCGGATCCCTCCGGGGTCGGTGTGACGGACAATGCGCGGAGGCCCTCGAGAGAAAACGACCTCCTGACTGCGCGCTTTCTGGCGAACTTTTTTTTTGTGGCGCGCCGCGTGCGCCGGAGGACCGCGGTGGGGCGCACAGCTCTCGGCCGAAACCCTCCGAGCGGGACCGGGTCTCCCCGCGAGGCGGAAGCGGGACAATGACGAGGCGAGCCTCTTTGTTGGCGCTCTGGCATCGCGGTTCTCGGAAGGCTGGTGCGCTTGATAGGACGTGGGAGGAGAAGGTGCCTGACCCCATCGGGGAGAGGCGACGCCGCGCGGAACCCGGACTTTCCTTTGCCGTCGTGCAGTGCCGAGTGGTGGCGGAGCGTGCTAACAATCACTTGCGGGCTCTTTTGCGCTCGTTCGGAGGCAGCGGGGGTTGGGCCGACCGGCGGGGCCCGCTCGCGGTTTGTTTACTCCTCGAGGGAAGCCGGCCCCAGTTGTTGTCTAATGACAGGTGGCTCTGCCGGTAATGGCGAGACTTCCGGCCGTCGCTCGCTCTCCCGGGGGTCCTTGGGGTGTGTCCCGAGGCTCCGGGTTAGCCGCCGGGACGCTTTGTGGCCGCGCCGTTGGGCCCGCTCGCCTCGCGCGGGCCCTTCCCCAGATGACAGCTCTCCGGGCGCCTTGACGAGTGCGAGAGTAGCAGAGGGGCCTTCCGTTTTCTGGCCGGCCGAGACAGATTTGCTTTCGCCGCTGGCAGCCGACCAGGTACGGGCGACCAGCAACTCCAATGAGTTATGAGTCTATTAGGAACGCCCAGAGGTTCGCTCTCGCCGGCTACGGGCAATTGCGGTGACGAGTGCATAAGAGAAAACGAAAAACGATATCATTCGCAGAATCTAATCTGCGAGCTTTCCTAATATATATCACCACCCTGCACCAGTTGTTGACCGCGAGCTCAATGACTGCGCTCATTCTTTTCGTTTCTTTTTTTTTTTTACCCTCCAGTTATTATTATTATTTTTTTTTTTTTTTTGCCAGCTCCCGAGATTGCGCGTGTTCCAATTCCAACGGTTTTTCCTCGCTTGCCGTTTCCATCGCTCCGGGAACACCTTTCTTCCCGGGAAGGCGTGTTCGCCGGTGGGAGCGTTGCTTGTCTCTGGCGACAGGGGGTATCGGGCAAGACAGTCCAATTAGCTGCGAGCCACCGGTGGGCGTGATGAGCGCCCAAGGGCGGTGCGCCGACATCGCACATTGAAGCTGTCAGGAGACAAGATTGTCAAATTAGCACATCGAGTGAACAAGTGTTAGCCTTTCAGCGTGGCTGTCACACTACGATGGCTTACACCAGGGCACAAGCTGCCCGAGGAATGGGAAGCAGGCGGCGGCGTCTTCGGAATAGCGGAGCTCACCTTTCAATTGTTTGTTAAATGATTAAGGTTACCAGTTTTGCGAGTGTGCCTTCTTCAGACAGCCTACTATTCCTGCCGCCGACACCGACGTATAAGTGGCCCAGCCGTCGTTTTGGGCAGTTCACCAATTAGCTGCGACAGATGTGTGATTGCGGCCGTTGGAGATTATTTAGCGCTTCTTGCCGCCCAGCAAGCTCGCGACGTGGAAAAATTGTGGACAAATTTGCATCAGGTACCATGATTAATTTAGGATTGACCGGTGGGCAGCATGGAAGAACCACAGAAAAGACGCTTGCCTCATTTTTAAAATGCCACCGAAAACGATTTTTAATTATTTTAATAAGCGGGTCGTTTTTATTGCACGTGTACTCGGGAGGCTACAGTATTTTTGTCAGACATTTGTATGAGTCCTTAAAGGCACGTACCCTTTGAAGTGTCGTTGGAAATAAAGTCCTCTGTGTACTTTACGATCTGCATAAAACACGAGGATGTGGCCTCAGCCTACGCAGGATACCAGGACACTCGCCTGTAGGGTGTCTAGTGCCCACTAAATTTCGAATATTCGCCACTTGTCTCCCGACGTAATCCCTCGATTTATTTATATTCGAGAAATAAACGGAGCGCTCTTTCGGCACCGCTGGCGGTCGCCCAGCTCATCATTGCGTCTTCCTACCGAATTGCGTCGTGTTCGAGCCGTCCTCTGCCCTGGATGTGAAATATGGAATTGGCGACTGAGAACGAGGCTGGCCGAAAAAAAAAAAAAAGTTTCCTGGTACCGTCTACGCAGCCGCGGCGGTGATGTACAGCGGCCTTTCCATTTGGGAGTGCGACGCCACGCCGCTATATCGTCCCGTCGGTTATTCGTATGCCAATATCTCACCCCAGCTTGCCCACGCGCGCCCTGGACGTGGGCGACGAGATTTATTTCGCGAAACAGTTGGCGTTGAAGCGGATTTTTTTTTGGTCGCTATAAAACCGCCGCGAAATGGGCGGAGTACAGCCCTCAATTTTCGACTGAGTAATCCGCGTGTGCGGCTAGGCCCGTTTAATTGGGATGCGAGAATAGCTCATACCCAGCCCTAGTTTGTACCGTTTTTCCTTTCGTTTGGTCGCTCGTTTCCATTGTGTGTGTGTGTGTGTGTGTGTGTGTGTGTGTGTGTGTTGTGTGTGTGTGTGTGTGTGTGTGTGTGTGTGTGTGTGTGTGTGTGTGTGTGTGTGTGTGTGTGTGTGTGTGTGTGTGTGTGTGTGTGTGTGTGTGTGTGTGTGTGTGTGTGTGTGTGTGTGTGTGTGTGTGTGTGTGTGTGTGTGTGTGTGTGTGTGTGTGTGTGTGTGTGTGAAGAAAGAGAAAATCTCAGCTAGATAACGGTGTGATTCTTGTTCTTGACGCGCTGCACGTCTCGGTTGGGGAATTTTATGTGGCCTGAACTTTCGGTTCGGTTGCCTGTTCTCTCCATTTCTCCCACCCTTTCCCTCTTTGGTGCAGACGTCGCTCGTTTTTTCCTCCCTTTTTGTTGGGAAAATCGGAACTCATTAGGGGCGTGACGAGGCTGCCTGAGGCCCTGCTAGCCTTACTCGATTAACTCCGAGTTTAGCGTTCGGCTCGCCTCCGCCGTATCTACGCTCCCGGATCGGATGACTTCCGCCATGAATCCTCCAACGTAGTGCCGTTGCCGAAGTGCCAGTCGCAGAGACTGCCCTTTGGCGGCGTCTCATGTGGCCTTTTTTTTTTTTTTTTTTTTTTTTTTTTTTTTTTTTTTTAAACCATTACAATATTAACCAACGAGTCTCTCAGGCCCAAACGCCCTTTGCACCGTCGCGTTTTTTTTTTTTTAAACCGACTTTTTTGTCTAATTTATCATGACCTCACTTAGCTTAGCCCGTGCATATTTGTTTTGATTGCGGTGTATCGTGAGACAACTCAGCTCTCTAGACTGCTTCGTCTTGCGCAACCTAATGATCCGTGCAAGCTGAGGCGTAGCCTTGGAGAACCCAGGCACAACCTTTCTCGACCCTGTATGGAACCCGGGCGGGTACCTTCACGGCGTATTAATTACATCGTGACGAAAAGGTACTTAGCCATTCGCTTCGGCCGAATGCAGTTCTTAATCGTACCATCCATGGCCGCGTGTAAACGTTACGGGGGAAAAGACCGAAGGGGTAAACGGCCCCCCCCCCCCCCCCCCTGGCTTTTTCCGGAAGTCAATTCTTCCCGAAGTTCGGTCTTTTGGCACAAAGTGGCCATCACTCCGTCCCAAATTCCTTGCAATGGGAACCCCCCCCCCTTATTTCCCCGCACACACACAGGCACGCATACACACACAAACACAATAATATTAAGAATGAATTCCCGGTGAATTGGAGCATGTTGATGATGTTACCAGAATAAATGGCAAGCAACGCAAAAGGAAACATCTTTGTCCACTTTTGGTTCCTAGTATCGGGTGTTCAAGATGTTGAAAGTTCACCCCACTCGCCTTCACGAAAGTGAATTTTGAGTATTCCCACTCACAGAAGAGTACGTAATTATGAAAATTTTAGAAACCTCCCCCCCCCCCCCTTCCCCCTCCAAATATGTGAGAAGTTGGTGTATAATAAGGGGAAGATGAAGTTCAATAGACGCAGGTCGTCGAATGCACCTCATATCTTTTATGTCGGAAGTGCGGCAGAAACGAGTTCAGCGTGCCGACCCGACGGTCGACACGCTAAGGTCTGTATATATTTCAAATGTTTCTTTTACCAAACATACGTTAGGTAAACCAGTTCAGGTTTTTCGGGAGATTTCTCGCTTAATTCTTCCTACTAGCGCCTGCCACGCTTGGGTTCTGTGTACAATGCAGTTTAATGTTGCCGAGAACCAGATATTTTGTTATGCACGGACCAGTAGTCTTCACGTGTTCTGCTCAATTACATATCAAACGAGTGACTATAAGAGTAAGAAATAATAACACGGGGAGAGACCAAAAAAAAAATGACACTCTATTTCTTAACAAGGATTGCGTGGAGTAGTTCCTATAATGTAGAACACACCTAGTAGCATTTATGTAATTCGTGTCATTACTGATGCTCCGCAGGCAGAAATGGCATTCAAGAGTGGTGCATGAAGGTTCCGGTGCCGCCGGCACTGGCGTGGAATGGCGCCGAACGTTTCAAAGACATTCCTTGTCCTCAGCCTCGTTCACTGGTGTACCAATGGCAGCCTTTGTTTCCACGCCGTTTGCTACGAGGCAGCGCTTGACAAGTCACTCGTCTAACTCGGTGCCACTTCGTCGTTCGGATTGCGGTCGGGGGCGTAATCGACCTGCATCAGGGGAGATGTGGGATGGACTCGCGCATGCTCTGAAGCACCGCGGAGTCGATGCCCGCTCCTCTTCGGTTACGCTGTCTTCCTTAGCGAGCCAGCTCAAGGCAGACTAACGTCCCGCCGTCGAAGCATGCGCACAACAAATTTAAATCGGAATTTTGATTCTGAGCGAGCCCGGGACAAGGGACGCCCCCGCGGTAGAATGAAAAGCAAGTAAAGCGGCGGTGAATCGGTTCTAGCGTATTGGGTCAGACCACGTGGGACGAAAAGAAAGCAAACACAAAGCAGTTTTATCCTGACTGGATATAGATGTTCACAGTAAGCAACGCCTTTGTTCACGCTGGTCGGATGAAATCGTGACGAGCAAAGATCAATCACGCCAGGAATTGCCACCCTGTCGGTGTGAAGTTGAAGTGCACTTTCAATTGACGAGAGTGTAACTTCACCCAGTAAATGCCGCAAGGTCTCAAAGCCCGTGCGTGCAAGACTTTGCCAAATACCCTTGCTCGTAAAAAAAAAAAAAAAAGTTGTGTTTATTTTTTTATTGCACTCGCCATCAAGAAGGGTGGAACTGCACAAGCGCCGCCTCCTTAATTTTTTTCTCGTTATTTTAATTTCTTTTGTCACCGGGCCATCGCTCGTTTTTTTGTGCCTATACTTCGTTTCACCTTAAATACAGACGTAGCAGACACTACAAGCTGATAGGACCAATGAAACAGCGTAAAACAAAAGCGCACTATAATTGTGTTCGGCATGTTTCTGTACGGGTTTTATCATCGCTGAACCAATCATAAAACAACAAAAGGTCCCAGTGACTTGCGCTTTTGACGCTCCTTGACTGGTCCCATTAGCTCGCAGCACCGGTTCCGTCTGGACTGAAGCTGAAACCAAGTATAGTGTGTACTCCATCTTAGAGTTATGTGCAACATTGAGAAGGCACGAAGACGTACGTACACCTGAAACAATAAAAAAATATAAAAACAAGTTTTTGAACAACAATTTGACACATCTTGCGCTATAAAATATAGGAAACTAATTGCTTCAAGATTAAGACATACAGCCATACTCAGCCTGATTAGCATGAATTATGGACAACGGACGTCTCGTTGACAACCTCGAAGCTTCCGACCACTGACGAGAAGTATAGTTACAATCAGTGAAGTGAGCATAACGCAGTCTCTGGAGTTTTTGTAATCACCGTATCATGAAACTCGTGCCCATTGAAACCGCAATAAACTAAAACACCAGCCGTCCTTTTTTGTGAGAAAAAAAAAAGATAAAAAAAACCCGGTCAATTGGCTTTCTGATTGGTTTCGACGTGGGTTCCACCGTCGCCACTCATTAAGGAGGTGCTCGAACGGAAGTACAGGGCGTGCTTTCTGGAATTAACTGGCGCTCGAGGGCACGTTTGATACTGTCTCTCCGATCGAAGCGACCCCCGCGTATGCGATCGCTTCCGATGCCGGCGCATATCGAAGCCCGCGGACTTCCGCTTTGGGGGCTCGGAGGGCTCCCGTTTGGAGGAAGGGGCTCAAACCCGGCCCAGTCTCCCGCGCGCGCGGTTCGCAGCGCCCACGTGGCCGCATCCCGGGCGTGCAGTTCGAAGGGCGCCATTATCAGTGACCAATTACGGGGAGGCAGGCGGTCGGACGTTGCTCCCCTGCCGAAAAGGGCGGCTGCAGCAGCGGCCGTGCCAACTTGGCGACCGGTTTGGCTCGCGCGATGCCCGGCGTCCGACGGCGCCCCTGGCGTTCCTTGCCGTCGGCACCCCTGCCTTGCCCGCCCGCCGGGCCGACGCTGGCGTGCTCTCCCCGCGGGCCTAGCGCGTTCCCCGTACGGACGGACCGTACGGAAGGACAGGGAAGGGCTCGCTGCAAATTGCACATGGCCGCAAGTTGCAGTGCGAATGATTGCGGGTCGGGCGATTTGCAATGCAATTGAATTAGCTCCGGTCGAGAAGAATATCGGCAATGCCTCGGCTAGGACTGTATGAATATCAGCGGGTTGGCCGACGGCTGTGGCGAGAAGGGCGACAGGTCTTACGTCCCAACGTGCGTCTGAAGGTTCGTGTGTCTTTGGACAGTCCGACTAATAATCATGCTCTTATTAAGGAAAAAAAAAGAAAAGGGTGTTTAATTCGAAGGTGTTGCCATATGAGCGGTGCTTTCTGGAAGTTGTTATTTAGGGTTTATCATACTTCAGTTTCCTCAAGGTAATGAAAGTGCCGAAAATCTGATTGAACACATACATCGCACATTTTTGGTAGAAGTAGCCCTCAGAGGTGTACAAACACGTCTGGAGGGCTCCGAGAGTTTTCTCTAAAAAAGCGGTAAACAACGTATGAAGTAATTGCAAGAGTGATGCAATCGAGTTTCTGTGCTTTCCACGCAAAGAGTATTCGCAAAGGGCTACAACAAGGCTACACATGCCTGAGCAGGGTCCCAGCCGGTTAACACTTTCTTTTTAGTGGTACTCATGCACTGTTTCGAGAAGCGCAGTTAAAGAAAAATGTTCTTTCTGGTTCCCAAGGACTCTTCACTATCTTGCCTGCGACCCCTGCTATTTGTTTTGCGGACAGGAAAATGTAAACGCATTTTCCGCGGTTGGAGCCACCAAACCTGGATATAGACGTTATACACCAACAAGGGTAGTTTTTCGAGATACTTAGTTTCTTGAAATACTGGAGACCTATGGTTATTGAACACACGGAGTAACATAAATCTATTCTCGAAAAAAAAGAGAGAAAAAAAAAGCTTTTTTCGTAAACATATTTTTTAAATGTTGCTCGTCTGCAACATTGGGAATTTTGAGCACTACTTCACGTCGAACGACTGAAAGTAGTTACGAACTGGGGAGAAGACACAAGTGCATTTTAAATTTGCACGGTAGAGAATGGTGTGACAGGATTTGCAATATTTGCGCTTGGTTTTCTTCTTACAGTTTTGAGGCCAGTAGTGCACGCCGTCATATTTCGCACCCACTGTCGACTTTGGTTTCGAAGGACGAGTGATCTGCTTTGAAGATGCATTTTGACCCTCCACTGCAAAGCGCAAGTATTTTCGCCCTTGCGACAGAGGGCGCTAGATTTATTGAGGCGCATGTGGTTTGGGAGAAAATCAATATTTTGACAGCAGCAGCAGCCGAGTTGTTGCTCCTGGGCAACGATGGGCCTCAAAGGCTTAATAAGAGTTATAACGATATGCACAATCAGCATTATCCGTGTAGATGCTCGTCCCAGGACTAAATGTTTCTTTTATGTCAAGGTTGTGTGTCTTAGTGCAAATTCACAACCAAAGCAGCGATGTTGTGTCGCGGTAGTACTGACGCACGTAAGTCTCACCAACATTATCTCCTAATCTTAACTTTACATCCCAAAGAAAAGGCCCTGCGACACGTACGAGTTACATGGATATATACGTGAACAATTTATAGGATTGCTAACCGCAGCTGGCTTTCTAAAACCGTGGCACAGAGCCAGATTCTTTTTGTTTGTTTTAGGGTCTACTTTTAAAATTCTCCAGCGACCTCAGCATAGCAATGAAGGCACCGAACGAGCTTTTTTTTTTAATTTCATAGTAAGAGGCGCAATCGAGTGCTTACTATCTATAGAGGCACATATGTGCCGCTAGCCACATACATGTTTGTCAACAAAAGCCACTGTGGAAGTGTGTTCGGGTGGCCGCCAAAAATGTGGCTTTGTCACGTCAGCAAGCATTGTCTTTTTTTGGTCCGATGGAAGTCGGCAGTAACGGGCAGATCGAGTCGGACGGGCAACCGCTGCCGTCCCTGTCGCTTATGCAAGAAGAGCAACACGCGCCGACATCCACTCTCGCGATACTTCTTCCTCCTTGAGCCGGCCGCGGGAGGCGTGTTCCCCTTGCAGCTTGTAAACAGATAGATGCTGGCGGCGTTCTTCGAGATGGTTCCCGAGCAGAATGCCGCTGTGGCCGGATGCAGTGCCCTGGGTCGTAGGCTGCCTTCGGGCTGCCTTGGTTTCGTTGAGTAATGCCTTGTCTCTGACCTGCTTCGTTATGCTCGCAGAGTAGCGGTGCTTTTTTTTAAATGATTATTAGTTTCTTTGGCAGCGCTTTCGGCTACTGCCGGAGAACTGCTTAATTTTTGCTGTGGAGTCAGAAACAAAATAACGAAGGGAGTCCAAGCTAGAAGAGAGAACTTGACGAGGCACCTTCTGGGAGCCTCAATGAGGCGGCCGGCGTTTCGCCGAGTTGCTTAGCCGAAGAAGTGGGAGTCTTTCAACGAAACGTTGCGCACCAATTTCCCGCAGGTGCCTCGTGAAGCCTGCTAAGAAGCGTAGATTGAACTGCCGGTGTTGCAAACGGCACCGCGTTTCTCGCACAGCGTAAACATTTTGACGCGAAAGGCACTTTAATATTCGGGGATTTGCACATGAAAATGTGTAATTTATGGTTCCTGACGTTCAGCCGTCCCCAAGGTGCGGGTTCTAATTCCGGCCAGGATATGCGCAATCGGACGGAGGCTTATTGCGGAGAAGGCGTCGTGTAACCGAGATTATGTTCGCCCGTGGAAAGATCCTCAGGTGGTTCCAAATGAATCCTCAGTCCTCTGCTGCGGCGTGCAAAATGCACGCCTCATTCGGAGGGAGGACGGTTGGTTTGGCAAGTAAAATCCCCTCATTTGGCTTCTATTCACTAATAACAAAGTGAAGGGAGTGATTGAAATTAGTGACGCACTTTGGCTAAAGTGAGGTATAGCACACTGCGTGCGAGTTTCCCCCGCATTATCTGTTCAGACGGATCGCCAGCGAATGGCAGCATTCCACGGCAATGCTTGTAGCTTCGGTTTCCATTTTCCACAGCGCAGAGAAATGCCGCTCTCGAAGGCAAAAAAAAAAAAAAAAAAACCCCAAGAAAGCAAAAAAAGAGAAAGAAAAAAAAAAATGCTGCCTGGCGAATGCGATGCGGCCCTCCCCGACTGCCCGCGTAATGTCTTTAGGGGTCCCGATAAACAAGTTAGATTGTGTGGCGGGACCCGCTATTTATCCCGGACTAGGTCAGACTTTCGGGTCGTATACTGAGATCTCGGACGTGCTCTTGCCGAATGGAGAGCGGGCATCTGGATCATGGAATCTGCGCATGCCGTCGCGGGAAGAAGGGGGCATGAACTAAAAACAAAACAGGAAGAACATGTGACTAATAAACAAGAAGACGCGTCCTTTCTAGAGTATAAACCAGTGTTATTAATTCCAAACGTGATCTCACAAGTTCGGCGGATGATACATATACGTGCGAGTGTAGAATTTGAAATCTCTGGCACATATTTTGACGCCTTGTATTCGAGTACTCGGTCCCATTCGCTGGCAGACTCGGTTTTCTTTTTCTTTTTTTTCTTTTTTACATGTTTGAGGCGAGAATATTTACTCTCTACTGCTTGTCGGAATTGCGAGCTTCTGAAACGGCGGTTTAATTGCATTCCAGTTCTTTTTGCCCGATCGACTGCGGCCGTCCTTGAAAAGCTCCGCAACGGAATCTGAGTTATTTGAATGGTCCTTTTTCTCATATCTACAAGAAAATATAAAAGAGGTGCGAATTTGTACATGATGATACGAAACAGAACTGACACGCTGCTTTTTTTATTTTTATGATATATCTATACTTTTTTCTTTTTTTTACATTACTGTACCACTCACACTTTGTTTTGTCTTTCTTCTTTTTTTTAGTTAAATTTTAATTGAGAGTCGCGGGTATGGACGCTGCTTTCTTTGTGGTACGTGGAGCAAAATTAAGTAACAATTAAAAACATACGGACACGTTGTTGTTGTTTTTAATTAGCACAAAAAAGTTGCTCAAACAGACAGTAGGGTCATTCCATAATAAACGATCCAGGCCTAAATTTTACCCTCACGAATTTGGCCTAAAAAAACAAAATTGTATGTGTTATTGCGGATGTAAAAGTTCCTTTTCAAGTATATTTCTGTTATAACTTTCTTTTTAAATATAAGGACGACACCTTGCATTTTGCGGAAAACAAGCCCCAAAGGGTAAAGTACATATATTTTTTAATTTTTTTTTAAAGAAAGGTTAGAAATGAGATTGCGATATAAACACCGGTCTTCTAAATTATCCAGTAGGTGTTGTCACACATTTCGCAGTGTTTTTAAGTGTACAGATGCGTTAAAAATGTCATAAAAAGCTGATATTAACTTTTTTATTGTCAAAACACGCTTCTATAATAAGACAAAAATTTAGGTGTGTTAGCATTAAAGAAAACAAAGTATATTTTAAACAAAATATACTGATAAACAGGTGGCACCCCAAATTCTGAAATAATTTCCTAAAAAAAATGCTCAATATTAAACATTTAGCAAAACACCCAGTTAAAAAAAGTTAGCAAAATAAAAAAAAATTTAAAAGCGATTTTTCTTAATTTGATCCATTGCTAGTATCGAAAATATTCCAAAATATTTAGTTTTTAAAGCAAGAAAACAAAAAGCGTTCGGTCTAAAACTACATACTTCACGGTTATATCTAGATAATTTCTAAAAAAACAAATGACGAAAAAAAAAGTTTTTTTTAACAATATGCTTTTTTTAATTTTGGACTATTGCTAGCAGTAAGCATATTACAAAAATCTTTAATTTAAATAAAATTAAAAGCAAAAGGTTTTTAGCCTTAGAATACATACCTAACAGTTGTACCTAGTTTAAAAGTCAAACAAAAAACGAGCAAAGTTAAAATATTGTACTTTTTAACTAAAAAAAAAACAAAACATTTTATCATTTTCTTGCGTCCCCGCTCTAAGGCAGAGACGCGCATTGTTGCATACGTTAGCACATGAGGCTACTGAACTATTGGGGAGGAGGTCGAACAGTCACACCTCTAGCGGCAAGCTTCAGCTGTGGGGACAACAAACCGTATTTTATTGTTTGTTTATGATCCGAGAAATCGAAGATGGGCCGCTCCTCGCGCGACTAAAGCGTTGGTCAGAGCGCAGCGCTCGTGCCCAGACCGTGCACAGTGAGGTTCCATTTCTTTGTTATGCTGTGTTAGTTAACACACGGGCTGTGGGGTCAACAAGCTCGATTAGGGGTGACCGCACTTTTTACGTACTGTCCAACTTGACGCTCGCTACGAATAATCTTGGTAGTGACGTCGGGAATAGGAACCATAAGAGGGCGCTACCGAAATATCTCGTCACCAATAGCTTGAGTTAATTACGACGCTACTATTAATATTTCTAGGATGATGCTGTCGACAGCTGAAAGGACAGGACAGTGCAAGACAAAAGGACACAGGCCAGCGCGTGGGGCCTGTCGCGAGAGGGTCGTGCGCGCCGTTGCCCCGTCGTCGTCGCCTTCGCCATTTTGAAAAACAGCGCGAATACCACACGGACAAGAAGAAGGAACACACAGCGCCTCGTCCTGTGTGTTCCTTCTTCTTGTCCGTGTGGTATTCGCGCTGTTTTTCAAAATGAATTCATACCAACTAGCCCAACTTTCCATTCTAGTAAGTCTTCGCCATCCCAACAATATCACAGCCGCTTCAATTTTCTTATTGATATTTATTGGCGCTTGATATTTTTCGTGCTTTCTCCTTGTACTATGTTTTCATGACTCACTGGTGTATGTAATGTGCTGCTGCCCCGAGGGGTTGATGGGTGAAATGAAATGGGTGGTAATATTATCAATAAGATTGTTTTGCGTTATGCTCTTTCTCGAGAACAAGCTGGAATTTGAGATTTCGTTAGCCTAATGGAACAGCTCTCTGGGGGCTGCCAGCATAACTCGATTTGAAAGACATGATTTTTTGTTTGGTCTTGTATCTGCAGTGCGTTTGAAAATAATTTTTGGTCTGATTTTATCATGCAGCTTCTAAAGCAAGCGTTACTTGCGGATAAGAAAAATAAAATAGCCTTCTTCTTAAAACATCCTCCACAGTGGGAGGCTGTTTGAAGTAGAATTCAACTGCATAGTGTTTGTGTGGAAATATACGTTTCTGTTGTGAAAGGCTTGACACGCAGAGGGAAAAAATGAATCCGAGTCACACTATAATGACCTTTAATGTATAGGCAACTACTGGTATATTGAACCAAATACTATCGAAGAACTGTGCCACCATTATTGCTAACTGTATCTGCGGCACACTGAAAAAATGTGCTACGTCATCATGTTGCCAGATGCGCTCGTTGAAACC
This sequence comes from Ixodes scapularis, assembly GCF_016920785.2. NCBI lineage: Eukaryota > Metazoa > Arthropoda > Arachnida > Ixodida > Ixodidae > Ixodes > Ixodes scapularis. Next base: position 35,731,639 of record NW_024609884.1, on the reverse strand, counting down.
ACGGTTTGATAAGGAGCTACACAGCTCGCAATAAATGAAAGCGCTATATCGTGATATCACGATTGGTTTAACCTCGTTAATGAACCCTGGCAACTGACAGGTGTTCCCCGAGCAGCGAAGGACCGTTTGGAAAAACAGCTGCGTTGCATGTCATTGGCCCAAGTGAAACGGAGCGTCTAGGAAGCGAAAATGACCCTGAATTAGTCACGGGCGTCCCAGACGCATTGTACTGTACTCGACACGAGAGTCTATAAGAAAGGAAGCGCCGCTTTTTGTGTTGCTTTGTGGAGAGAAAGAAAGCAACAAAAAAGAAAGAAAGCCCCGGTTTCGAGTTTCCGAGGCTTTCCGGACTATCCGGTGTGCCATGTTACACATCGACCAGAGACTGTAACGCAGCGACTACGCGGAACAGGGCAAACGCGGGTTGCGCAACCGATGCCGAGTCCACCGTTCCACATAATCCGTTACCTATTCCGGAAAATCGGTTGACGTGCGGCGGCACGGCGCGCACGCGAGCCTTCTTTCGTGAAACGTTTCTCCGTGCCGTGAATGAGCGGTGTTTTTTTCCGCAAGTGTGGCGCAGATTCCGATTTTGATCACGGATTAACAAAAGCCCGTCCCGCGCGTGTGGAGGTATGCGGTACAGCAGATACTGCTGGCGGCGAGGAGGAAGAAGTCGCCGCCGTGAAGATGCGCTCCTGCCAAGCGCGTGCCTGGTCGCTTTCGCGAACGAGAATGGGCTTCTCTTGGACTTTGCTGGAGCATGCGTCGGCATAAGTAGAGTCCGGAACGCGTCTTTGTCCTTGCTCTCTGCGCCAAGGCCTGTGAGGGGTTTCGAATCTGCGGAACTCGCACGGACGTTTTCACTGGTTTGCACTGATAGCGCGAGAGAACGTGGATCAATGAGCTTCCCTACTACGACAGGTGGCAGTTAAACAAACCTACCCACGTTGTAGTTTTATGTAAGAGACACAGAACTACTCATGTTGTTGTTTTGCGTAAGGGAAAGAAACTGGGCGACCTGTTTTCGTTCCCGGTGTTACCCACTGGGCTGCCCATTCTTGTTCGTCCAGTTACGAGCGTGCTAGTTGAAAACTAAGCAACAATCGCACGCACGAACAAATGGAGACGGATGTTCGTGCTACCTCGGTACAATCGAGGGGAAGTTCTCCTTGCGTCGTTTGTCGAGCGACCTGGCCTGCATCCAGTCAGTTCTGCTGGCGTCCAGCGAAGATCTGGCTCCCCCCGGACGAGTGTTTGGCGTTCTTCGGGAGCTCATGTCGCCATCCAGTCAAGGGTGGTTCTTCTACTCTTCGCGCAGCCAGCCATCACAAGGCACACCGCGGAAGACGGAACTGCTTGTCGCGGAGCTCGAAAGGGGGCGGGCGTCTCTTTGCGACGCACCTGGGGCATAGACCCTATACGCGACGACTCGCGCGGGCACGCAACCCGGCAGCCGCGCCCCGAGCCCGGGTTGCCAAAGCCCTCGGGGGGGGAAATGAATGAAGCCACGGAGGCTGCTCCGGCCCTGTCACGGGGCGCGTCCGCGGGAGGCAAATTGATGCTTGTAGTACGACACTGCGCTGGCCTTCTTATTTCGGTCCCCGGGCCGACGCAGCCGCTCGCGTCCGTCCTATGCTAAAACAAGAGCGCCTTGTGGCTTTGCTCTCCGCGTCGGGCTTCCGGAGCCTCGCGACGATTAATCCGTGTTGGACACTGGGGAAAAAGACGGATCGGCCGGGGTCGCGTCTGCGTCTCCGCCGCCTCGTAAATAAGGCAATGCCCGTCTCGGCAGGGACGCGTCGACGCGCTCGCGGGGCGCACGCGCTGGCTCCGTCTTAATGCGCACGCGCTGACGGCTCGTTGAAATTTGTCATCTCTCGCTGAAAGCCGCGGCCCGCATGCGGGACGTTATGGGATCCGGTATTCTTACCTGGGGTCTATTGTTGAACGTTTAGAGGGATTACGACGTTTAAGCTCAGAAGATGTGCAACCAGGCTGCGCTGCATACGTCCGCCTTCCGTACGGTATTAAACGGTGAACTAGACGTGATGTTAGCGATTTACGCTCATGCGCATTGGTACGAAGATAATCGTGACACTGAGGTTTGTATTTCTTTTTTCTCGCAAACAAACACACTCAGGCACGCACGCGCGAGATAAAGATGAATGGGCAAAATACCTACCTTTATTTAGTAACGTGAGCTTGTTGCACGTGCTGAAAGCAATCACTGAAATCCACGGAAACGCTACTTATCTAGCCGAAGCCTCCCAGCATACGCTAACCTTTTTCCAGCGCGGGAAGATTAATAACACGCGCCGGCATGCCCTCCTTCCCGTTTTCAACATAACGACTTAGCGCCTTCGTGATGTAATCCTTGAATACCACTGATGTCTTTACTCTAGACCTGCCGATGCAGCATAGTCGCCACCACATCTGGCTCCTCCGTGTGCCGCATCCCTCGAGTCTCCGTTAAGGTTTCTGGGTAATGCGTTCAGCCTTCAAAAAAAGAAAAAAAAAACAAAAAAAACAGGATGAGCCAAGTTTGATTTTGGGTAACGCAGGCCAGCGGTAACAGCGCGAAAGAGAGAGGCTCACTATGACCACACGCCATTCAGCCCCTCCCTCCTCGACAACTTCTTAAATAGCCTCTATCGATTCCCGCTCGAGGGGGGTTCATTAAAGTCGCGTCTTGACAGCCTCTTGCAACGGCGCTCGGGCGGAAATTCCGATCCCAGATAGAGGAACAATGCGGAGAACGCTCATGGAGATCGAGACCGCGTCCTTCGAGGAGACACCAGGCACGCGCAAAAACGCGCAAAAATAAACAAGGCAGAAAGAGTCCTCGGCATCAGGGACGAGACAGGTTGCCTCCGGCTTGCTTCCCTTTCCGTGGCGCTGATGTTTGTCTTCCTTCTTCCCCAGCGCGATCCTGCCTGTTCGTTATTATTGTCCCTTGAAGCGTTGGCACGTACCTAGGATGCCGTATTTTCGGTGTTTATTTTTCGACAGATTCGGAGGGTGTCTTTCGGAGTTTATTTTTCGACTGAAATTCGGAATTTATCGGAGATTAGTTTTTTTCTATTCCCGATTCTCCGAAATTAGGAGCTTAAGTTCGCAGTGTTTTTATTTAAAAAAGAATTAATATCCGGGTGTAAACATGTACTAGATTCAAAAGAACGAGCTTGTATCAATTTATATTTCTTCAGCTGGACTTGGCGTTGGCGTTGGCGCCATTGCCATCAGCAATACTAATTTGTCCTACGACAAAAGTTGCAAACGAGTGTTGCTACGATGAACGTCGAAACCTTAAAATCAATAAACTCTTGGAGGTAGTCGCCAGGAAGCTCATATTCACCATATCCTACCCATCAACCTACCCCGCGGCTGCGCTGGGTAGAGTGGTAAAGGGTGTAATATATAAGCATCAACTGGGCACGGCCCTTTTTGAAATCTGCATGGTTCGCAGCTTTCCCTGTTACAAAAACACAATCCCTCCTTTTTTGAAGCACAAATATTATGGCCCAAAATGGAAACCGGAACAGTGGCTTTTGTCGTGACCCGAAAGACCTGTTGTTTTGATGAACCTTGGCGAAATAAGCGGTAAGATTCCTTTTGTCAATGGTCCGAGATTTGAAAGAAAACTGGGGTGACATTTTCTCAAGACCATTGAGCCTGTGGACTGTCCAAACTTTATTGTAAAATACCGTGTTTTTTTTTTCATTGGTACATTAAAATTTAGAGTTTATCGGATAGATACAAATTAACGAAAATTATACCGGCGGGTGTTTTTCTAAGTTTTTCGTATTCATCCGAAAACACGGAACCTGCCATACCCAATGAGAGGATTGGCAAGGCATCAGTGTGATGCTAAAATGTGGAGGTTACAATAAAGTTCTGAAAAGTTTCAGAAGAAATCTTTTCTTGAAACTGTAAGGCCTAATAAGTTTATCTTTTGGACGCCACGGTGTAATTATGGATGGTAATCAAAGAGCGTTACCTGGGGAACCAAAAAGAATCGCTCCAGACGAAAGCATGTCCTGCACCGTCAGGTAAACACTTAACGCTAAAACTTGTTTGGCCTTAATAATGCTGACACGGGTGCAAAATATAAATAAAAATAAAACCCGGCAAGCTGGGTGCGCCAACTCAAATCTTGCCTGCTTGTGCCCGGGTGATTTACGTTTTTTTCCCCTTATTCGTCATTTGGCGCTTTTTGATTGCCGTACTTTCAAATTGCTTCCTGATACGTGGCCACCGCGGTTTCTGGCGTGCGTTGTTGAAACGGAACTGGAGCAGCTTTTCTTTCTTATTTCAGTTTGCCCCGTCCTTCGTTTTTTTGCGAGCAGCGGCGTGGGCAACGGAATGAGAGAACAAAAGCAAAACCTGTAGCCGAGAGCTTCATTTGTATTTCGCGACAGTCGTACACCCCTTGCGGAACGGGGCGCGAAGGTGATCGGCGTAGGGCTCGATTCCCCGCTCTGAAGTAGTGCATTGCAGTGGAACGTGGCTTGGGTATTAAAATGCGCAATCTAGCTTTCCCGGAATTTCGTTTCTTGGATAAAAGAGCCGTACACGCTTGCCACGCGCAAAGTAGTATATTTTATTTTAAGAGCCACCGTGTCACTGTGCGAGCATTAAACACTCTCATTTATACAGCTTTCTCGCTAATCGCTCGGTCCAATTGTCCCTGATTGGCCGCACCGTCCGGACTTTGAGCCACAAGGAGCAATTTCTGAGGCCAACTTCATCGGATGATTTTGGTGCCAGCTTCATCCGATGAATCGGATAGAATGAAATGAGCTTTAATTGGAATATTTCAGCGAGCGTTGTCAGTGGGGCCATTCGGATCAGGAGTCACTCCCAAAACACAGTCTGTGCTTTGAGCGAGCCAATTACGACGTGATCGCGTCTAACATACTGAGCACGTGAGACGTCCTCTCCACGTTGCATCGCAGAAGGAGTTCCGAGATTGGAGCGTTCCGGTTAACGATGGCGCTCCCCATTATCCACGGGGAGCGCGCAGGTATTCGCACACGGCGCACCCAGCAGGAAGAGGGCCCGAAATCGAGAGAGCCCATGATGACGGCGATAGCTCGATAGTCGGCGTAGCACCCCCTCCCCGAGCTCCTCCAGGCCGCCGCCACCCCCGAAAGACGCGGGTGCGCGGAAGTGCGCGGGGCACCCTTGCGGTGGGCGGCCAGGTCGGCCGGGCGGCGCCAGGCGCGTGGCTCGCACGCGCTGGCCGGGGGCACCGTCGAAGTCGGCCAGATTGCGTGCACTGGGCATTCCACCCTTGCTGCGAGGGGCTGCGCAATGCGGCCTTGCGGTGGACGACCTTCACCCCGTTTCAAGGTGAAACGCCGCAACTTCCCCCCGAGGGTATTTTCGTCCAGACTCACGCGACGGGCGGCCACGCTCGCTTCCTTCTCCCAGCGACGGACAAGTTTGCTATCGTGTCCGCCGAGGCTGCCCGATGCGGGAGAGTCGTGGCCACGCGCAGCGAGAGGAACCAACGGCCATCGGGGACGCCGGCCCAGCGGTCCGAACCGTTGCGGGGAGGCTGCCCGCTCTCGCCTCATTTCCCTGAGCGGGTCAACGCGCTGCGGAGCAGCTCCGTGGCCCGACTCCCAAGGAGGCGCGTTGGAACGGACGCTTACGGGATCGCTCAGAATCTCCATGTGCCGGATGGCTCGAGCTCACGCTGCTCGGGGATGTCGACCTCCAAGTGTACGGGCCCTCTGCATCTTTCTCGATGGAATCGAAAGGATGGACTTTGTGGAGCGGGGATGCCGCCATAAAGCGACCGATTTCGGCGTTCGCTCTTCGGGTGACGTCAGAAGAGTGCCTGCTGCACTGCGCGCGAAGCGATCGCGCCACTGATCGCAGTCTGTCGGTTCTTCGCTGCATCTCCGCTCCGCGCAGGCCAGACTCAGATTGGCTATACCGCAAAAAGGGCTCTCCGTTTGAGCGTAAAAAATCACTAATAAGAACGAAAGACGGTACATTTCTCATTTAACAAACAAAAAAAAGAGAGAAGATTGATGCGGGTCTGGGGGTTGATATAAAATTATGTTTTAATGGAAACAGCGGAAAATAGCATCATACCGCCCGTACGTCTTATAGCCCTATCTTTCCAGATTGGAGAATAAACATACAAAAAAAAAAAAAAAAAAACACTTCCGCGAGTTGCACCCGGCGCTTGTCCTTCTCGAGTCTACCACTTAAATGTTGTTTTCTTTTCCCAAATGCGAATGCCTGGAATAAGCCATAAAAGACGCGGAAAGAAGCGAACGTTTCTCTCTAATTGGAAACAGAAAAAGAAAGATAAAAAAGGACTCCGTTGGGATGTGGCATTACAAACCCTCTTTCACAATCATTCTGTCTGCTTTTGTGGAGTCTTCGCGTGCAAGGCCGTTATTTTTGGCTCGCTGACGTCAGGACGTTCGCTTTTCTTGTTGGTGCTCGTTTTCTTTTTTCTGGGACCATTCTATCAGTGGCTGAATTCAAAAGAAAGAGTTGACGACAAAAGAAAAGAAAAGACAGAAATACACGAGAAAAAAAGAGTCGTAAAAACTTCATACCAGAACGTTACGAAGTGCCAACTGGGCGATACTCACTGAGCGAGCGAAAGGAGGATAACTTTTTAGGCGGTGAACGTAAAACCCTGCTCTCGAAGCATAAATAGTATTGTCCTTTTTTTTTTTTTTTTTACTGCACGTCTTAATCGCCCGAGACACACCATATCCTCTTTCGTTTTTGTTTTTTTTTGTTTTTTGTTTATCTAAGTGTATGGGCGATTATTGTCACGACAGCTTCAGAAATGCAGGGCGTGTTGAGTCCCTATCATATCATTATCTCTTCCCAGCCAATGAGACTTCGTCATTAGACGATAACCAAGTCGAACAATGAATTACGAAGTAAGAAGCTTGACGCAGTGTTGTCAGATGGTCCCACCAAAAAACCGCCAAACGACAGGGAGGCATATCCCAAATATAGCCAAAGCCGTAAAAAAATATGACCCAAAATAGCCAAGACTAAATACAATGATTTTTAGACCTTATATTGACAATTTCTCACACTCATACAACACACGTTACAAACTCTGTTTCAACCCTCAGATGCACCTCCTTCTGTGTACATCATGTTACTTGTGAATTTTTCAAGAAAAGCTTCGATAGAATAAAAATCCGTTCTAAACTGGACCTTCCTTCGTAGGTTTTCAGAAGTACAAAACACACAGACAGCTTGATTATGAAGCCCGGGAGATATGATCATACAGTAAAAGAACAAAATACAGACGCAGAACAGTCAGAACACTATGTATTTCAAACCAGATCACCAATATCTCAGGTCCTTACCCATATACCACCCGTCTCTTTTTCTTTGTGAAGAATATTAGTGTCACCCATTCATGTTCACGCTATTTTTTATTGTGTTGTCCTTTCTGGGGGTGGACAACGACTGGAAGGTAGTCAATTGTTTCGCGGTAAAACTGCGGACTTCTCATTTTTACAAACTTGGGTGCCTAAAGATTCTCACAATGGGCAGCAAAGCAGCATTTGGAGAGTTCAGTCTACGTCCGGGCAGAGCCATATGCGTCCGGGTTAAAGGCACGCTACCGGGCCTGAGGTAATAGTGCAATCTGTTTGGTTTGCTCCACTGCACTGTAGGGAGAACGCATGAACTCTGCAAGCATTGCTTCACTGCGCATTGTGAAAACCCCGAAGTTTGTAGAAGTTTGAAGCCTTTCTCCTTCCTCTCTGTCCTCTCGACTAGCCGAAAGAGAAACAATTTTTTTTCGAAACTGATTAAAAGTTCGAAAATTAACTAGCCGAACCTCAAAGGTCGGCGTCGAACTTGAGTTTCGACAAAAGTTCGGCACATTCTTAGAAATAGCCCAAAATAGGCACATAGCCAACCACAAAATTTTGACGCCAACTAGGAAAAAATGTAGCCCAATTTGGCTATATATAGCCCAATCTGGCAACACTGGCTTGACGATAAAAAGACACCTCGTGTCAAAGATGGTGCTGGCTACCCAAGTGCCGGTGCTACGTGCCCGTGCGGCCCTTTCCCTCGAAGTTGCAATTCTGAACGAATTGTCTCGCAATCTGCTGGCAAACCGAAACAAAAAGAAAGAAAAAAAGAGAAAAGAAAAGCAGCTGCAAGAAGAAAGAAAAAAAGAAGAAAACGGGTGGTTTGTGTGGACTGTCGAAATTCTACTCTTTGCCGCTTGAAGTGGGCCGCTGCTGTCAGTGCTTGCTTCCATTCGAGTCACCTCTACGGTAGTCGGACTTGTCCAAAGCAACTGTGACTGTGGGGTAAGTTCGTGTCGCACCGAGTTTCTTTGGCATTTGTCTTGTAAGCTATACGGGCACAGTAGCGAGCTAAGAATAAAACAAGAAAAAGAAGGAAGAAAAAAGTTAGAACGCCGGGTCCTTTGGGACCGGGGGGTCTTACTACGACAGCTTGTCATTTGCAAAAGGGCACGGAGTCTCTGGAAACTCTCGTAACACACATTAGTGAAGATCCGCTTATTTTGCCTTTGACGACATGGCTGTTTGGACGGGGACGAGAATAGATGACGCTGACAAGCAGCTACGCAGGCGCGCCTGTCTTGTTTCGGAAGTTGTTGTCCGCGTAGCCTAACGAGGTGTTTACTCACATTGAGGGTAATTGACGCAGACCCTTAAGTCGTATCTCGCTCTTTGCGCAAAGGCAGCCTGACCAGATACAATATCTCGCTTTCGCTTAAACTTGTTTTCTTGACGCCCAGATATCAATTCGATAGCGTTAGACGGAGATTCAATGGGGGCTTTTAGAAACGAAGAGACGCGTCTGTGTAGTTTAGGCATAATAAACCTAAAGTGAGGGGCGGCTAAATTAGAAAAAAAAAAAAAAAAATCAGACAGGCGGAACAGGAACGCGTTTTACGCGTTCCTGTTCTGCCTGTCTGTTTATGGCATCGAGTCATAATCTGCGTGGCAGATTATGACTCGATGCCATAAAAAAAATTGTGCTGCTTGTATGTTTAGGCAACCTTGATGCTAGTACGCCTCAACGGATGACTTGTCTCTCAGCTGTAGATGAGAAATTTAGCCAGTGCAGTACAACCGCTAACCTGGGGTCTATAACGTACACCACGCAGCAAGGAATACACGAACGCGTGCCGGTACGAAACTCACCCAGATCGAAACGGGCAGCGGGTGGAAATCGAACCTAGGAGGTTCTGCAGTGTAAGCTTTCGCTCCACGCTCCGAGCTGAGACGCGTTAGCCCACTCGGCCACTGATCTTTCTTTTACCGCGAAGCTGTTAAGGGCTAATTTCCCCAGGATCGTGTCCGTCAGCAAACAAATGATGACACAGAACTCCTGGACAGCCACCGCCATCTATGAGCGACGGCGGCAACCAGACAGCCGGCTTGCCGGTTGCCGTGTTGCCGTTGTCGCTTATAAATGGTGGCAACCTTTTGAGCCTTTCCACTCTGGCCTGCCGACTTGCGGCTGGCCTTTACTACATTCCCACCATACTACAGCTTCGCTGGTCTGAGTAGGCTCCGTGTAAAGAGTATATATAAGGAGATGTTGATCATTGTCACCAGTGGCCATCACCGACTTGTTATGCTTAAATCACTTGGTCCGATCCTGCTTGCGCTTTTTAGTATCGACGTCAAGCATCGCAGCTACCGTCCACACTTTTGCAGCCCGAGCGACGTCTCGACTGAAAATAGCGAATAGAATCTCATCATGTGAATCAGGCTTCAGTGTGCGGCGTTCACGTGGAATGAATCGCAGCACGGCACATTATTTACGAGAAGTTTTGCAGTGTGACGAGCCTCGGTAATTTCGCTCGTGCCACTAGAATAGTGAGGCATTGCGAGGAAGACGTAAAAACAACTATTCCAAGGAAAAAAAAAAGAGCACGGGGACTCCCACTGACTCCCACCACAACATTCCAATGGTTTGTTGATGCGAGACGTGGCGCTTCTTGCCCATGCCCCATCGCGCATGCGCGGCGCCGGTGGCGTGCCGCTAGAAGTACTCCAGTTTGTTAGCAAACATGAGTTGGTGTATACCTATAGTTTAGGGCATTTCCGCGATTAAGAAATTAATTATTTTAAGTCTCGTTTTTTGTTTTTGTTTTTGTTTTTGTTAATGCCACCCTTCCCTTTCTCCCACTCGCTTTCCCGAAAAAACAACTACGATATACACAGATATGTATATACAATATTTTTTGTGTGTTTTTAAAGCATCAAGTCCTTTAACGGGACCGCCCACTCCAAGAATTTTGTCCATCCGTCCATCCAAGGCCTGTCGCATCACAGGTTATTGGTCACGTGGGGAGCATTTTCCCGCTAAATGTAGCGTGAAAATTGGAACTGGTATGTATGCTCCAATTGACGTCACGTGACACCACGACTTGACGTGACATCACGCGACCACACCGCTTGATGTCAGGTCATGTGACATTGTCACGCTGTCACGTCGTGTGACACTGCGACGTCACGTATTCATATGACCTGACGTCGCGTGATGTGACGTCACGTGACACCAGGACTTAAAACGCATGACGTCACGTGACACCGTGACGTCACGTAACGTCGTGGTAGCACGGCACAGTGCAGCTTGAGACCGTGACGTCAGGACACGTGACGCAAATTAATATACGTTCTTTTTAACTCCCCTTAACAACTCGGTGATGTCTTCTAACCAAATTTAAACGATCGCTCTTATGAGACTTTGGAGATAAAGGTCTCTGCCAATTTTGTTATAATTTTCATTCGTTACCTATTTACACGGTCAAGGACATTTCATGTCAGTGTCTTTACTACATGTCCGAGAAGGGTGTGGACTAACAGCGACGTAAAACAGACACCTTCTTGTGGAAGCTTGCAAACCCCCCTACTTTCCTCAATGAGCCGAATAATTTCTTGCTCTAAGAGATGTTCGTTACCCCACATTTTTACTTATATATTTATTTATTTCAAATACTGCCGGTCCTGTAGGCTATAAATACAATTTACACATTTCCGATACACGTTCGAGTCAGTAACGAAACCATTAAAATTACATTTAAAAAAAAAGCTTTACGTGAAAGTATAGAAAAGTTGTTGCGTGTTGTTCGCTTCTTGGCAGATCTGTGTGATGTCCGCTGGTTCATTTTTTTTTCCTCACGATCATTTGGCATTAAAAAGCTTCCCCGACTGTATACCTGTTCTCTTCCGAGGTGATGATGATAATGATGATGATGATGATGATGATGATAATAATAATAATAATAATAATAATAGTAATAATAATAATATTTATTTGCATACAAAAACGTGATCTTGGGTCTTGGTCAGCCAGGCTTTAGAGGGAACAAAGCCTCGAAGGTCGCCCCCGTGAGGGTCTAAACACGGGATGTGAACCCGTCCGCGACTTCCACCCGGGGGACTGACCAGTCCGCTTCCTTCGTCTTCATTCCTCACGCTTCCGAATGCGCTAGATAGTGGCAGATGCTTTGGCACATGATGACGCTGTGCAGTCTTCTCCTTCTTAGTACGGGTTTTGCGTTCTCTTCGCGTTTAGCACATTAGCGAGTTTTAGTAGACCGTGTTTCCCTCTCCGCTAAGCCCCTCCGCTACACGGAACTCTACAACCAAGGCTGTCGGCGCGCAGGCGCAGTGGCGGTTTCTTCGTTGCGAAGGGTTAGCGGAGGGGGAACACGGTCTACTAAAACCCCCTATTAACTGAGAACAGCGGAGAAACGTTCCGACCGGCCCGACTGGGGTGACGATGTTTTTTGAAGGCGGTTCAAACGCTTACAACAGCCCGATAAAAGACTTTGCGGAGCAACATAGTTGAATACGACCATATTTAGGGGAAGGACAATTGATAACGTGTCGCTCTTAAAAGAGCGGTGGCGATCATATGAAGCAGGCGAACATAACAATGAGCGAATTTAGCGAGGAAGAATCTACATTTACTTGCGTGCTACGGCACGCGTAGTTTTAGAGCAAAATACGTTGTTTTTGTCCGTGTTTATGTAGTTTTGTGAACTATGAGGATCGTTGCGGTATTTTTTTGCGCAACGTCGTGTCAGTAGTTTCGCTTGGCCGTTTCGACAGGAGTACTCCTCCTGCTGGCGCCGAGCCACCAATGGAAGCGGTTTTTAGCGAACAAGGTATGGCGAGACAAACTGCATCTGTCGAAGCATAGTCTCATGTGATGAGACTACCGTAAAACTCAGAAAACGAAAAACAAAAGAGGAAGAAAAAGAAGAAGATTAATATAAAGAAAAATAAAACGCACGAGAAAGTTTTTTTTTTTTTAATATTTTTTTAAACATCGAATGGCGCTTTAGAGCGCCGACCGAAAGGTAAAATGCGCTATACTATAAATGAGCGGTAACTCAGTTCTGATTTTTGGGTACTCATGTTAGATGTGGATGTTGGCGTTTTGTGGAAATATCATTTCGAGCAATATTATTCGACTGGCTCGCCTTGCTCACAAGCTTTTGTCCAATTCCTTGGAGTTTTGTAAGCTCCTCGTGAAACAGAGGGAAAAACAAACAAACAAACAAACAAAATACACGTCGCTCGATTCCGCGAAAGTGTCCGTACACGCGTTCTGAACCGAGCCAAGGTCTTCCTACCCGTTTGCAGACAGTCGGCAGTGCGTCATAAATTAGGACGTTATCGTGCGCTGCTTCTGCGATTTTCAGACTTCAGTATAAGCCACTTATGTAGCAGTATTACTGCGCGCTATCGCGCCCACAGAATGTTGCGGTTACGGCGGGGAAAAATCGCCGCATTTTATATAACAAGTTTCTTTTTCTTTCTTTTCTGTATGACCGAAATGTTTTCAGTTGCTTTCTTTTCTTTGATCGCTCAAGGAACTGTCTGGCGGGCTGCTGACGCGCAGTTATTCAGCCGGTTTAGTGTAAATTCTGGGAGGGTTCGAAGTGTTGAGCGATGTTTAGAAAATATCGCACGTTAAGCGCATGCACCTCGGAGCTCTTTGTACACTTGAGATGACTAAGCCCGTGGCAGGGAAGGAAGAGGAAAACACGCAAAAAAGGACCACACACACCGTCTCCGAACACAGGATTCTACAGAGTACGCAGAGACGGTGTGTTTTCTTCTGTTTAAATGTCTTCTTCCTTACGCGTCTCGGGTCTTGTAATGTCAGTCTGTCAAGTATTTATCAGCTCCAGCTCGGAGCGGGGGATCGGGGGCCGAGTGGGCTATCGCGCACACCAGCTCGGAGCACGTGGAGCGAAAGCTCGCGCTGCAGAGCCCAGGGATCCTGGGCTAAATCCCCACCCCTGCTAGTTTCCACCTGGATGAGCATCGTAGCGGCGTGCACGGTCGTGTATCACTCCCGCGTGGTGCGCGTTAAAGACCCCAGGCTATAGCGGTTGTACCGCACTGGCTAAATTGCCGTAGTACTCCTTTAAGGAGGGTAAAAAGGCCCTGCTTCCAAGTCTCCAGGTATTTTGGGTGTGTTAGTTGTGTCTGGTTCTCACGGCAAACATATTAATCTGGTTTTCACGGCAAACATATTAGCATTCGCAGTGACGTCTCCGAGGTATACTCGAGTCGCCGAGACGAGCTGCTGAAGAGACAAAACAACAACAACCACCAAACACTTATCCTCGATCACTTAAAAAGCACTAAATGGGGTAAAAAAAATAGAGGCTTATTCTGGTTCAGGACATGGTTATAATCAAAACGGTGACGTCAGTTGGTACGAATTCCTGTTTGTTGACTTGGAGGAGCAACGCCGCGGGCGTCTTGCGTCGCCCCCACCGGCTCTGCGCCACACAGTGCGCCAGCTTCATTTGAGAGCGCGCGCGCGCCTGGCGGCGAGCGAGAGGAGATAGGGGCAGTCGTTTAGACCGAACGTCCTTGAAAAGAATGCGAACATTTCCGCCGGGCACACCAGGGTTCGGAACGCGCGCACGCCAGTGCATAGACACGGACGGGCCGAGAGCGGCCGCTGCTGGGAGACGGGAAGAGATACAAGAGGAAAGGACATTCCTCGAGAGGCGGATTCCTCCAGCACGCCGGCCAGAGCTGGCCGACTCCAGCTATCTTACAGGTTTTCTGCGCTTTTTTGCCCGCTCCGGCGTATGTCCGAGGAGAAGGACTTAATCTAGCCGGCCTGGGATGCGCGAGGCAGCGGCCAATGAAAAATGCGGCCCCCATGCCGCATGATGGAGATTCATCTACTCAGAGTCGCCGCGCTTGCTTTGTTCCGTTCGTTGGCTGCGGCTCTCTGCGGCTGCTGCTGCTGCTGTGAGGCACGTCTGGAGCGACTGCGGCGCGCGTCGCTTGAGCGCACAGCGGGTGTCGGGGCTCCACCGCTCAATTTAGGCAAGTTTTGTGGCTGCGGAGCCCCGATTGACCGGATCAGATCAGACCGTCGACACTAAGATTAGGGAGTGATTCGTTGTACCGCAGCCGAATTCCGATCTCCGCCTCAAAAAAAGCTGAGAAACAAACAAGCAATGGTACCCGATTGATCAGAGCTATTTTAGCGAAGGGAAAGGTATGCAACACGCTTATTTTTATTTTGCTTCCTAATTTTCGATTCTGGGTTATTATTTTTGACGGTGGCTTACACCTTTAACATAACCAAGTATGACACGCATATCCGGGAATGTTGCTCGTGATACCGTATATTGTTTACACCCCTGTTTCAAGAAGCGATGTAACAAAGTATTTTTTTATTTTCTTTTTATTTTTGCTAAATCATTTTAAGAAAGGCCCGTGCGTCTACTTTCCCGCGCAACACTCAGGGAGCCAATTACTGCAACATACGGAGGCAGCTCAGCGAATGACGATGCAGAAACATATGTTTAGACCAAAAAACGCAGTCTGAGTTCTGACATTAAAGGGATACTTCAACGAAATTTGAAATATTCCTGTCGTGTTCAAAAATAGGTTGAATATGATCCACAATATCCGTAAATGACAATCGCACGTTTGTATTTTGAGCCTGGTGGCTTTATTTTTCGTTATAAACGGCCCACTTTGGCAAGCGCTCGGAGAAGGCCCAGCGGAGACCACGTGACATCCAACGCAATCGTGACGTAGGTCGTCTCAAGAAGAGCAAAGCTACGGCGAGGCTGATGTCGAGAGGATGGCCTAGTCGTTCCAGCCACCGAAGCGGCTGCTTTTGTACAAATTTTGAGTGACGGGTTAATCTTCTATAATCTTGTAGGGGGACAATAGCGACTTCTTTGACACACAAAAGGTATTCTCGGGAAGAGGGGAGTTCCTCCTGCCCCTCTTCGCTCGTCGTGGCCGGATTCGAGACAACCTCCGTCACTAGCTGCCAAGGTTGCTAGACGGGCATTACAAGCGAGGCGTTAGCGACATCCACCAGGTGCTCTTTGCTAATCGTTTAATTCGTTTTAAAATTCCTTTTCGTGACTTTTTTAACGAGATATTGGTATGTTCGATTTGATGGTGCTTTTTTGAACACATATAGAGCAAAAAATGAGCGCCGAAATTTCGTTGTAGTATCCCTTTAAGCAATGCAAAAGGTCACGCTTGCATTGCTTAATGTCACAACTCTGACTGCGTTTTTTGGTCTAAACATATGTTTCGGCATCGTCAATCGCTGTGCTGCCTCCGTATGTTGCAATGATTAGCTCTCCGAGTGCTGTGTGGGAAAGTAGACACACGGGCTTTTTTTTTAGAGTGATACCGCCTACACTCTGAGAAATGCCTGCGCGTCTACTTACCCACAAAACACTCGATGAGCCAATCTCTCCGATCTACGATATCAGCTCAGCGAATTATGAGGCGGAACATCTGTTTAGACATAAAAATAAGTGTTGTACGGAACGGCGTTCCAAGGAACAGCGTTCTTGGAACGCGTTCCTTTTAGGAGGAACGAAGGAACGCCACCGTTCCACTTGGCATCGGTGGAACTCGAACGGGAACTTGTTACATTTTTACTAGAACGGAAAAAGGAACGTCGTTTCATTTTGTCGTCCTGTGGTGTATTCTTTTTTTTTTTTTTTTAATTTCTAGGAGGGAAATGCTAAAAGTATAAAAACTATATCTTTACAAAGAGCAGAATCTCGTTAACTTTTTGGTTACTTATCTTAGGGTTTATTTTGTGTGGTCCTCGCTCAGTAACAGTCGGGTGCAGGAGAGCTAGTGGACAATGATTCTCTTTTTCAGTGCTCGAGACTGCAATACAAAAAGCAAAATTTTAGTCAAAGGAAAAGACACAGAAAGCGGGACATCTATAACTCGGCTACTTTCTTTGCTTCCACGAATCCTCATAACCCAGAAATATAATGCCGACTACAGCCATCACTGAACTTTCACAACGAGATCTGGAGTTGCAACAGAATAACAGGTTAACGAACATCGAACCCACCCTTGTATCCCGAACATTGGTCACTTAGAAGATACACAAAAAATAACCTTTATTTCTCTTCCCCTTGTCACCCCACCTTCAGACTGAACAACGAATCCAGCCTTCACGAAGAAGGACTTGTAGTTTTTTAAACTGACCTTCCAAAAACCCTTCATTCTTCTTCACTTGCTCGTTTTGTGGACAGCAACATCGAGAAGCAACTGTTGTTAAGTTCGAACGCGGGACTTTGTTAGATTAAAACGTGTGAGGTTGTTGTAAAACGCTCGTGCAATATAGAGCAACAGTAAAGTTGCCTCGTCTGGATTCGCCCACCACAACCATGAATATGGTTAAAAGCTGAGATTATTGAAGGTGAATATATCAACAAATGAAACCCTGCTTCCGCTTGTTTTCTTCTCCTGGTGTCCTTCCATCACGGCATTCAAATTCGTATGTTCTCATTTGATGGGATAAATAATAATAAAAAAAAACTTTGCTTGATTTATTTAAATATGCTAATCATTAAAAATACAAATGTAACGCGTATGTAAAGATGCGTTCCATTTTATAACTGTAGCGGGTACGAGTTCTCTTTTCATATATGAAACTTGTAACGGGAACGCGTTCCAAAAATCAGAAGGAACGAGGAACGAGCTTTCGTTCCTTTTTTTTTTTTTGCGGAACGTGTAGAACGCCGCTAAAAATTAGGTCTGCGCTGTGGCATTACGCAATGCAAGCATGGCGCTTCGCATTGCGTAACGCCACAGCGTAGACTTCATTTTTAGCTCTAAACGGATGTTCGCCCTCATAATCCGCTGAGCTTATTTCGTAGATCGCAGAGATTGGCTGTCTGAGTGTTTTGCGGGGGAGTAAACTCGCAGGCATTTCCTCGAGTGTATAATTATTCCTGGGCATACAATGATTTAGATAAGTTTTGGAAGTACTAAATTACTTGTAACTGTTAATATTTTCCTCTCTCCATGCTAATGGCGCCTTTTGTTTGTACAAGTTTCCGGTTTCCCAAAGTCGTAATATCTTTAAGAAAAAAGTGACATATTTTAAAAAGTGTCGCCGCATACCTATCTGTACTTTAAAAGCGTAGTCGAATCATGTATACGCAGTTTCCAAAGAAGTTAGTTCAAGTTGAAGATGAAATTATTTATTCAACAAGAACCAGCAGCGGTTTTTATGCATTGAGAACGGTAACCGGGCAAAAACTCACGGACAAAAGCTCACCGGACAGAAGCTCACCGGACAAAAGCTCACCGGACAAAAACTCACCCGTTTTTTCACAGACCCGGACAAAAGCTCACCTCATTTTTTTTTCGCTACCCGGGCGAAACACGGGCTGAAATAAAACGCGGACGCGATGGACATTGCACCATTTTTAGGTGAACTTGTACCCCATCCCACGGAAGGGTTTACTACGGTTGATCGAATGCCATTCCGTCGAAACATGTTTTAGAGAACGGGCACGTTTTATTGAAGCACGGTTTAGAGAAAGCAGAGCCTCAGTTTAGAGATATGCCGTTTATCGAAATGGGGACGCTATTTAAAAAAAAAAAAAAAGGCTTTTCAATTTCGCGAGTGTATCCCTGGTGCGCGTTATAACCCAAACCCCCTGCTGCGCTGCTGCGGCTTCGTGGCGGCAGTCTGCGGCGGCTCATTACAAAAATGTTAACTCACCTGACTTATCCGTACACGCCACTTCGCGGTGGCCGAATTCGCTAAAAGGAGGCTCATCGCCTTTTTCTCTAAACTTGGTTTCTCTGTAAGACCAACATAAAACTTTTTCCTGGTGAGCTTTTGTCCGGGTCTGTCAAAAAATGGGTGAGCTTTTGTCCGGTGAGCTTTTGTCCGGTGAGCTTCTGTCTGGTGAGCTTTTGTCCGGTGAGCTTTTGTCCGGGATTCATTGAGGGCAGAGGGGGGGGGGGGGGGCGCAACACATTAGAAAACATATCCATTGTCCTGGCGCAACACTTCCGTCGGTAACAAGTTTTGCTATGATATAATCCGTACAAAAAAAAATATTTTTTAAAGATTTGTTCTGGCGAAATCCGGCCGAACCTTGCATCAGTAATGTGTTTGTGGAGAGATATAATGTGGCGATGGGCAAATACGGTTGAGCACTAATTTTTGGTCTAATTATAACAAAGTAAAAAAAAACAACAAAAAAACTTGCAACGGAAATGTTTGTGATGCTCAAACGAAGGATCCCACAGTAGAAGACCGGCATAGTTTTTTTTTTTTTTTTTTTTATTATTTGGGTGCGTGTTGCAAACCTGAGACCTTGAACATAAGAAGGCACTTTTTGTAACCTTTGCATCGAATATAGGCGGCTGAATTAATGGCATCAACAATAGCACGTAGATAGACATATAAGTGAAGGTGAATGGAAATGAAATATTTCTGCATTTTCTAAGACCCTCGAGAATCCGACATGCGCATATAGCTTTCTTTTTTTTTTTTTTTTTCTTTTTGCGACGCGGAAAAGTGAAACACATGTGGCCACGTCTGAGTGCAACTCCGCCGCTGATAAACAACCCTCTTGCACCGGAAATTCAGTGTGTTATTACAATGGACCGGACAAAGAGAGGAATCTATTTCTCCTCCTCTCTAGCACTGCGGCATGACAGCTGGAATCGGTTTCTGGCTGTGTTTCTAAGATTAGGCTCACGCTGGAGAAGAAAACAGAAATAGGAGATTAAATTCGGAATGAAGTTTTTTTTTTATTTTCGGAAAGTAAGGCAAGGAAAGCACCACTCACTGCCTATTCGTAAAAAAAAAAAAAAAAAAAAAAAAAAAAAAAGTTTTGATTTTTAGACAGTGTGTTCTTGATCTGCCAGACCTTTTTAGAAAAAAAGGTATGTTGGGGCGCCGTCTGCTTTTGTGTGCTATCAACAATCCGCTTTCCAAAGACGTTGCTATGCCGCCAATTATCGCAGTCATTTAGGCTTAGGAGTGCCCAGAATCGAAACACTATCTAAAAAATGCGGCGATGTCATTGCCCATGCTTTGCGGTTTAAGTGAGGTAAGGCAAAGGGAAAGCCTCCTGCACCATTCGTTGCTGACTAACGCGCCCGATATTGCAATCACAACGACATATTAGTTCCAAAGCGAGCGGCGCTCACTCACTGGGGCACCGCCATGTTTCCCCGCATCCCTACCGAGCCAGTCACGTGATCTCAAAATCCCCCTCCTAGGTACTGCGGCTAACTTTAGCCGCGGTTAGTGCTTCGAGCAAACGGGCCCAGGCTGTTTTCTTACTAACGCTATGCTACCGTGCGTAACGCGCCGTGCGTTTGTCTTATGAGTCAAGGTTAACGCCGAGTCATCAGTTCTGCTGCTGACTCTGAGGAATATTTTGCATCTAATATTTTGACCACACACTTTTTTTTGGCTGCCCAAAGCGTCGATTCATCATTGCTACACGGGTGACTAAATGAGCCAGATTCTAACCTAAAGGCTAATTGTATTTTAATCGAGCGGACCGCCGGAGTCTGAATAATGGGGTAAAGCAGGCACTACTTGGCTAGATGACAAGGCGAAGTACACGTTGCTGAGTGCTTTTCGTGGTAGCTGAGGCGGCGGAGCGCTGGAGACTGGAGATCAAAGATCGGATGCAGCGCTCCCTCCACTGAGCGCAGAAAAACCCGTACCCGCGTCTCCTAGTACTAGGTAAAAATATTCGCGACAACTTTTTCGTCTGTTGTTCTGGGGATGCCGGCGGAGCTGAACTCCATTGAACTGACTCATTGTTTGCCTCGTTCATGACGAATTCGTCGGACGGGGTAAGAGACTGAAATCTCAAAGAGCTTAGTGCCGTCTTCATTACGTCGTAACTGATGGGCGACGTTCAAATCGGCGAACGCAAATCAAATGTTCTTGTTCCGCATATCAGGGAAGGAGACGGGGGAACGTAACGGTCGTATTCGTAATGGCGGAGCCATAAAATGTATTGTCCTGAGTCATGCACGGTGACTAACCCAGGGACCGACAACGCGCGTAATCCTCCGGGTCCACGCGACACCAAAGACCGGACGGGAGCTCTCGAGGTTCTGAATCATGGTTGCGTGTCCTGAGCTCGAGATGTCGCGCCGTTTCTTCCTGGGTGAGTGGTCGTGCGCTGGCTTCCGCCTCTGGATACGATGCCGCGAGGACAACACTGGCCGCGATCGATGCCGGCTCATTCACGGACTCCGGTTAGTCATGCGGTGCATGACGTTCCCCTTCCTTCCACGACTGGCCCCTTTCTCTTGTCTTAGCCGCTTTGTTTGGTTTGGATGTGCGCACCTTTCGTCCCTTAATTAACGAATGGTGGGGTCACCTAGATATGGAGAAATCGCGTATGTTTCGGAGCGCTTCAGGTAACGATTTCCGTACTGGAGTGGGGCTTTCAGTGATACCTTTTCTGAGGCTCTGAAGATGAGAAAACGTCCGCGTAAACTAAGGTGCGTTGAATGGCCGCCCACCCCATCTGGTTTGCGTTCATACTAAAACTTAGGGGAATTTTAACGAGACTGAAGGAACTATATGCGGCCCTAGAAACAAGCGCATGCACGTTTCCCTATTCGCCTTGCTGTTGTACAAGATAAAAAAAAAAAAAAAATATATATATATATATATATATATATATATATATATATATATATATATATATATATATATATATTTGTGAACATCGAAAATAGTTTAAACGACTATAGTAACGTGACAGTAAACAATGAGGGCGACACTGGGACCACACGAGAGAGATCACTGTTGCAAATCCTATTTGTGGCTCCAGCAACATGCTTCGGGTGGGATGGAAAGCTGATTCCAGGGTGGTTCCCGTGCTCCCGGGGTGTCAGTGAAACTTAAAAATTTCTAGAGGTTCTAAATGACTCAACAGTTAAGATGTCCATCATGCGCTTCGTTGATTTGGAGTGTATACTTTCCGAAGCAATCTATTTCCAGCTCGCGTGTTCGGAAAATCGAAACAAGATAAGTAATTTCCGCTTTCAGTGACGTATTTCCTCATATTTTCTTATCTGTACTTCGAACGCGGGCCGAATGCCGACACAGCCGTGGAGTTCATTTTAGACAATCTTGAAAACGGTTGCCATGCCCGAAATATAATAACCAGTACTTAACTGCGATCTCCAGAATGTTTCCCATTCTTTTCACGATATTAATGAACCGGAAAAACTACGCCTCGAAGCAAAATCTTTGCGAGTGGACATTGGACCCCGTAATTTATATATATATATATATATATATATATATATATATATATATATATATATATTTAATCGGGGATTTTGCCATTATTTTGGAGTTTTATACGGCTCCTGAAGCGGAAACATATCACCTTAAAACCGGGGCTATTTACTTATTCTTGGATTCTTGGGGTGAAAGTATCTACTAATGGCGAATTCAGGTGTCCAATTGCCGGCGAGCCTTTGTCGGTGGCACCGGCAACCAAAACCGCGCCAGCGGCGCACCACGTGACCGTTTCCACCCAAACACAAATCGCCGGCAACTGACGTTTTTGTCTGCCTGGGTCGCGCGGGAGCTTTGTTGACTACTACCTCGAGTATTTTATTGTACAATAAGCCCGCTGTGTGCGTCAGCAGCAAAAATTCAGACTCTGAGATGTGTGTAGACAAAAGAGGTTTCACAGTATTTTTTTGTCAAATATTGATATTATATAGTTACATCAGGATCTTAATAATCAAAATGGTTACGTAGAAATCTCAAATTATAACCTTAATGGGGGGAGGGGAGAGAAGGGGAGGGTGGAGGGAGGGAAGGGGGGAGGGGCAGATAAATCTGTGTTGTGCTGCCTGCACAGGCGTCAAATTTTAATATATTTGTGTGGATTTACGAGGCACTGTTGCCATTTAGAAGGCTGCCAAGAAAGCTTACCACCGTCGCTGTTCATATTGTATTTTATTTTTATTACTTTTTTCTGGAATCCTCAGACTTTTCATTGCGCTCACCCTTTTGATATTGTAATGCGCGTTCAAGTGTCGAGCTGCAGCATTATCCGATCATTTTTTTTTTTTACATCGGTGTAATAACACGCCGTGTCCCAGGGCAAACCGACCTTGCGCAGAGTGGACAAATTCTTCCAAAAATGTTGGCTTCCTTTAAGACATCTGGTCTTTATCTTTGTCGTTTTTGCCACCTTTTCTCGGAACACAAGCATTGTTTTGTTTGGTTCTCCTTTCCCGATTCAGGTATGGTGACACCGGATACTGTCTGGTAGACAAGCTGCCCGACCTCTCGGAGCTCGGGCAAAAATTGTGCCGGCAAATTGCCGGCTCATGTCTGAAAGGCGCCATTCAAACGGCTTGCACTCGCCAGCCTTTAAACGCGCGAACACAATTTTCGAAGAAATGGCAAATATTTTGCCGGAAAATGACCAGCTGAATTCTCTTTAACAAAGTGGACAAGTAAAGCTGCAAATGTACGTTTTTGCATTTCAATTTTTGAAGAATCGTCTTTTCTTTTTTTGGTGTGTGTGTGTGTGGGGGGGGGGGGGGGGGGGGGGGGGGTTTGAAGCATTTTTTTTTTAGTAATGTTCCTTGTCTCACCCTCGATGGCCTGCAGTCACACCTTCGTGCCGCTAGCTTCAATCACGAGCCCTTTAGATTCTACGTGGTACATTGCTCCGACGTGTACGTTTATCAGTGCTCCGAGGAGCTCCCACTGATACGTACTACGTTGAAGCAGTGTACCACGTGGTCTCAAACAGGCTCACGATCGGAGTGTAGCCCACCTTAGAACGCGACGATGTATGGAACACACCGAAAACACTCAGGCTTTGATCTCAAAGCATTTGAGGTGTGCGGTATAGGGAAGAGCTGTTCACTTTTTTTGTTGTTGTTGTTGTCAAAGTAACATGACACAGAAGTGTCGCTGTGGCCAAAATAGTTACGGCAGCGTCTTGTGGACACGAGGAAACCCGAAGACGTCGGCCTATCGCGACGCGAATCCGAAGGTGTTTCCGTTAGTCACCCCCAGGTGTGCCTGGGGCTCTGCGCGCGAACGAGGGGAGCACCGAGCGTAATTGAATGGTGGGACCGCCTTGATTGATCGAGGGCCTCGCGTCCAACAGAGGCGTTGGATGAAAGCCCTATGTATGCAGATGCAGCCGGTAATTTTGCTGGAACGGCGGAGCCGCTCACGTTGCGCAGAGTGCTCCTCGCTATCGAGGCCACGCAAGTTCGATGTAAAACGCCCGTTCGCGTGGAAAACCCAGGGCACGAAACTGCAAGCGGAATTATGTAAAGGCAGTGTAGGTTCGCAACAGTTTCAATATGCGAACGCGCATTGCCTGGCTTTGGCGCGGCTCGGTAGTTCTGATATTCCCCCGGGAGTTCAGCGGCCGGTGAGCTAATCTTCCAGTTTGTATACCGAGCCGTGGAAACGCATGAGTGCATTTTTCTCGGCTCCGAACAGCGCGTGGGTTACACGACCGGCTCGTACAGCGAACGAAAATTTTCTTCACAGCTCCGCGTCCTCGCCTAGATCTTTCCGCAGTGCTGCACGCAACATGGGAAGTGGGAGTTTGTATTTTTTTTTCTGATTAGGGGAAAGAGGTCGTCGCAAACGGCACCCCGGCCGGACAACAGAGGGGCCTTGGTTTGTGTCGACGCGTTTCCGTCGGGACTTGGTTAGGTCGGGACCGTCGGCCAGACGATGGTCGGCGACACGGCCTTCTCGACGCGAGCAGTGGTGGATCGATGTGCTGTCCTGGTGAAGGCGATACGGACCGCTGCTGCAGGCTTCTACACCCCAAGGACGCCACTCTCAAGTCACATCCGAAAACCTTGAGTGATAGTATGGAGGAAACAGGAAGCCGACTTTGCAGGGCGACCCGCTCCCAGTTCTCCAGCCTGGCTTTGTGCCTCCGCACAAAATTTTCTGCACTCTCAATTTTTTTTTTTCTGGTTGATATATGACCCCGACTAGACATGCGTGGATGGAGGCGCTTTGTTGGAGCGACGGTCCACGACCAGTGTCTCGTAGCCAAGTCGATGTCGTTGCGTTCGGTGCTGTTTTGTTACGTATTTTTCGAGTACCGTGTCAGTCAAGACATTTGCACCATTGATCAATATCTGCATTCGCAGGGCATTATAGTTTCTTTTCAGTAACGCAGAAATATAACTGAAACAACTGTATAACGTTCCGATAATTGCAGTCAAATCGAAAAGCGCGCATTGGTCAGCTTCGTATACCGGATTATTCGTAGGAATACCATTGGGCTTGTCGATAACGTGGTGTGCCCAGCCCTTCAAATGCCCAGCTACGGGATGAATAATTGTATGGCGTTTCAGGGTCGGCACTAAAGGGCCTTCACAAAAATTCAGGCATCCTAGCCGAGAAGTTCAAAAATCACCCTCTGGCACGTTTCTTTTTTACAGCGGAACTGTTAAGCGCTAGGTTCCCCAGGATCATGTCCGTGTATGTCGACACAAATCTACCTGGACAGCTATCGCCATCTATAAGCGACGGCGGCAAGCACACAAACAGTATGGTTTCCGCCGTCGCTCGTAGATGGCGGCAGCCTTTCCAGCTATAATAGAAGAATGGATAGTTGGGCGCGTTGGTGGGAATTCGTTGTAGGAAACAGCGCGTCAAACAGACGACGACGAAGAAGAAGCACACGTAACGAGCGCAGCGCTCGTCACGTTCGTTTCTTCGTCCTGGTCTGTTTTGCGCGCTCTTTCCTACGCTCCTACGCTCTTATCAGTTTCGGTTTGGACTCACGATGGGTCGGCCGCGCGCGCGACGTACACAGCAGCGCGAATGGGTCCGCAACCGCCGCAAAGCCGCTGTCGCCTCGACTTCCACTGCGTCCAGCGCTTCAGATTCCCTTGCAAAAAGCACATCGCTCGCCTGGAAAGCCGCCACCGGGAACAGAACCAGCGATGTAAAGGGCGTCAGTGGGCCAACGCCACGGACGACGATCGTGCCACAAAGGCGAAGCGCAAGCGCGAGGCCCGGCGACGACTGCACTCCACTCCGGCTGAACAGTTCCCGGGTGCGACAGCGAGGTTCCGGAGGGAGTTCGTGAAGAACCCGTTTGGCGTCATGTGCGCCGTGTGCGACCGACTTTGGTTCGCCGGAGACGTATCCACGATCGGCGGCGTGTCGGACGAGAAGAAGCGGAAATCGGACGCGTGCGCGTTGCGGGAGTGTATCGAGTACAGCTCCGCTGGTCTTCCATCTTCACGAGAGTGGAAAGGCTGAACTTTTTTTTTTTTAATCCCAGAATTGAGGATACTCCAACGTATTCTTTCATGGCAAAACAAGGAAGCGCGTAGACAAGTTTCCGGATACTTTGAAACGTAGCACCGGTATCAGAGGAGGTCCTCCCCACGTATTAGCGCGAATTGGTTTGTGGTAACGTTAGCTGTTTTACAGTCATTACAGTTTTTGGCTTTACGCCGTTTTTGTCCCGCCGCGTTGAAATTAATTTCGAGCGTTCAAGACCCGTGCTCCAATCACCAGCATATATATTAATTTTCCCTCCAGCGCGTTAAGGAAGAAAACTAGAAAGACAGGAATAAAGTAAGAGGGCACCATGAACAGTCCGGTTCGCTTATTTATATAGTAAAGCGTTAGTTATGTGTATTAAATAAAAAATGTAAAGTCGTACAAAAGCGTGCTTTTAATACAATTCATATGAAGAGTCGTAATAAAGACCTCCCCTCCCCTTTAATTGAGTTTTTGGAGAATAAAATGGTGAATAAACCAAGAGCGTACACTATAAAAAAAGCCCGTGCGTGTACGTTCCCGCACAACACTCGGAGAGCCAATCACCACAACTTACGGAGGCAGCTGAGCGAATTGGTGATGCCGAAACATATGTTTAGCCAAAAACTTTCAACCTTTTCACTCTGGTGGAGACGGAGGAGCAGTGGAGCTGTAACTTTTGTTCTCGGCGGTGGCTTTCCAGGCGAGCGATCTGCTCTTCTTTCAAGAGAACCTCAAGCGCTCGACGCAGTGGAACTTTAAGCCATAGCGGTTTCGCGGCGTTTGCGGAACCATTTGCGCTGCTGCGCACATCGCTTCTAGTTCCGTTCCCGCTCTTCTTCTTCCGAAGAAATGTTGCCGCCATCTATGAGCGACGGCAGCAACTAGTTGTCTGGTTGCCGAGGCTGGAAAGGTGGCCGCCATCTATGAGCGACGGCGGCAAGCAGACAGCCGGCAAACACAACACTCTGGACAGCTACCGCCATCTATGAGCTACGGCGGCAACCAGAGTGTTGTGTCGCACACGGATGTCGACATTTGTTTGGTACCGGACACGATCCTAGGGAAACTAGCCCCATAACAGCTCCGCTGTAATAAAAAAACGCATTCTGAGTTGTGATATAAGCCATGCAAAACGTCACGCTTGCATTGCCTTAATGTTACAACTCAGATTTCGTTTTTTGGTCTTAACATAGGTTTCGGCATCGTCATTCGCTGTGCTGCCTTCGTAAGTTGCGGTGATGGCTCTCCGAGTGTTGTGCGGGAAAGTAGACGCGCGGGCTTTTTTTAGAGTGGGATGTTTTATCTCGCGAAAACTCTAAAAAAAGCCCGTGCGTCTTCTTTCCCGCACAACACTCGGGGAGCTAATCAACGCAACTTACGGAGGTAGTT
Organism: Ixodes scapularis; assembly: GCF_016920785.2. Classification (NCBI taxonomy): domain Eukaryota; kingdom Metazoa; phylum Arthropoda; class Arachnida; order Ixodida; family Ixodidae; genus Ixodes; species Ixodes scapularis. The sequence goes on along the minus strand of NW_024609884.1, from coordinate 35,704,636 downwards.
CAGCGAATGACGATGCCGAAATATATGTTTAGACCAAAAAAACGCAGTCTGAGTTGTGACATTAAGCAATGCAAAACGTCACGCTGGCATAGCTTAATGCCACAACTCAGACTGCGTTGTTTTTTTGTTTTTTTTCTAAAGATATGTTTTGGCATCGTCATTCGCTGAGCTGCCTTCGTAAGTTGCGGTAATTGGCTCTTTCAGCGTTGTGAGGGAAAGTAGACGCACGGGCTTTTTTTAGAGTGAAGAGATTAGAAGTCAAAAGAGCCTTTCAGCGACGAAGAATTTAATGAAAAAAAAGTAGGGGTAAATCTATTTTCTTTTTTTTTTAGATTGTAAGGAAAAAACCCAAGGGGCTGTCAGTCTCTCGAATTAATTAAATACACTCGCTATGAAACGTGGTTTGGATTCATTATTACGTAACTGTTTTTTGTTAAGTTTTTTTTTTTACTTGAAATGAAACAAATATATTTGCACCGTATAAAAACTACTTTGGCAGTATTTTGGTTCTAGCTGATAAACTTTTCATCCGAACATGCTTTTGGGGCGGCAAAGCTCGTTGCAATCCTGTGCATAGGCTCATACCGCAACTTCCGACAAAAACGCCATTGATTATCGCAATGGTCACGTGATCGCTTACGCCAGCCAACGGAAGTGAGGCACCACTCCCAAGGGAGCCCTGCATGCCGTAGCGGTGACACACTCTAAAAAAAGCCCGTGCGTCTGCTTTGCAAGCGTGACGTTTTGCATTGCTTAATGTCACAACTCAGACTGCGTTTTTTGGTCTAAACATATGTTTCGGCATCGTCATTCGCTGAGCTGCCGCGGTAAGTTGCGCTGATTGGCTCTCCGAGTGTTGTGCGGTAAAGCAGACGCACGGGCATTTTTTAGAGTGCACGGTTCTCGCCTTTTACGTCTTACGTTTGCACCGAGTTTCCATTGCCAAGAATGTATTCTACCGTGAAAATTATATTTTACGGTGGCTTCGGACAAAAAGCGTGTTCACAAATTCCACGTTCGCATGTCTGGCACTTGGAACTTGCACGACCGGGTAGAAGAGAGAACGTCAATCTTGGTCTGACGTGTCATCTGTGCAATTATGACCTTCAAATTAAAGACTTTTTTTATATTTTGAAGGACCGCTTTCAGAGTGAGGCTTGTTTGTGCGTCTGATACTTTATAATGTAGCTCATGTGTGCACCACTGAAAGAGGTTGAGTGTCTGGAAAGATGATACTCGCTCCTAATTTAGTTGCTCGGGAGTCAAGTGTTTTTTTTTTTTTTTTTTGTAATGTTTAGTTTTAATAAAGAGCGGGTTAGCTACGAAACGATCGGGATGTTAAATAAAAGGTAGTGAATGTAAACATTGCCTCCTCGATGTTTCTTAACCCGTGCGAACGAACAAAGGTTGTGGTGCGGTTGTGCGAGATACATGCATTTTTCAGTCAACTGTAAATTTTATAAGACGACATTTTGCTCATATGTTTATATAAAACACGTGAAATAAACCATGAGAAGCAACGGTTTCACATTTTTTAATGATGGGCACAACCATGCAAGCCAATGTTACGTGCAACTTAATAACTGATAAGTTTTTTTTTTTTTTTTTTTTTTTTTTTTTTTTGCATTTGCATTTGGCATTATTTGAAAGGTTATAAAAACTGCGGTCGACTGCACATTCGTTCTCGAAAATGCGTGTTAAATCGCGACGCCGCCTGCAAGCAAGTTGATGTTTGTTTGACCGCCTCGCCATTTTCGATCTCTTTCCACTTCCAGTCCGATCCGACCGCCGAAGCTCCAAAGTTCTCGGTTTTAGACACCGTGGTTTGTGATGTCAAAAATAAGGAGAAATATATTTTGACGGGGGGCGTCAGGATGATTTTAAAATTAATATCACGCCTTCAGGAAGTGGCGTCACGGATCTCAAAATAATATTTGAAATTATTTTTAAAGTGGACGTTGATAAAGTCACTCCCTTTTATTTCCTTGCCAAAGCGGCAAGCTCGCATCTTTCGAACTTTTCCTATTCGCTTGTTGCGCTGCTAATTCTTTTGAACACCGAAGAAGCCCGAAGTCTGCGTTAGGGCAACAAGGGAAAGTGGCAGCTGGAGCTGATCCATAAAAATGTAACCCCCACCCCCTTCCCCTCAGTCTCCTAGCACTGGTAAAGCCGCACATTTCCTGAAATATGCGCTGGGATAGGTCCCCCGAGTTTTGTGGAACCCGCCTCCCCTGAGATCACAAGACATCTTTCACGGGGTTTTTGGTCTTAGTTTAAGAGGAGTTTTTGTTAAGTCTCGACCAGGCATTTCAGGTTCTACGGAAGGAGGTTTACTTCAATCCTTGCTTTTGTAACTCTTGTCAAGCAACATTATGATCAGTTTGCTTTGCCGACTCGATGTAAAGCTTCCGTAACCGGAATGTTTTTTTTTTAATATTTTTTTTTTATGGTAGTACTGGCAGGAAGTAACGTAGGGTCGAATCTTTCGACACTCGATGCTACCGCTCGGCGGTGGAACTCTTCCCAGATGGCATATTTTTGTTGGGAATCCTTCCTGGAAACGGCAGCAAGCGCCGTGAGGAAGGAGGAGGTCATTGAAGGCCGAAGCAGCACCAATCGTATCCGTCTCACGCTCGACGGAAATCAACAAGTTTGTCCGGAGAATGATACCGTGAAGGAGGGGCCGCTTCGCCTTTTCTTTTTTTCGTTTTTCTGGATCAGCGTGGTGACAACACGTCCGGTGTTGGCGGCGCGGGTCTTTTCGCCGTCGCTTTTGATGAATTCGTGCGCGTCGGTAGGGCTGTTGCGACTCGCGGTGTGTCCGCACGGTGCACTCGGTGGGGTACAAAGGCCCGAAGGCCCGAAGGCCGATTTTGTCCGACGCTGTATTAACGGGCTCATTTATTGGAGAGGACTGCGGATTGACAGCTTGGGGCCATGCCAGCGGAGTTTGGCGATCTTCTCGCGTACCACAACAGTGGTTTGACCCGTTAGCGTCCCCGCTCTATCCCTCGTCCCGCCACACCTCGTTAGCTGGGATCTTTTGGCAGCGCAGAGTGACAGTCTTGCTTTGACCCTGGCCGGTTCACGAAATGGATCGGCTCCGCTCGGGTGCTTTCCATTTTTGTTCGCTCTCGTCGAGGATCACGAAGAACGCGATCCCCTGAGGGTTCGAGATACCGAGGTTCGCTTTTGCTGGCAACCTGTCAAATGTTCAAGAACAATTGGCACTATCCGTTGCTGTGTACGCGTGACACGCGCCAAGGATGTGAAATTCCTGGAGCGCCCTTTTGGTCGAAGAGGGTTACGCTCAATACAGGCTGACCCGAGGGGACTCTCTTAATTTTTACCGTCGTTTACTTGAGCGTGGACGCAAAAACCGCTGTGATATATTTTGTTTGTTTGTTTTATATGAAAGGCAATACGACACCTCCTAATACATAAAAGGCTTCGGGACTTGATAAACTAGAATGTTATTCAGCGGTTAACGATGAGAGGCACTCAAAGAATAATCGTGAACCTAGTCGTCATATACCCCTGTCAGACGGGAAAGTAAGTGTCATTTTGATCGAATGTCATTCACCACTCGGCGAATCAGCTCGTGAGCCTGGTTCTGCACGTGGAGCGTGCACGTGCCCCGTGGCGTATTAAACACGCGGATTGGCCGAGCTGTAATGTCATTTTGTTAAAATGTCATTTAACGTGCCCGTCTGACAGGGGTATAGGAGGTATTCACTGGACGTCATATTTGTGGGTGCTGTTTAGAGCGCATGCTCAGAACGAGCTCACATTAATAGCCTGCTAAGACCGGCAACCTTGATGGTGCTAAATGCACGCTCCAAAAGGACTGCGGAAGCTCGCCGTCAGCACGCGCTCAGCAGCAGCGCACACGGATATGGCCGCCAGTGAATACTCCCTATTCAACAGTAACTGATCGCTTGCGAGCGTCGTGGCCCGGAAACAAGCCTCCATGGATGGCTCGTGGCATTCGAGGCACGGTTTTGAATGACTTCCTTGAGCAAACTGGGAGGACGGTGCCCAGACGTAGTGTGTGTGTACAAAGCTGTGACCACCCTCGCGGTTCCGACTGGGATTTCTTAAGCCATGGTTCAGGCAGTTGGCGTTGATTTTGCGTTCAGAGCGACGGAAACGACAGCAACGACAAAGTCACCGTGACGACTGTTCTCCATACCGAACGTGGCAAACGATGTAAAACGTAGCTTTGTGAAATAATCATGACTTTCCGCAGTCCCGGTGTTCCGGTCGTTGCTGCCGTTTTGATCGTTGTGAACGCAAGCGGCGGCAATTTGTGAGCCAGCCTTTAAAGAGCCTCTGACACGCCAAAAAAAAAAAAATTTTTTTTTTCATGCTAGGCGTTGAAATGGTATGCCAGGACATTACCAAAAAAAAAATGTTTCACTATAGAGGTGCGTAGTTTTTTTTTGTTTTTTTTTTATAAAAAATAGAAATACGAGGCCCAATTCAAAGTTCCCGCCAGTGCACTGTGACGTAACAGTGTACCGCAAGATGTCGGGGCGGTCAGAAGGGAGGCATCGCCGGAAGTCACGTGAGTTGTATCCCTCCTCGTGCTTACCGCGAGCGCGTGTAATATTTTTTTAAATATTTTTGTTATTCTCCGCACCTCCACGAGCGATCCAAGCAGACAAGGTTTCTTTTATTTGCTTTTCATCGCTTAATGTTGCTGTAAAGGTAGAAGAAAAGGAGTCAGTGAATTGACGTGATCAACTACAATGCCTAGAAGGTGCTGTGTGAGGCACTGTCCCGGTATTTCAGCAACTGAAGAAGAGATCACACTGCATGCATTTCCGAGAGACGGCAGGCATCTTCAGCCTGGAGAGTGTACGATGATTCGACGACCTCGGTGTCCGAACCTTCAGCAATGCAATTGGGCGTGTCGTACGCTAGCACTCCTAATTTCTGCGAGCGTTCTAAATTTTTTTTTCAAAACTTGATAGCTTCTTTTGTGCCCAGTATAGACAATTGCAAGCATGGCGCCACAAGTGGTGCCCCATGCGTGCAAGCGCGTGCAACGCGCGGGTGAACGTAGCTTTGGCAAGCTCGTAATCGCACGGGCGTGCCTGCTCGAGCAGAGACATGGCGGCGGCCGGTCGCCCAGCTTGCAATCGTCTATTAGCGATGTGCGCGGCCAAAAGCGTCGCTGTGGTCAGCTTTCCACGATTGGCCAAACCATGGGCATATGAGCACTGTCAGATTGTCAACTTTGACGGTGTTAGTTTCGGATTGCGATGGCTCCTAGCTTCTACTGTGATTTTTAAGCACACCATCGAATTCGTCGTCGCACCCTATGGTAAGTAGCCAGAATAACAACTGATGACGTCACGGCGAGTCAAATCCCAGTCGTGACGTCACGAAGGGAAACTATAAGAGGGCGCCACCGAAACATCTCGGCGCTAATAGGAGGTATTCACTGGACGCCATATTTGTGGGTGATGTTCAGAGGGCATGCTCCGAACGAGCTCACATTAATAGCCTGCTAAGATCGGCAACTTTGGTGGTGCTGAATGCACGCTCCAAAAGGACTGCGGAAGCTCGCCGTCAGCACGCGCTCAGCAGCCGCGCTCACGGATATGGCCGCCTGTGAATACTCCCTATAGCTCTGTATCATCGGACTGACGGCATGCACTCGTACACTGGCTTGTACTCGCAACGCTTTCATCATTGACCTCGTTCACGTCGATCCACTGACTCTCCGTCCTCAACTTTTACAGCACGCAAACTAACCAACGGTGCAGCGATAAAGAGCTAGTGGAACTGAAACTTCGTTTCCTACAATCGCTCGTACAAAGAGCAGAAAAAAAAAGAAAAAAAAAGTCTTAGGCACGGTCGCGGAGAGCACGAGGAGTGAAACTCACGTGACTTTCTGCGAACCAACTTTTAGTGACGTAGGTCGATGCCTCCCTTCTGACCGCCCCGACACCTTGCGGTACACTGTTACGTCACAGTGCACTGGCGGGAACTTTGAACTGGGCCTCGTATTTCTATTTTTTATAAACAAACTACGCAACTCTATAGTGAAACAATTTTTTGTAATTTCCTTACATGCCATTTTAACGCCTAGCATGAAAAAACAAATTATTATTTTTTTTTACGTGTCAGAGGCCCTTTAAGGCTCGGTCACACGGAACCGTTTTCTTATGCTACGACGCTCGCGTACGCTTACGTCGAGATACGACCGCAAGTCACCGGCACATCCGGGCTTCGTATTCCGCGTGCCAAGCTACCCCTTGAAACTGGTTGTAGCGCTTCGCACGAAGCAGCAGTTGTGCCGATGACCCGCGGTCGTATCTCAACGTAAGCGTACGTAAGCTTACTAACGTAAGGATGCGGTGCTGTGTGAACCAGCCTTCACTCGCGTGAGGTGTGTTGCGAGTTTGTACTATGTAACAAACGAGGAAACTAGGAACGTTTCGAGCCGGCCATCAAGAAGGTTCGCGGGTTCAGAAGCACAAGCGTGCGTTCGCAACCTCGGATCAATGTCATCTGAAAGAACGCATGGGCGCGCGTGGGTAGTTTCGAGGGTGCTTCGATGTTGCGCGAGCATTCACGCAATTAAGGCACCCACTACGGCAGCGTATTGAAAATTAATGGACTCGAAATTTGTCAATGGCCGTTCTATATGACGCTAATGGAGATTTAATTGACGTTGAATGACAGCGTCACTTGAGCAAGCCACATTCGAGTAGAAGCGACTGCTACAGAATATCGGGAGTATATAGATATTCGCCATATACGAACCCCCCCCCCCCTCAAAAAAAAAAAAAATATTGCTATCACTAAGAATATTCCTTAATCAATTTAATATCCGGTGTTTAAGAAATTAAAATTTCTACTCATTATTTTAAACTGCTGTGGTTAGACAGTCAGTGCGGGACACCGCGTGCTGTACAGTTCAGTTAAATAATATTTTGGTATTTCCTTCAGACTCGCTCATGTGCGTCAACGTCAGCACCACTCGTTATCACATGGAGACGAGTGGTTATGCGATTTAACGACGCGGAATAAGGAAACAAATACAACAGACAACGCGGCAACAGTTTTCACGCAGATTCAGGAAGTGTCTTCTGGAGCCTCGCTTGTCGCGGAGGATGGGGAATCCTAGAGGGAAGAATGTCGTCCTGCTTTCCCTGGAAGGGAAACATGCGAACACACACACACACACACATATATATATATATATATATATAATGAAAATAGACATATGGTTCCAATTAGAAACTTGCTCAGCTCCATCGAAAACCACTAAATCAGTCATTTTCAGAAATACTTTGAGCGCGTGAGAAGCGTAGTAGTGCACTAAAATTACCACTCATGGAACAAGTATAAGGCTGGGGCTAGATGGGAGACAGAAAAATCGCGCGGGCGCCTTATCGCAACCGCTAGCTTTTTACCTGCTCCACGAGTGGTAACTTTAGTGCACTCGTGTCAAAGTATTTCTGAAAATGACTGATTTAGTGCTTTTCAATGACGATGAGCAAGTTTCTAATTGTTACCCTATGTCTATTTTAATTAATATAAAAAAGTTAATTAACGAATTTTACTTAATTAGCCGACTGATCGGTACGGTTAGCCCCCTACACTATGTCCCCCTAACCGTATAAGACGTGAGTTACATCATTGTGAGCAATTCGCGTATAGAGTGAGTTACTCACGCTGAGTCACCTCGTGCCTGGCAGACTTGGGGTTCTAGTTTTCCGGCTTGCAGGCGGGCCCTTGTGTGTTATAACTGCAATGGCAAAGCTCCTGTCTAAATACGACAACGGGGTCGCTAAGAAAGTCGAGCAAGCAGATGTGCAATAAATGACTCTTCCCCCCTTTTTTTTTTCTTTTTTTTTTTTTGCGTAAAAATTCGCGATTATTGGGACGTCGGCTCAGCAGTATAGATAACGTATCGAATAATTGTTGTTCTTGTTTTGTAGCCAGCTGATTTTTTTTTTGGTTAAGTTTGTTTTGTGTCTTTTATGAGAACTGAGCTTGCATTTAAGAGATGTACATTTGACACCGCTTTTGGAATGTTGTATTCCAAGCGTTAAATTGTGTGTAATCTTCCTTAGGCCCTAGAAACGTTGCTTACTTGTAAGCTTCCACCGAGGCTACATCAATTTTCACTCAAAAGTGTGTTCGTCTTGGTGAAAAACCAACACCGTAAAATGTGTGAAATGTTTTCCTGTGTAACATATGCGTCTAAATTTGGCATCCGGAGCGCCGCGCTGCTAAAAAGGCTATCGACTAGTGTGAACGTTTCGGTGGTTTTAATTAAGGAGCGTGAATACCAAATCTTGGCAGCGCAGCAGAAACACGACAATATGTCTTCTCTCAGAATCATCCGACCTAATGAAACTGGAAGACTTGTAGCTCCAAATATATCGAAATGACCTAGCCCCCGTGAGAACACGGGGCCTCGATTTTACGGAACTTACTCGTGCTTCAAGCGCCACATCTTTAGCCCGAAACTAGCTCACAATTTTCGCTTGTTCACCATGCGCCCTACCAATACAACAGAGTTGAGGTGAGTCTCGGCCCGCATTTAGCTGGAGGCCCGAATCTTGGCCGCAAAACGCTCGTATCACAAGTGCTCGGGCGCGTGCTGAGAAGCGTGCAGCACGGCAAGTGCACTACGCTTGAGGAGAAGCCCTACTCCGCGAAAGTCGCCCGGGGTCATGTTACCCACTGTCCTGATCACGCTCCTATACACCGACCAACACAGTGTTTCGAAACAAGCACGCTTTGCCCACACCAGGTGGGAGCACTGCGCGTGCGCATAAACCGAATTCGGGACGAGTGAAGCATTTGCGCATGCGCAGTACTACCGACAGCAGCGCCACCGCAGGGACGTGACGTCATTGTGTTGAGTTAGTCTATACTTCGCTTCAGCTTAAGTTCAGACGCAGCCGACGCCACGTTGTAATAGGACCAATCAAGCAGCGTCAAAAGCGCAAGTCACTAGTATTTTTTTTTTCAATTTCTGATTGGTTCAGCGATGATAGAACAGTTGCAGAAACATGGCGAACGCCATGTTGGTGCGATTTCGACGCTGTCTGATTGGTCCCAACAGCTCGTGGCGTCGACTACGTCTAGGCTTGAGGCGAAACGAAATATAGTCGGTCTTTCTTTGAGGCTTGCTTGCTTACGTCAGTACACTCTACGGTCGACTGCTGCCTGCGCGGCTAATAGTCTCTGCAGCGTGTTGTCCAAGTTTGAAAGGAATACTGGCTTCTCTCACACCGAGAGTAGTTCGTGTCCGCACGAGCATCAACGTCTGGTTGTGGCGTCGCTTCACGTGTTTCCTTGTGTTGTGTGAGATTAGGCAACGTTTTTCTATAATAAGACGTCAAACAGTCAAAAACGCGTTATTTCTTTTATTTTTTTTTTTTTTCGGTAACGCAACGATGTTACGTTGCACTCCAAGTACGTTTTTTCGCTAGTTTCACTGACCTGTAATACCGATTTATTTCTTTTATATATAGGGTGGTCCAAGTCACCAGGCTCGATCTAAAATGGACCGTAAAAATCGACGCGTCCACGTAGCAGTCTGAACTTTTCGTCAAAGGTATATTTCACAGGTCGGTTTTTTCTTGTAAAATTACAAAGCGTAGTTCTCTTTCTGTAAAAAATAAGGCCAAGAAACTTGCCAGGGTCTACGGCGGGCAGCGACGCAGACGACAGCGGTTCAGTAGCGGGCTGTGTTTGGCGTTCGTATTGATAGATGGTGTCGGAAGCAGTGTCCGAAGGTGCAGCCGACCAGCGTAAGAAAGCAGACGACACGCGGACGAAATCCGTTGGCAACAAAAGCGCCGCCGTTCTAGAGCACTGCACGGGCCCGGACCAGCCGGAAAGCTCGAGCCCGGCCCTGCCCGCGGGCCGGGCTCGGGCCGGGTGGCACGTATTTTCTCAAGCCCGGGCCGAGCTCGGGCTTGAACAAAAAAGTTTTCGGACCACGCCGGCCCGGGCCGGCCCGGGCCGGCCCGGGCCGTGCCTGGGCAATCTTGTGCTGTAAATCATAAATTGTTGATAGCAAAAAGTTTGCTCATTAATCTTTTAGGTTCATTGAAAACAAAAAAGCGAAGTGCAGAGTCACGACGGAGTCGTTAAAAATAATTATAAAAAGGCGTCTTGCATTTAAAATCCCTTCAAGCTTTTTCCGTGTGAACGAGGGTTCAGTGTTAGCAACTGTAAACAAAATAAAGTCCCAATCATACGCTTCTCAACCTCTCTGATTTATCGCTCTCAAAAATATCTGGTTCACTATTAGGAAGATTCAGGAAAACGTACGCAAGTGCTTTCGGTAGCCTAAAAATAGCGTCGCGATGTAAAACCTAAGGCGATGCTAATTTTAGCTTGCGCAGAGTGCTTGAGTACGTTATTCTAAGACTCCCTTATTGTACAGAGCGCGACACTATATTAGCCCGAACCAGCGATCGTCGGTTCTTTATCTCATAGAATCAAAAGGCTCTCAACAAAACTGTTAGTGCCTTTGAAAGTGCTCATCTAGGCCAGAAACCTAAGCGTATACTTTGGTGCCTACTGACACCATTTCGAAGTAAAATTCAAAAAGAGCCAACGTCGTGTTCCCAGTATCAGTGTCGCGCAGTGTACATATATAGTCCGTTTCGTGCTTGCAGGTTTTCAGAACCATGTTGGAAAAAACAAAAATCGTTTTATGCGGTTAAGTAGGAATATATTACGTTTAAGCTTGTCTGAAAGGGTTGTATACTCTAAGAATACGTTGACATGTAAAGCTATTTCAGAACATATTCTTAAACAGAAAAAGTGCGCAGACCAGGGTTAGAACGATGGAGACTTTTTGCGAAGAGGTTGCGATGTGCAGTGCCTTATAAGAATAGGTTGAAACGGGACGCGTTCAAACGCAAAGGGTGTTTCGGAAACGGGTTCAAATAAGAGGGGCGTTTAGGGAATGGTCGAAACAGGACAAATTCAAACGGGAAGGGCGTTTGGGGAACGCTTCGAAACGGGACGGGTTCAAACGGGAAAGGGTTGTTTCGGGCTACACCCACCGGGCCGGTCGGGCAGGGCCGAGAAACTAAAAATTCTGTCAGGCTCGGGCCGGGCCCGGGCCGTGTCTCTACCGGGCCGGGTCGGGCCGGGCCTAGATATTAAAATTTCTGTCGGGCTCGGGCCGGGCCCGGGCTGTGTCTCTACCGGGCCGGGTTGGGCCGGGCCTGGAGATTCCGGCCCGTGCAGTGTTCTACGCTGTTATGCAGACGCGTTTTTCTACACTAAGGTTTGCTTTTATTGTCCGCATTTAGGTTTTTAACCGAAGGTACATTTCAAAAAGGTTATCGTCATTTTAATAAACCACTGTGGTCGCGAGCCGTCGCGACAAGGAGGTGCCGCCATCTATATATATATATATATATATATATATATATATATATTATGTTGCATCAATGTCGCAAATGCCGGCACCTGCCAAAAAACCTTCACTTGGGCGTTCGGCGCTCTGAGAACATGAGTCCATTCATCATCGCACCGCACCGCCTTGTCTCGCCCGTATCGGCCACCTCTACCGCTCCACCGATCGGCCGATTGGCGCGCTCTGGTACAAGACCGACCCGATGTTTACGTTAATCAAGTTGTGCTCAGGTGCGAAGAGCCGTGCGGGGTGACGTACCGGGGCATCAGAAGGTCTCACTAGTCTGTGGGAAGCCGAGGCTTGGGCGAGCACCGGGTCGCGGCAGAGGGTGTCGCCGCCGCAACTCGCGAGCGCGTGCAGCCTGGTGCCGCCGAGCGATTCCCATGCAGGCACCGTAGCACGCTTCCGGATGCCACGCAGTTCGGGCGGAGTCGTTCATTGGCGAGAGCTCGGCCGTCGGGTCGTCTGCCGCCGGACTGGACCGCGTAGGCGATCCGGATTCCCACTGGGCATGTCCTGCACTGCGGCGCTCGGCAGTCTCGATCACGTGTGGCCGTATGCAAACGAGCGAGCGATGCATCTCTCGAGCGTCTGCGAACCTGCTTTTATTGCTCAGGCTCGTGGGCATCGCTTTGAAATGGCTTTCAAGAGCGGTGGCGATAGCGGGCGCGACGGACCCTCGAAAGAGTCGGCTTCCTTTGCCGTATACCTGAGCTGCCTCTGCGCAGGTTTATGGCGTCGGCAAAAAAGGGCAAAAAAACCACCTTTTTGCTTTATTTTTCTTTAGGGGGAGGGGGGGAGGGAGGGAGGCTTCACTTCTGAGTTTGTGGCGACGAGCATAGATAGGATCAGTGACAGGTGAAAAAACATTCCCGGAATTAATACATGTTGACTCTCGCTGTTCTGTGGTGTGTCTCTGTTGACGTCGGCCGCGGTGCTGAAGTTCAAAACACAAATTAACAGGCTAACAGCATATAAATTCGGACTGAGAGATTCGCCGGTTACTCGCATTGATCAGTTGCCCCACTGTTGCGTTTTTGACGAGTCAAGGTAAGTTAACCCGTGCGCTACAGCGTTGTCTCACCATTATGGCCACGTCTACGTTTGCGAATTTTAATTGGCCTACTGTATAAAGCAGCGAGGCAAGCATCATGCCGTATTCATGCAGGCAGAATCAAAATGATTTGTTGGCGTAGTTGGTTAAACATTACGAAAATAAAAAGCACTAAAGACAAGGACAAGAAGGCCAAGCGCTTGTCCTTGTCTTTCGCGGTTTTTATTTTCGTTAGGCAGAATCAAAATGTACGACTCACTATATTTATTATACTTAGGTAACTGTAAATGGAGCTTCCACACGAATATGCGCACACAGAAGCATAAGCTGATATGCCGAATAATTAAGGTGCTTCCTATATTAGCGTGCCTTCATTCAAATGTGCCTTTCACACTGTAATGACGCCCCGACATTCTATTGCCACATCTAATGCTTTTACCTTTTTTTCAAGCGCACACGCTTTGCCTGCTCTTGAGCTTATAAGGGTCTCATCTCTCATGAATATTGTACGTGACTCCCAAGCAAACCATTGACCTGGAAGATTCAATCTGAAAGCTAAAATAAAACGAAGTAGGAATAAATAACTACTCGGAGCTTTGTTTCTGTATCTCTAAATTGTATCAGTGAGCATACAAATGCGAGATGAAGAGGGAATATCTTTTTGTACCGTACGTTGTTATTTTTTTAAATTTTTTTGGAAGGGTCGCCTAAACCTTTGTGACTTTATATCTATAACACTGCAATTTAGGTGTTTTTGTCTTTCGGGAACTTTGCTCAAATTACGCTAGTTAAAATTTATTTCATGCAAATTATCTTGAAATACATTTCTTTATTGACTTGTCCCTGACACATTCGTCCAATATTCGCTAAGTTCTGAGTAATTCTTTTCTCTCTCTCTCTCTCTCTCTCTCTCTCAAGTTTTCAGTGTATGCTACATTGTGTATGGCAATACCTGACTCCCTATTAGATAAAAAGCGGAACACAAGACAAACACATCCATCTATCTACCCATCGGGGCTTATACATTTCACGCGTCGGAATGTAAGGGCCCCGTTCTGTCCGCAGTTCCCTGAGCGTCTTCTGCACCCTAAAATTGCCTTCGCGTCTACTTTCTCAGAAAGCACATGGTAAACCAATCACCACGATCTACAGAGACACCCAGCGAAGGACGCTTGCCTAACAACGGTCTGGCTAAAATTCAAGACCCAATCTGCGCAGGGACAATGGACACGGCGTTATGCGTGCTCGATGTCCCTGCTCGAGGAATTACCACCTAAAATAATCAAAGCCTGTACCTTCTCTACCTCCACGTGACGTCGTCACACATCGGGGGCCACCAATTCGGCAATTGGGTGCGAGCCCGACGCCCAGCGTCCTTCGGCACGCTGATTGGACACGAAGCCGAGCTGTACATTTCGCGCAGCACTCGTCCCCTGGATGGATGGATGGTAATGGCTATACCCTTTGTAACGGGCGGCAGCTTGCGCCACCTAGCCCAATCTGCGTCTGCGCTCGATCTCACTGCGACGACGTCCAAATGCGAATCGCTCTTTTACACTTTTTTTTTTTTTGCGTGTTGCTATATGGTGTACGCGCTCTTCAGATTGCTGTGATGGGTTCACTGCATTCTCTTCCCGGGGGGTGGAGGGGTTAAAAGTAAAAAAAAAAAAGAAGACTTGCACGTGTTTAGTTTTGTTTGTTTCTAGTGAGGCCGACGAGCAGACTCGAGATTCTGCAAGGCAGAAGATCCTCCTCACCATGGGGGAGGAGGAAACAGGCAACGGTAGACAGGGTAGAAGGGGGGAGAGGAGGAAGCGAGGGAAAAGTGGAAAGCGCGAACTGGTCGCCGGCCTTTAGCGACGCGCGCGCTGTTGGGAACACTCCTCCTCTGGCCGTGCCCCGAGCTTTGGGGACAGCCTTCTCCCAGGTTCACGGGGAGTCTTGATTTGTGGCTGTCAGCACCCGCCGTTGCCGGTGCGCCGACTTCGGTGCTGCACGCGCGGTGGAGGGAACTCTGCAGCACGCTTGGGGCTCGGTCAGGCGCCTCGGTTTAATGAATGAGATAGTAGCCGATTTACTCGACACTCTAAGAAATGCCTGCACGTCTTCGTAACTTCAAAACACTCGAAGAGCCAATCTCTGCGATCAACCAAATCAGCTCGGCGAATGATGAGGCGGAACATCTGTTTAGACCTCAAAATTAGGTCTGCGTTGTGGCATTACGCAATGCAAGTATGACGCTTTGCATTGCGTAATACCGCAGCGCAGACTTCATTTTTAGGTCTAAACGGATGTTCCGCCTCATCATTCGCTGAGCTGATTTCCTAGATTGCAATGACTGGCTTTTTGAGTGTTTTGCGGGTATAGGCAGAAGCCCAGGCATTTCTTAGAGTGTATACTGTATCTCACTCTAGGTGAAGCCGCACTTGACCTTGCCCGGCGCCTAGGTCAGGTGCGGCGTTAGCCAATGACGGTCGCCAGATTTCTCGCCGGATTTTTCACCAAGTGTCCAGATTATGGCACCAGTAGTGGAAAAAAAGGCTATAGTATCGTGCTTATACTCTGATGTGCTTTCGCTCATGCAACCAAGAAGCAGTTAAAGTCAGAGAGTTCGAGCTCATAGCCTTCCCCTGAATACAACTTTGAAGGAACACAAACTATACATGTTTGCCGTGCCTCGTTTTCACTGTGTGCGTTACAGGAGAAAATGCCCGGTGATAATGCCCTGGAGCGTACGTATGCGGCCACCTAAGTTTAATGAAGTTAGCATATTGCACGGGCGTTCGCACAGCTCGAGCAGCTACTAAGTCATTTGAGCGTAAGCTGACAGAAAACAATTTGAAGTTGGAGCGGTATGCGTATAGAACAGAAATATAATTTGGTGGGGTAGTCTAACATATAGACAGTAAAAGAATGGTCAGAACAAAAGTTAAAGCGGTGACACTTTTAATTTAAACGTACCCGGGCAGCTAAATAATTTAAAAAAACGACGTGTCTGTCAGTACCCTTTACGCTTGCGACAGAAATGGTAAAGGTCAGGTGGAAACAGCATATTAGAAGCTTGTTCCTAAGACGTGCCTCTAACCTGTTTTCATAATTGGAAAGAGAACTATTCGCAATCTTGAATTGACGCAAAATTTCGCCAGACAGTGGCTTCGCGACCTCTCCGATGTAATTCGCTAGTTTGACTATCCCCGGACACTTGAGATTCTCGGCACATAGTGTGTTTACGTTTTCTTAATTTCGTTTTTTCGGTGATAATTGTCTTTTATTCTCTAGCCCCTTGGGCCTTTTTAACATCATATTTTCTTCTCTCGGCGAAATGGGTGTCTCGAATAACGAAAGGGATCGTGCTCCGTCTCATCTTATTTTTCTTTCTTCTCCCTGCTCCGCCAACACGTGGAAAGTTCTCCCCTGTGCTTTTTTTTCTTCGGCGACCAATCAGGAAGTCTGAAAGATTCCCGCTGCGCCCGAAGCGTTGAAAGCCGCAGCGCGACACAAAAACAAGCTCGCAATGACGAAAGGGGATGCGGTCGTCCCGAGACGTCTCCACAAAAGCGCCGGGCCTGTCGAGAGGCCCGTAGCCAACGCGTCGATTAGCTGCGAGACGTCTCTGACGCCGGCAGCTTTGTTGGAAATCCAAGGAGGAGCGCCTGTCGAAACGACGGGCTTTTCAAGGGCCAGACAAGGGTGTCGGCTTCCGCACGACACGTGCCAGGCGCACGCAGCAGCCAACGCCGCTTGGGCCACTTCAAGTGAAATCCCGCTTTTGACAGCGCCAGGCCCCAGCCAAGCCAGGTGGGATTGGAATGTGTCCTTCGACTCCCACCGCTTCAGAATCCCCGGTCGGTCTGCGACGACCGCGTAGCAGGTCTCTCTTCGCTCTTTCTTCGGCTGTTGCACCGCCAGGCCTGCTCTCCCCGTGCGCTGCGTACGCCCGGCCGCTGCAGCCCGTCAACGCGCTCGCCATCGCTCTGATCAAGGATCGCAGCAAGCCGCTGCGCTGCTGACAGGTCTAGGACGTATCGTGGTCATGACTCGAGAGCGTGGTTCTGTGCATTTCTGCCAGAATTGCCTCGTACGCGCGCCCACTGCATGGACGGGAACGAAAACAATGTATGCGCTCAAGTGTTTCCGACAAGATGCGTGCTTGGCTGTCCTGAGCGCATCCTTTTTGCTTTTCCAGCTCGCAATAGTCCGTGCTTGCCCGTATGAACAAAACATGGTAGTGGCCAAAACGCCCGCTTCCAGCCATCTCGATGTTTGCGCACACGTTCGAGGCCGCGCGTTTCCTCGCTTGCTGAAGTGACAAACTCGTCTTCGTGGGTCGCGCTTGTACAAATATGCACAGCTTTCTCTCGAAAAGATGCGTGAGTTTTATCACGGCCTAAATTGGGCGCGGGTGTGCTTTCAAAGCGATAGGTTTGCGGGCTACGCTTTGCAGAGATTTGGACTTCGTGGGGTGTCGTCGCCGCGCGCGCGAAGAAAGGAAAAACTGTTTTTCCTTCCCCTTTTGGCGCGAGGAGAGGAAAATCGGGACTTCCCGTCGGCCGTGCCGCGCGAAGAGAGCGAAGAGGGCAGCCCTCGCGTCCCACAGAGAATGGCACGACGAAGGGAGAATCTTCGTGTCGTCTGCCTGAAAGACTTGTTTTCAAACATTACTCGCGTTATGCGCAATCCCACTTTCGCAGTATCCAGTTGCTACGCTTAATATTGAAGAGTTCTACAAACTTTCAACGAGCTACCCACTTACTTCTCGGAACTCCGAGAACTGATGGCGGTCGTCCGTGGCATCAACGATGCCAACCACCTCGGCTATGAGTATTAACCACGTCGCATTTCCGTCCTCAGGTAGGTGACGGCACCAATTTTAAAATGCAAAGCACCTGAACGATCAGCACAACGCTAATATGTGTTTAGGTATACCGTATATGAAGCCCATGCGATCTTCATTGTGCCGTCTGTGAGGGATATTTTAGCTGAACCTTTTACTCGGAGGGGAAAGAGGGGTAAGCGACCATCGATGTTGTCGAATCAACCATCCTCCAAGAAAAGTCGACTACCGCGGTGTCACTATCACTGAAATTCGCGCTATAAACTAGCGATGATTTTGTTGTCTGCAGGCGCAACCTAGATTCCCAGGCGTGCCACGGGAAACCCGCTGCTGAGTCTTGCGTCGGATAATGATTCTGATTTAGCCAGTCTTCGCGAGTTGTTTTTGTTTTTTTTTTCTAATCCGTTCATAGCAGAGCACTCTCGACTAAAACGTGTCTTGGGAGCGAACACGGACTCTCCAATGCGACCGACCTCACTTTGCTCTGCTCTCGATAAAGCGCGTGCAGCATCTCGCAGTATGTTTGTTATGAAACGGGCTGTCCGTGAGCTGTATATCCTCGATTACGCAAGAGGAAAGAAGAAGAAGAAGCGAGCAGCCGAAAGGGAGGAGCGCGCTTACAAGAGTCCACCTTGTTTCTGCTTCTGAGGGTCGTTAGCTCGCGATGTTTCTATCAAAAGGGAAAGAAACAAAACGGAGAAACAGAACCAAGCTGACTGCGTGTGAAGGGGAAAAAAAAAAAAAAAAAAAAACTCCGTTACTTGGAGCTTTAAATTGACCGGCGATCCACATGACCTCCCGACTGTTTACATGACAACCACTGTTTATTCCTCTCAACAAATTTGACAAGGGAGCAGAAACTCGCCACGTCTTTATTAACAGTTCTGGCGTGTATACACAAGTGCGCATGGGCAGGACGCGAGAGTCTTTGTGGGTGCGGGTCGCTTCAAGTCTGAAACTGCGTAATTTATCCTGCTTGCCAGTGCGTCTCTGCTGCTATTTTCTTTTCGTCCTTTCCGTTTGTCTTGTTTTGGCGTCGCGTCTGTATTCTTCGGTCCTCTCTTTCTTTTTAATACTTGCAAGCATCGCAGGTACATCGCCCGCGGGGGGTTTCTCTCATTTCGCTTTGTTTGCACCAGATCGCTTAGGAAAATGGCTTTCTTTTTTTGAAACGGCGGCTCCCCTCACCCTCGCCACAATTTTGGCTAAGCGCCTGACGTCTTCAGCAGGTCCGCTGGAGGGCCTTGAGACAATGACGGCCAAATTGTATTCGAACAGTTGCCCCCGATAGGCTTCTTCTTCTCTACTCCGTCGAGCAACGTGCTTGTCGCAGTCGCTTAGTTTTTTTATTTTTATTTTATTTCTGTTAATAATGCACTTGAGCGTGTTTTCCACTTTTTTCCGCGCGTTTCGCGCCAACTAAATGTTTGATTTGTGGTAAGTGTTCCACAGTACAACCCCTACGCCTCTAATACTGCATCGAAATGACGCCGTATCTTCCTTTTACTTGTACGATACTCATCAGAAGTAATCACATTGCTTGTAATGGATTACTTTTTTAAGTAATTTTGTAATATTTTGAATACATTTATTAGGAAGTAATCACAATAGTAATATTATTTATTTTGGAAGTACTAAAATTACTCGTAATCGTGACTATTTTTTTCCCTCCCCTTTCTAATAGCGCCCTTTGTTTCTACAAGTTTTCTACCGAAAAAATCCTCAAACTCAGTCTCCGACGGGAAGACGGTTTACCGAACTTGGTGGATTAAGAAGATGAGCAGTTTATAAGGAATCCTAATCCAAAAAGGACAGTACGAAATATCCGTTTTCAAACTGGCAGAAAAACGTGTCGTTTTGAAAATCTTAAATGACCGGAAAAGTAACGCTTACTTTTTTCAAGTTACGCGAGGCTGACGGCACCGCGCCCTGTGGATAAAAAGTGCAACCAGCCTCTGCTGCGTTGCGCGAGGACAGCGCAGCAGAGGTTGGTTGCACTATTTCTCCACGGGACGCGGTGCCGTCGGGGCCGAGAAGCGCTCCGATTGCAAGCCGAAACTTAAAAACCCGTCCAATTTGTGCGGTTTTTCAGAAAGTCGTAAGATGCTGCGCGTGCCTTCTGTCGTTCTGCAATTTGTTGATTTAGTTTTGTTCTTTGTGCTGCAGTCTCTGGCACTGAAAAGAGAATCAATGTCCTCCAGCTCACCTGCACCCGACTGCTACCATACGAGGACCCTACAAAATAATCATTAAAATAAGTAACAAAAAATTAACACAATCCTGCTCTTCGTAAAAACAAAAATTTTTTTTTAAATATTTTTCAGTGTTTCCCCTTTGAAATAAAATAAAAATTGTCAAAACCAAATTGCCTCACTGGGCGAACAAAACGGAACGCCGTTCCTCTTTCCGTTCCCCTAAAAACGTAACGAGTTCCGGTTCCAGTTCCACCGATGCAAGACGGAACGGCGGCGTTCCTTCGTTCCTTCTAAAAGGAACGCGTTCCTGGAACGCCGTTCCGTACAACACTGATCTCAGCCTATTTCGACTGCACTTGGAAGCATAGGAAATTGACGCAACATCAACATCATCATCATCATAACACCTTTATTTGTGCCAATAAACAGCCAATAATGGTCTGCAATCTGGCACAATGAAACAGTAGTACAGCTCTGGAACGTGGTCAGCAATACTTAATTAAAAATGCAAATAGCAATAAAACTAACATGTAACTATATACGACAGTGCATTGCTAACGGCAGAAAATAATCTCATTTAATTGCCTATTGCGATTAACGTAGTTATCAAAAATATCAATTTTTATGCCCAAGATTGTTTACACATCTGCATTTTTCTTGTAGGTGATATCACATGTTCATTGCGGGGATAAAAAGTGAAAGCTCTCCCATTTGAGCGAGCCGGTACGTTCAAAGTCACTGTGCATAAAAGTGTCGAGTCAATGCCCATGTGATCTATTCTTTGCAAAAAGGCAACATCGCGCGACAATCTTCTTAGAAATAAACATCGTAGAATAAATTTATAAATGCAGGAGCTCATAGTTGTAAAAATGCGTACAGCCAAGGTATTTATCATAGATAATACGCACTAGGCGTCTTTGAACTGACTCTATTTTGGCTGCATCATGTACAGTGAGCGAATTCCACACTACCGAGTAAAAATGTAGTCAAGATCTGATAAAAGAACAGAATAAACAAAAGAAGCAAGCATAGTTCACAAACTTTCTAGTTAATCGAGTAATCCTTCCCAGTAATCTAATTGCAGAACGGACAATGTTTGGATTAGAAGTTAGCGATATCCGCTTGTCCGAGTT
This sequence comes from Ixodes scapularis, assembly GCF_016920785.2. Taxonomy (NCBI): domain Eukaryota; kingdom Metazoa; phylum Arthropoda; class Arachnida; order Ixodida; family Ixodidae; genus Ixodes; species Ixodes scapularis. The sequence goes on along the minus strand of NW_024609884.1, from coordinate 35,684,007 downwards.
GGGTTGACGCACCTGAGCGTCAGCTGCCGGGAGGACACGTTTTGGCACCACAACGGTTCAGCTTGAGGATTGTCTCGGCACCACGGGCACGTTTGATTCCGCCGTGGCGGACGAGTACTGAGCCCTTTCTGGTACCGATGTAGTGAGTCACTCCAAAAAGTTTTCGTTTGAGGTCAGAAACCTCTGAACGGAGATCCTTGTTTTCTTCTTTGAGGCACTTCACCTCTGCTTTCAGCCCTACCATCTTGATGGCGATGGTGTTCATGCAGTGTTACACTACTCGCTGAATGGAGCCTCCCCCTGTGATGCCGGTCTTGGTAGCAGAGACGACTTCTTCTAAGTCCTCAGAAACTGTGTCCGAGTCATCCCCATCCTTCGAGCTTGTGCGATGACGACAAGTACAATTATTGCATTTGTAAGCACTTTTTCCTGGCTGCATAAGAACTTCGTATTTGCCAGGACCAACGTTAACGCAGTCGTGATGAAATCTACGTTTGTAGCCGCCTGCACAAGCAAAGAAGTTCCGCGTATCGCAAATGCGAGTGGAGCAGCTTCCGCACACGTCCCGCTGATTCGGCGCCATTCGTCACAATGACTGTATTTCACAGCATTCACATTTTAGGGAAGCGCGCAAAGCCCAAAGTGTACAATTTAATCTGAAATCAGACGAAATAAGGCACCTAGATTGGGCGTCGCAAAATCATGCATATTATGGACATCGTCTTTTTGAGGAAGCAGTCTAATTTACTTTAAAAAAGAATCAGATAGGGGAAAAAAGTGTCTATGTGTGTGTGTGTGTCGGGGGGGGGGGGGGGGGTGAGGGGGTTGAGACCCCGGACACAAACGAGTTCAGTGAGAACCCTTTTCTCTTTAGCGTGGTACGTTTCAAAATGTGAATATTTTTGTTGCGTTGTTTGTGCATAATTTATATATTTTTCGTTGATTCGCGAAGCTTGCAATCTGGCGGCAATGTATACTTTTTTTCTTTCTTTTCTTATACACTTTTATATAAGAGGATAAAGCCGTGAACTCTCTGTGCGCAGTGCGGTTCGGGCACACGACTTTTACTCTTTATTAATGTATCTCTCGCACGTTCAAAGGCCACGAGAGTGAACTAAGTTATACACGCGAGTCCCAGTCGGACGAGATGCGAAATGGACTTTCTCTGTGCGCGACCGTAATCCTTTTAGGAGACACCTAACGCAATTTTTGGCGGCGTCTTTCTAATTCCCTGGAGGGCGACGCGACCGCCTTCGCCATTTGCAGGAAATTAGGCGGCTCAGGACGTTTTCGCTTAATCTTTATGTGTGAGTGTATGTGTGTGTGTGTTTCTTTATCTGCGTGCTGGTTTTCCTTTTCTTCCTTTCCCCGTTGTTTTATGAGCACTGTAGGCTCTAGAGTATGATCGCAATAGTAATCTAAGATAGTACGGTTCCCATTTCTGCGAGTCCATTGCTTCTGACAATATATCTATGGCACCGCTGGTTGCCCAACCTAATGTTGGTCAGCCATGCGGAAACGCCTTCTGAGCCGTGTGCACAAATCCGGAGCTCGGAAAACGGGGTGCCGGTTCCTTCGCCCGCTTTATTTTTATTCGTTTTGTTTCGTTTATAACTACGTTCGAGTCATCCTCCTCCAGCGTCGAATGTTCGCCCTGAACTATCGTCGCACTCCGTCGTGGTTGCGTCAATGCGGAGCACTCGGGACTGTCGGGATCGTAACAACGGTTATATGAAGTACCTTTTTCTTTTCGTCTTTTCTTTTCTTTTTTTTTTTATATATACGTGTGTGTCTTTGTGTCGCATTTCGAAGACGTTCCGCGCCAAATTGGCCATCCATTTTGACGCCACCCTCGCTATATTAGACGTCTGCGGACGGGGGCGTCGGAGTTGGCACCGCATGCGTATACTTCCGCTCTGAGCACATGCATGTCGTTGGGTTTGTAAGAAGTATGTTGCGAGACGCTGGAATTATTGCGCGCGCGTCGCCGCGTGGGCATCTGGAGAGAAAGTTTGCAACCTATTGTTGCTCCCGTCTAAAAAGAAGCATCCTGACATACGTCCCAAATGAGTCTAAGAGGCCCCTAATTGGAACATTTTCGGGAGATCATTTTTTAACCCTCTGTCAGTCTGCGTACAAATTGTGAAATGGAAACCTGGTCAGATTCGCGATTTTTGAGTGTGCCTCAAACGGCCGCCATCGCCCCATTGGAAACGTTGCGCTCCTTATGCAATGTAAACATCAAGCGCCGTCCTAAATTCTTGTTGACTTTATCAGAAGAAAAAAAAAAGCGTAAACGTAACTCAGATTATTTTATCGACACTGCTCGATCCTCTGTTCAAATCGTGGTCGGCACTCGTGATATTGAGGCGGCGTTAGTTTAGGCGGTGCAGTGCTTAGGCACGTCTGAAGTAATGACCGAGTAAAACATAAACCTAATTGCCCTTTAGTTTGACTATTAAAAATATCGATGTCTCATCTATTTTTTAGGCGTCCTTGGCGCTAGCTGACTAAACGCTTAAAATCGTATTATATGAACGTAACCGCTAACTGCATTCTGGAAAAGACATGCAGCGTGTTGCATTTTTCTCTATACTTTCTAGAGGGAAACTTATTTATCAAGATATCTTTTTTGAGACACTCATGATGCTGCAAACATCTGTCAGCTTACCAATTTTTTATTGACTTCTCGTAATTAAGTCAATAATAAAATGATACGAATTCATTGCGCCTTACGTTTCTAGAACGGTACATGTCCACGACTCGTTTAGCGGAGAAGCAAGAGTCAATTAAATAGCATACTGAACTGCAATTGTCATTTTAAAATTATATAGTTTTACTATTTCTACAATGCATACTTTCAACTTAAGTGATTGGGTCCGTTATTGTGGACAATGAAAATTACAGAAGTGCTTGAAATCAAATAATGAAGATTAGGAATAAACTCCCCAAGCGTGAAAACAACCCAATGTCTGACTCAGAACGCTGGACCGGTGATTTAGTGTACCAGAAAATTAAACCTCCGCAGTTTTTTTTTTTTTTTTTTTTTTTTTTTTTTTTTAAATGTGCCACGTTGAAATTTTTAGATTTTCAAGCACTGAGGAACGGCACCATCAGCAGAATGAATGCTGTGAAATAGCGGTCCCGAACCTACGGCCTGCGGTGGGATCCTGCCCAGCCTTGGTTACGAGCACATAATGACACATAAGACCATAATGTTTGATTCCGTGAAGCATATGTACGAAGCATTTGTTTCCGAGCCAGCGTTAGATTTTTCTTGTGGCTCGCATCTCGACTCCCGTGATTTTCAGGCTAGTTCAAAGCTTTGACGGAGATAGTTGAGGAAGCCCCCTATTCCTCCTATGGGGTGAAGATGAAAACAGGCCATCCGGACTATTTATACACGTCTTACCCATGAACAGGTGCAAGGCACTTACCTACAATCATAACCAGGCTACTTCATAATTCTTTTCGTCAAAATGAAATAGATGAGATCAATCCTTCGATCTTGACCCTCAGAGAAGCACGCGTGGTGGCGGTGAACAATGTAGGTATTCAAACTTAATTAGGTTTATCAGCCTACACATTACCTTCACCTAGCTTGGTTCTCGACTGTACCAAAAAAGGCGTGAGGTGGCCGTATGTAATTTTACAATTATATATATATATATATATATATATATATATATATATATATATATATATATATATATATATATATATATATATATATATATATATATATATATATATATATATATATATATATATATATATATACTAATTTAATGGCTCCTGCAAACGAATCTATCTTTTTGCATCAAACTTTGTCGTAGTATATCATCGTCCCAAACTACTTCCCTCTTGGTCATTTGTTCTCTCATACATTAGAGTTATGTTTAAATGAAAAACTTGTTAAGTAGAGAAAAAAGATATCGCTAATAATGTGATACCTAAACTTTATTACGTATGTAAACAGTCGTTCAGGAGATATCGATCGTACCGCTACATTAGCATACCTCCCTTTTTCTCCTTCTCCCATGTGCCCTGCCATCGTCAAACCTCCTCTTCTCTGCCTGTCCGTCTCACCATTTCCGCTGGTACCGCGGTCCGGTCGTTCTGCATGCAGCTGTCACATTGTTCCCCAGATAGCCGCAGATATCCAATGATGTCGCTTCTGCACGCCGGTAATTATCGCTTCTTTTTTTTTTTTTTTTCGCGCTGGAAATCTAATTAATTCCGACCCGCCCCTTTTGGCCTGTTCCGAAGGACTCGACCGGCGGGCACGGACGCGCCCCTGGCGTTGGCCTGCGCGGCGCGTTCCGTGCACGATTGCGGCGCCACCGCGGCGCTGCCGACTCGAGTTGCGCAGACGTGGGACACCCCCGGCCATCTCAGCGTCGCATACTTCGCACACGAGGCTGTCGGGACGATGCCGGCCGAAATTCAGGCGTCACTCGAGAGGTCTGAACGAAGAACCTGAAGCGGTTACATTCATGCTGGGCATTTGCGGCACAATGCTGTGTCACAAAGCAAAAAAAAAAAAAATTGTGTTTTATGTCTAGACATATTTTCAGTTTTGTCATTCGCAAACATCCTCCGCAGATCGCAGTGATTGGTTCTCCTAAATGCTCTGCGAGAAAATACACGCACACGGAATTGTTTTATTGTAAGTAGAGATATGTGCCCTTAGTGCTTCCTTGTGACTCTAATACCCGTGCCACACGGGCAACTCGAATGCCATTTACAACGAATGACATTTGTGTGATCGGCGAATCAGCTTGCAATATGCCGCGCGTGGAATGCGCTACGCCCGGAGTGTCGCGCGCTGATTGGCCGTCCGCTCAAATGTCATTCGTTGTAAATGGCATTCGAGTTGCCCGTGTGGCACGGCTACAAAAGCTACGCTTCAGAGTAACGACACTTGCCCATATTGTGGCTTAAAATCATAGTTGCCAGGTATCTGAAGCTTTATCTGAAATCACAGAAAACGCTTTTCCGTCCTCCACAAATGTATAAACAGTTCGCGACAGAGCAAAGCGATATTACATGAGCTTCCTAACATTGAATGTAATGCTGAAGAAATCGCTCTTTCGAAACATGACGATCGGCAGTTGCGTCAGCTTTCCACAATCACCAAGATGGCGGCGCCCACAACAATGTCGGTGAACAGAGTAGTCCGATATAGACTAAGCGTAGCTCCTTTAGTGGCTTTAATGCTTTCTATATGGTGGTTTCGTCTGGCGTTGGGGGTAGCGAAAGGTTCGCGAGAGGTCGTTGCGAACTATACTAGGAAGTAATTCCCTTCGTAAAGAAAGACGAGGCAGTTTGAAGAAGAAAAGAAATACCCGCTATGCTAAAGAGAGCAAATGGTAAAAACATGGCGGCAGTTCATTGCTTTTGCTGGGCTCTGGGTGCTCAGGAAAAAAGGTGCCGGCGTGCTGAGCGGCTTCATTGCTGAGGTAAGGTAGTCCAGACTCTTGCTTCCAGACGAACCGGAGTCGAAGCTCGAGGGTATGCGCGTTCTTCTGAACCTTGCTTTTAGCTGGTCCGCTTTTTGAAAGGCAGGCAGCCTTGGGGAACGTAGGAGGACCAGGGAGCAGTCGACGTAGATCCCGGGTCCGAACGTCCGACGCTGTCCACTTCCGTGCCCTCGCTACTGGAACGCGTTCGAACATAGGCGTCCGACGTTTGAACGCGGATTTTATTTTATTTTTCAGTTACCCAAACTTAAACGAGTTTAGAAAAACCCAGGCCTTTTTTCTTCCCGGCATGTTCTTAATTATCCCTAAATGCAAAATAGCTATTGAAAAAACGGCGAATGAATGGATATGTCAAAAACCAACCTTCAATATTTTCCGCCTTATCCAGTGCAGTGACGTCACATGTTGTATAGGGTTGTAGCTCTCAAGTTTGGGCAGCTCCTCTGGCGAGCAAAATCGAACATTTTTTCAAACGAGTTTCGGTTGCGCGTCATTACGCTTTTTCACGTTGCTCGAGGATGCTAAAAGCTAAAAGAAAAGCACCCTTATCGTCTTGATGCGACAGCGCGAGCTGCATTTTTATTTTGCTTATTTTAACTTCTTTTTTTCCGGGAACAGATGCTGCCGGACGCTTGTGAACGACCGTGGCTCGAGCGTGATCGAACCATGATCGTTATAATAATCTACGCTAGAGGTTAAACTGGCGCTAGTGTCTATGCGACTTCCGTGACGCAAATTGAAGCAGACAGCAACCAGTCTACTTTTGCGGTGCTCCTGTGCATTCCTATGGGAAAACGCCCGTGCATTTTGTCTCTTCGCCAGAAAATAACACGAAACACTTTTGTAATTTGGGTCGTACCGAATAGTATATACCTTAATTAACACTGTAAAAGTGTACTTGCTTTAGTTAGCGCATTTCTCGTCATCGGTGAAAGAGGTTTAACTTCGCTATATTTCAGGCCGAAACTTGTGTTCCGTGCACAGCAGGTGTGTAAAAACAAGCGACGATTCTAAGCAAAATAACAATCGAAAGAAATATAGTGTGTGTTAAACTTTCACCAGCAGTCCGTTGACGCTTATATATTGCTAATATGCTAGTCCTGTCACTATATGAAAACGACCGCGTCGTGCATCTTTACGAGCGGTTAAAGATATTCAAAACGCAAAGAATAAAGTACGTGGGCAATGAAAGGTGTCTTTTCTTATTATTTTCTATGCCGAGCAGCTTTTACCAGACACTTGTTCTCAACGATTTCGAGCGTGCGGGTGATGTTTTGAATGTTGAACAAGAATCTTCGCGCAGAGCAAAAAGAATAAAGGAGTACTTACATTGAAAATCGGACTACATTACGTGGCTTTCTATTTATTTTGGTCGTCTGCATGCACAAGGAGTTACTGATGTAGTGTTACTGTGTAGTTCTTGACGTCTCTCTTGGTTTTCCAAATGCCCTTCGTTCGTTTAGCACGTATACCCCCTAAGCTGAAAAGCGCCGACGTCGTGTTTGCGCTAACAGTGTCCGACAGTGCACATAATTACATGTACGAAGCCGTTTAAGCACCGTTTTTACTGCAATGGATTTGAAACAAAAACGCCATGAGTGACCAGTTATATTTCATCTGCCCGACTGAGAAATGTCCCAAGCTACCTAGTACGCACGAATTATTCGGGATGTTTGCTCTTTTAATCGAGCACAGGGAGAAAATGCGCTTAAATTTTCCCATAGAAATGCATTACCGGAAATCAACTTTCGACTGGTTGCTGTCTGCTTCGATTTGCAACAGCACACTAGCGCCAGTAAACCTGTAGCGTACATTATAAGAACTCAATGGATCGAACGCTGCAGCGGCGCTTTATGCTCGATGTAACCATTACATTGGCGAGTCTTACAGGCGCGCACGCGCACCCTGGCCGAGAGAAACAGGCCTATAAATTGCAAGTCAAGGACGTGACTTAAAAACAGTTTTTTTTTTTCGCTTTGCTGGCGTGTGCATTTATTTCATGCCATCAAACTCTTTGTAACTCGTCGGGCACAAGCTGTACTGCCCCATATTACATTTAACATACCATTTTCAGTGTTGCCAGTAGATCATCTCAGCCTCTCCGACAAAATTCAAAAATGCAACAACCTCGCAAATATATATATATATATATATGTTGTGAGTTGTAATTTAGATTACTAGTTCAGATATGTCCGTTAATCTGTTAGTTGAAGCAATTTTGAGGCATGACTATTAAGATTTCGGTTTGAATTTTAATCCCAAAACCTTTGCCGAAGCGCACTTATGAAAACGGCTGTTGCATGAACCGCTCGGCCGCTTGGAAATACAAAAAGTATACATCCCGTATATCCCCATTAAGTTTCATAAACCCGTTTCATTTCTTGGGATATAGCGAGGCACTTTGTGCGTTAGGGGAAAGCCTTGGATCCAATCGCTTTTTGTTCCTTCGTTCTAAACCTTTCATCTTTTTTTTTTTTTCGCCTTCCCGAATTTGGTGAACATAGTTTCGTGTGCCAGAGCTCGCGCCGTGTGTGCTACGCAGCAACAATTCTACCAGAAGTAAGCATAGCAACGGAAAAAGTAAAAACCCAGTTCTAAAAAAAAGAGAGAGAAAAAGAAAAACCACAGAAGGAGGAGCACTTAAGTATTGGGATTCCAACGTTTCCATCACGAACGTCTACTTGCAGCTCACATGCCTAGTGTCTTTCGCTGGCGGCTTTCATTTGAGCGCGATCCTGGGGGTGCAATAGCCGTCTTTCTGGGGGCTCTCGGCCATCAGACTCAGCACTCGGTGGCGGGGAAGCGGTGCCCCTTGTTCAGAAGCCAAGAACAACACTTACCGCGTCCGACAAACCTGATGACTTGTCAGCGTCTTTCGCCTTCGGGGAACATACGAGCGTGTATATATAGTACTTCAACGAGCCTTCGCCGTACCTTCATCGCGAAAGAAAAAAAAAATGGCACGCCCGTCTGCCCGATACTCTTTATTGGATACACAAGCCGCCGGGATAATAGCGTTTTAACGTCCTTTTGGAGAAGATAGGATGTTTTCATTGGGCCTGTTTCGCGCCCGATGCCAATAACAAGTCAGGTGGTGGTGACATCGGTGAGAGTACGTCGCGCTGTTGCGCCCGGCTATCGCGAATTCTGCGCCTCCCACTGCGTCCCGGTCACGTTCGCTTTTGGGCTCTTATGAGACTCTTGGCCCTGCAAAGAGCTCGAACAGTAGAATGCCGCCAAATTGATTTCATACCAGACCACGTCGCCTTCTGCTAAAGCAGACCAGATTTGGCCCTTTGTAGTAGGTTTTTAATACTACGCGCTGGTGTCGTTTATTATTATTTTATTTAGAAATACTGCAGACCCTAAATTCTAAAAAAAAGCCCGTGTGCCTATTTTCCCTCACTACAGTCGGAGAGCCAATCGCCGCAACTTACAGAGGCAGCTCAGCAAATGACGATGCGGAAACATCTGTTTAGACCAAAAAACGCAGTCTGAGTTGTGACATTAAGCAATGCAAAACGTCACGCATGCATTGCTTAATGTCACAACTCAGCTTGCGTTTTTTGGTCGAAACAGATGTTTCGGCATCGTCATTCGCTGAGCTGCCTCCTTAAGTTGCGCTGATTGGTTCTCGGAGTTTTGTGCGCGAAAGTAGACGCACAGACTTTTTTTAGAATGTAGCCAGGAGGGGTGCATAATCAATAAAACAGACAGCACTTTTTATACACTTGTATAAAAAAAAAAATAACAGAATATTACGCTGCACAGCCAACACGAAGCATCAACCAATGCCAAATAAACACACAAAAACAGACCAACATACGCAGAATAGAAGAAATTGCAGACATCCGGAAATGCCCTTTAGGTACAGATACAAGCATCAGCATCACATGCACCACGCAAAAAAAAAAAAAAAAAATTGAGGTTTTGATACATAGCGCACTAGTGGAGACATAAATACACAAAGATACCTTCTGGCATGGAAATACACTTCAGAAAGCTGTCGTCATCTTGAAAAGCTGTGAGAGGTAATTCATTCCAATCATTAATCGTGTTGGAAAAAAAAATATTTATATATATTAGTTCTCGAAAAATGTGGCTTGACAGATTGTCTGTTTTGTGTCGCGATTAGTGCGTTCGGGAGATTAGAATGGCGTATGGTTTGGAGACTAATTTATGGAAATAAAATGAAAAAAAAAAAAAAAAAAAAAGATTTATGTTTGAAATCACGCGGCAAGAAAAAAAAAGCGTCATGGTCAGTGGCGTTGCGTGCGAGTACACTTGGCTCCAGCACTATACTCCGTTCACACAACCACGAGAGCACGAGGTCACGGCTTTGAAACATCCTTCCGCAGAACGAGCGCTCGCGCTAGAAAGGCACGTCTGAAAGCCAGGAGTGCGGGCTAGCTCGCGCTTGTAGCTTTGGCTGCAGTCTCAGCTTAAAGGTGAACGGACTATAGGTTGTATTTACTGGCGGCAATAGCTGTGTGCGCGGCGTCTGAGCGCGTGCTCACGGCGGGCTTCCACGGTGCTTTTGCAACGTGCATTCCGCACCATCAAGGTTGCCGGTATTAGCAGCCTGTTACTGTGAGCTCGTTCTGAGCATGCACTCTAAACATCCCTGTAAATATGGCGCCCACTGAATACCCCTTATAGTGGTAGTAAGCTTGTGTAAAGTGAGAAACATTCCTACTCAAGATCATTGCACGGCCAGGGGCCGTACAATGATAATGTATTGAAATGCGGCTTATACAGCCGAGGGAACACGATCACTGCGTGAACGTTTGATTTGAGCTCGCGACAATCAATGCCTCGACTGGCATTCTGGCAGTGGCTCGGGCGCAATCGCTGCGAGGACGGGAATAGGGAGTATTCACTGGACGCCATATTTGTGGGTGCTGTTTAGAGCGCATGCTCAGAACGAGCTCACATCAATAGGCTGCTAAGACCGGCACTCTTGATGGTGCGGAATGCACGTTACAAAAGAACTGTGCAAGCTCGCCATCAGCACGCGCTCAGCATTCGTGCACACAGCTATGGCCGCCAGTGAATACTTCCTAAACCCAGGGATCCTGGGTTCAATCCCCACCTCTGCCCGTTTCGATCTGGATGAGCATCGTACCGGCGTGCGGTCGTGTATCACTACTTCGTGGTGCGCGTTAAAGACCCCAGGCTAGCGGTTGTACTGCACTGGCTAAATTGCTCATCTACAGCTAGGAGACTCGTCGCCCCTGTGAGGCAGACCAAGTTCTAGGCTGTATAAACATACCACACAACCCAATTTTTTTTTTGAATACTCCCTATAGCTGAACGCTGACAATGTCGGGAACTTAGAGCGTGCCCTGTGGTTCGCCAACTCCACTGCGTGGCTATTATAAACATTGACGGCATATCATCGGTTCTAGGTCACGTTCTGGTTGAGATTTGAAGGTGTGAACGCTGCTCTTTGTGCTCAAATTTGTTCCTGCGACTGTCATTGTCTTGAGAAAGAAATCAAACTAACGCCTGTTTCATTGATTATGAACGCCAATTCATAACCCATGAAAGACGTGTTAGTTAAAAAAGCGATACTTACTGAACGTAAATTATTTTTTTATCATCTTCCCTTTAATGGTGAAACGCAGTATAGTTGACACCTACCGACCTTCATTCCTGCAGCGGCGCCTTTGAGTCGGAAGATTTAACCGAACTTGCGAGCCACCTGCTGCGGTCCATGTTCCCAGTACTTGAAATTCTAATGTCCGAAAACGATGCTAAATAAAGAAGCCTCTTGGGGGAGAACTTGACATTGAAATGATCTCTACAAAATTCTCTTTTCCGGTTCCTCACGCCGCTTTCTATTGCTTTCCCGCTGATTTTTTTTTTTTTTTTTTTTTTTGTTGTAAGTAGCTTTTATAAATAATGTCTCAGAAAAAAAAAAAAAAGGCGTATCGATTGTCTATTAGTGTTTTGAACCGGTCGGGAAATATGAAGAAGTACTGATCATGCCAATATTGTTTAAGTAGGTCAATGAATTCCAAAGATAAAACTTTAAATTCAGTTTTCCTTCCTTTGCGAGAATCAATGTGTAATGTATCTAAGAGCTATTGAACACGTTTGTAACAACTAAGCCGTCAAAATAATTTTGTTAGGCTACTCAGAAAGAGTCTACCTAATACGGAGACGCGCAATCCTTTAAATGCATCGTTTTCTACTACTAAATATTAATAATTGGTGCTGACACGCAATTTTGGAGCAATACCCCGGTTCATCGTCGGTGCGTGGTGAATTTTTTTTTCGGGTTTTCGATTGTGACATGCTATCTACAATATGAAAAGACATCCATAACCATTAGTGCTGAATTAGTGATAGAAAATAATATATTAAAAATAACAAGATTGGCTTTCTGTTTGGGGAATTCCTGGTGCGGCATAGCGTAAGGTACCCATTTCGAGATGCATATCTGCCAAGGTAGAAGACCGCTTTTAGAGATATGCGTATAAATACTACCCTCACACACCATTGAAGCACGGATGTTTGCGTGGCAACTCAAGTCCACGAAATAGATAGGCTGCTCTATGGGCCGAACGATCATACGCGCTTGGACACTCGGAATTGCCCGCGGCTGTTTCTGGTTGAAGGGCAACGGTGCCAATGTTGGTGCAGGCCCGGAGCGGTCGTGTGAGTGGAATCGACGCCGAGGTGTTTCGTGCTGATTAAGAATTCCGCCACTTTCACGCAACGCTTGCTGCTGCAGCTTGTTACACTTTGCCGGTGCTCCAGAGACGCAATTTCGAAAGAGGTCGCGCCGTTCCGAAACATTTTTTTTTCTCTCTTTTTTTCTGACCCCTAGATATGGCGCTTGCGAAATAATACGAGTAATAATACGTATCGTTTCCTTTCTCTCTCTCTCTCTTTTCATTTCTCTTTCCCTTGGTTTCATTCGATGGCTTTTTGCGAAAGATATATAGCATATACGTCGCGGGTGACAGATTAAAAATGCGCTGCAGAAATTTGATTGTATATTGGGACGTTTTATTTTAACTTAATCAAATGGGCTTACCTTTGTGCGCATCTGAATTCTTCCTTCTCAGAGACCTCGACAAGGTGACGAAAATACCCTTCGATTATGCTCGTAGTGGACACACTTATTATATACACGTTTTCTAGAAAGGCTCCTGTGCGCTGTCATTCTGAGCCATGCTGGCGCCGCGTAACGTTTCCGCCATGCTGGGGTACGCCAGGTGCACGTCATTGAGGTGCGCGATGACAAGATGGTGGCGCGTGGTGTATCGCCGGCGGCCAGCGTTAGTGACGCATTCACTGTTTCGGAACGCAAGAGGAGGTATCCACACACAATCCTAGCATCCAATATTGTAGGACGGGGCGTGTTTAAGGGTTGGAGGTGACTATAAATAACGCAGCCTCTGTTCCCGTACGTCGTGGAAGTCAGAGCTGCCGCGAGCGCAGTCATCGTTGATGCAATGTCCGTACGGCTTGGAGGCGGGAGGGTAAATCTGTTTGGTGCGCAAGTAAGGATGAGGAGACAGTTTGTGAAAAAGGCAGAGACGAGAGGTTTTGCGACGAGGTGCTCGGAATGGCAGATCAAGGTTAGATTTCATTAAAGGACCAATGCAACAATATTTGTACTTTGCGCAAATACCGCTTAAAACGGATCCCTAACGTTAATGACCTATGAAACACGCGTTCGTTTTTAACCCCACGCAATAGAAGTTCCAGAAAAAAATTTAAGAAAAACGAGCAGCGTTCACCCCCTCAACTCGCAGCCAGAACAAGCGGCCACGCGATCTGGAACCGATTATATGCCGCCAGTGTTGATCATAGCCACGCGCTGGGGTTGGCAAAGCGCAGGACACGCGCTGAGTTCCAGGCATTGTTATGGCTCGGCTGTTGTCGTCGTTGCAGCGATTGGACACGGGTCAAAACCCGAATGCTTCTCGAGCTAGCAATTGTCACGAGCCCAAGTCGAGTGCCCACGCAATGCTCGGGTCCAATCTATGAACCGCATTCAAATATCGTCACTTGGGTGTACTGGGACCCCCGAGTTACGTCATCAAATTTTGCAAAGGAGAGATTGAATGAAAAGGATCGCTTTTGTCCTTGAAATTACACCGCAACAAAGGAGTTTCTTGGCCAATGGCGTTGCGTGTGAGTATCCTTGAGTCCCAGGTGTGCCAGTAAGCTCGTGTATAGAGAGATACATTCCAATTGAATATCGTTGCACAGCTCCTTTAAACTTATGCTTGCAGTTCTATTCTAGTTAGACAATATGAAACGAACAGAAATATTTCGAACCATTTCAAGTGAGTGTATCAAGTTTTCGTGGCTGGGATTCCAAACTGAAACGGCATATTCGAGTTTAGAGAGAATTAGGACCTTGTATAGCAGGAGCTTTAGGAATGAAGGTGCTTTTGCAAGGCTACGTCGAAGATATCCCAACGTGCGTTAGCGTTAGTAATAACGTACGAGGTGTGAACGCTCCAAGTAAGGTTACAGGAAATGTGAACACCAAGGTATTTATAAGAAGATGCGGCGTCTAATGGCACATTATGAAGAGGGTAAACGGGTGATTATGTTTTCTTCTGTTGGACCCCAGATGTCTCCAAACGTTTTGGCTAAGGGTCTGGATTAGGGATCTGTCGCGGTCTCCAGGACCGGAAAATAAAATAAGACAATATAAACGAGGAAATATTCAATTAATAAAACTAAATGAGTATTTAAATAAAAAAAATACTAGAACTAGAGCAAAATTTAAAAAAAATGTAAGGTGACCGAATACATATACTTTTTTTTTTATTTCAGTATGTTGCTAATTATGACGTTACGAAATAATTGTGACACAGAAAATTCACCAGGCACTCATTAAAGTGCATAGGAACTTTTCCATTATCACACGGGGCAGAAGACTTGAGGATAATAGATCTTATACACATGCTATAGCCATGACACAGGACACTAAGCACGCTATACATGAGAACGCAGGGGAATTTTAACATGGTTCCACAGACATGAAACAGGGGACAACGAATAGCGATGTTGATGGTGACAATATCCAACAAATAATATGGCGGGAGAACCCGCGTTTGCCGGCAGTTTTCTTTCATTTTTTCCGATATCTTTGTTTACTGTTTTGGTGCCCGTCACAATGCCGTCTGTTTATCGTGATATATATATATATATATATTGCGTTGGTTCGTTTTCGTAGGCCTGATCTGGCTCGCGTGCCGGGGTTTGGTGACCCCTGGTCTAGACTAGCGTGCTCTTCATACGTCCTGCCATTTTCTTCTGCCGCGCCATCTCGCGCTGCGGCAGTGTCCCAAAAGTGGGAAAAGCTAACACAAAACAAGAACTAAAACTTTTACCTGTGTCGGCAATTTGAACTTTTGCTGACCCCCCTGTCTCAAAAGGGATTAGGTACCGCCAACTAACTAACTAACTAGCAGCCTACGGCGAGAACCCTCCTCACGAAAATAAAACTAAACAAAGTATAGGTGCTCGCGTAAATATAAAACTTACATTAAACAAAGAAACAAATAACAAAATAATTTTTTCCTTCAAAAGTTTTCAAAAAGTTTGAAATTTTTTTGTGAAATCGAGCATCACTGTCCGTAAGTCGAACTTGGTCGAATTTTGCTCAAATGTCGAAGGTTTGACGAACCAGTTGAACCTTGAGGTTGGACCAAAAATACGCGGCATCCTTGGTGACAACAAGCATAGAGTGACTGGGTATTCCCTAAGTATCGATGATGCAAACAGGGCGCGATTTGGGCGGCAAGCTGGCTCTGGAGCCCAGCTGTTTACGCGACGGCCTGGAGGGAAAGGAGTGTGAGGTCGCGCATCTCGCGCCCCTGAGCCCCCAGCGGTCGGGGCAGCCTGGGCTGCTCGAGAAAGCCGCTCACGTTCCCGCGGGGAGCTATATCTGCGCACAAGAACGACGACACCGTACAACGGGGCTGACAGAGCGTAAAGATAAAAGAGCACGCGACAAAAGCAAACACAATCGAGACCATTTTCCTGAGATGCCTCCGAACGGCGCGCTCGGACTATCTCGAATTAATGTCCCGGCGGAGCGCGACTCCGCCGCGACCGCCGCTGCCGCCGCTATGTAAATGTATCCCCGCGGAGACTTGGCTTCTTCTTCGATACGGGATCCCGGAGACGCTCGCGCTGGTCTCGGATGCTGGTTTATGCGCGCGACGGAGAACCTCGGCCAATTTACGGCGGCTGCCGCACTCCGGAGGGAGGGGGAGGTCCGCAGTTGAGGAATGGGCTTGCCGCCGCGTCGAGGTGATAATTCAAGGGTAATCGGCGTTTCCCGAAGGTCATCGCTTACGCCAGATCGGTATCGGGGACGGACACGGGCCGTTTTTCCAGGCCTCGTCGTCTTGTTAACGTGCAGAGGGGCCGGCATGTTGACGCGCGCCGCGGGCCGCCTCCTCGGGTCCGTCGGCGGTCCTTTTCTCCCCTGTTCGACTGAGAGCACGAAGCGGCGACGCGGTATCGAAGCTCCTTCTCGAGTCGTTAGGGGTCTACTGCAGTGTTGTACACGTTCCTCAAAAAAAGGAACGAAAGCTCGTTCCTCGTTCCTTCTGATTTTTGGAACGCGTTCCCATTACAACTTCCATGTGTGAAAAAGAAACTCGTTCCCGTTACAGTTTCAAAAATGGAACGTACGGTTACATATAAGTTACATTTGTATTTTTTGCTAATTACCATATTTAGTTAAATCAAGCAGAGTTTTTTTTTATCTATCCCATTCATAGTCAACATACGAGTTTGTATGTCGTGATGGAAGGGCACCAGGAGTAGAAAACACGCGGAATAGGATTTCAATTGTTGATAAATTCATGTTAAAAATCTCAGCTATTAACCATGTCCATGTTTGTAGTAGACAATTCAGACGAGCCAAATGTACTTTTACCCAAGATTGCACAAGCGTTTTACTACAACCTCACACGGTTCAATTTAACAGAGTCCCGAGTTAGAACTTAACAGTTGCTTCCCGATGTTGCTGTCCGCAAGACGAGCAAGTGAAGGCGAGGGTAGGGCTTTTGGAAAGTCAGTCTTCAAAGCTACAAATACTTCGTTGTGAATGTTGGATTTGTTTTTGAAGGTAGGGGACAAGAGAAGAAATAAAGGTTATGTTTGTTTTTTTTTTGTATCTTTTAAGTGAATAATGTTCGGGATACAAGGGTGAGTCCGAAATCTGGCAATCTGTGATCTTGTTGTAATTGTAGGTCTCGTTATTGAAGTTCAAAAATGGCTGTAGTCGGAATAAGATTTCTATGTGTATGAGGATTCGTGGAACCAAAAGAAGTAGCTGAGTTTGAAACAACCCTCTTTCTTTCTCTTTTCCTACGACTAAAAGTTTTGCTTTTTGTACCGCAGTTTCGGGCACTCAAAAAAGTATCAATGCCCACCAGCTCTCCTGCACCCGAAACTGTTAGCAAGCGAGGACCACACAAAATAATCCAGAATATTAGTAGCCAAAAAGTTAAAGAGATCCTGTACGTCGTAAAGATATTGTGTTCGTACTTTCATACTTTCTCTGTGGGAAATAAAATAAAAAATTACCCCACTGGACGAAAAAAGGAACGCCGTTACTTCTTCCGTTCCAGTAAAAATGTAACGCGTTCCCGTTCCAGTTTCAGCGATGCATAAAGGAACGGCGGCGTTCCTTCGTTCCTCCTAAAAGGAACGCGTTCCAGGAACGCCGTTCCTTGGAACGCCGTTCCGTACAACACTGGTCTACTGCATGAACGGAGTGCGCTGGCTTTGGACCATCGTGGAAAACGACAACTCCAAAGCGTGTTTAGAATAATCTAGCCAGAACAAATGTCCTTAAAAATCTGCGCTGCAATTCGCACAATTGAGAGAGTTTGAATAGTCCGTACGCCGCGGATTGCGGGCCTAGCGGGCCCGTGCTCAATCCGGGATTCAAAGTGACGGCCCGAGCTCCCTCCCGCTAGCCACGCCAAGCTCTAGGGTACGACCTACTAAACGTTTACATAATTTAGTTTTCGCTTTATCTTTATAGACGTGCGTGCAAGCGCAAGCTAAGCCTCTTCGCTGAGGCAAACAAATAAACAAAGTTATCAAATGTCAAATCCGCATTCGAAACAAAAAACAAAAAAAAATTAAAAGGAGGTGAGATAATACGCACCTCAGATACGCATGTCAGAGCTTACCATGTGTGACTGAAGGCACCTTCCATCACCCTGCGAAATACTGTTAATTATATAACTTTTTTTTTCTTTTTTTTTTTTTTACGCGGAAGGGATATTTTAGTTTTACGGTGTTCTCCCAAGAAACAGATTTAAATCGTGGTAATATTTATGTGATAGCATATGCGTGAACGTAGTTTGGGAAAATACGTCTCGATATATATGTTCGACTAAGTTCGATGGCTAGCTCTTTCATTCAATTTTTCGGGAAGAACAACGAGAAGAAACGGCGGGCAAAGATGTTACTGAAGGATATCTTTGTGATTTAGGCTTTAAAGTGAAACAAAGTAAATCGTTTACGGCCGCACCAAAGTAATCAGTGGTAAAATCACGTTAAGCAGTTCTCAAAGCCAAGCTTGAACGTTCAACCAAAAACAAAACCACACAACGTTGCTCTTTATATATATATATATATATATATATATAAGCTTGTCATGGGGGGGGGGGCGTGTTTACAGACATTTATATGATTTGGTGCTTGGCGTATTGTCGAGATTACGGCTCTGTAAACAGCGTCGTCAAGCTAGCATGGCTACATTTAACGATGCAGAACGCAAAATATGGAGTGCATGACCTTTAGCATTTCAGGACAAGATGCCGTGTAGAAAGTTTATTATCTTTTTTTCTTTTAGGTATCTTGTGAACGACAAGCTTTCGTACGACTCTGGTGCTCTGGTTATAAATAATGGTTTTGTTAAAGGGCACATTTCCTCTTTTACGACATTTTTAGGGTGATCACAAGGACAAAAGTCGAGATAAATCCGTTACGTTAGAAACTTTTTTATATAGTGTTCCGTTTTTCGAAAGAATTGAATCTAAATTCTGCGAAGCCGCAGGACTTGGATCATCCTTCTTTGCAATAGGCTGTCAGTCGGCCTTGAAATCGGCATAAGGCAGTTAGGCGTTGCGACAGCAAAGACGAGAAAAAGCCTCGGAATTGATTTGGACATGTTCCGTTAACTGGAAAGGCGAAGCGAGTTTCTTCACCTTCCCTATTGAACGCAAACGACTGGGAGCTGATGGGCTCGCTACGTGACTGTTTGTGGGGTTTGACAGGTTTTAGTGTCGCTGGATCACTTTACATGTTCATCACGTTTACATTTTTAGCACTATAGTATGTACATATGCAGGCTGTTTCACGGAAGGCAGGCCAACATTTTCCTGCAGTAACTATACGCTCAGCACACAACCAAATGTTGGTGACTTATTGGTCGCTGTCAAAGACGTAGAGATGTGCGAAGCGTTGGGGAAAAAATCGTAGTGTAACTTAATTGTTTAAAGTCATCTAATTTTGTTTTAATTAGTAAAAATAAAGCTTCTAGTTTTACAAGTAATCCATTTCAGAAGGATGTAAGGTGCACATAGGCGTATTAGCGCGTCCGAAAGTAAGCACCATTTGGAAGGAATCGTCGAGGTTTCGGTTTCATTTTGACTGCATCATATGGCAGACGGCCGTCAGAATACGGACCTTTTTTGAGGGAGTTGATAAAGCGCTGAATGCGCCCTAAATATTTCTAAAAGTGACATATTTAGTGTGTGTGTGTGTGTGTGTTTTTTGTATTATTCTCAGCAAGTTGGTAACTGAAAAAATACCTCTATTTAGAAATAGGTCCTCTGGCAGTGATCGACACGTTATCGACCTCCTTTTTTTTTTTTTTCTTCTTTTTTATAAGATGCGTAATTTTTTTTTTTGTAAAATGTTGGTTTTCCTTAGGTTTATTTCTGAACGACAAATAATAATAATAATAATAATTAAAAAAAAATTTCCATCTTCGGAGTAACAGTATCGGCTGAGGTGGGCGTCGGGGGCGCAAGTGTGGCCCGGTAATGAGCGATCTGATTACCTAAAACGCACTAGTTTTGTTTTTATTTGTCTTGGCTGGTGGAATAAATTCAAAAGATTTGGCGCCCGTCACCGAATGGAGCGAAAGCAGATAAACGTAAGAACATGTAGGAAGGCGAAAGCATTATAGTCCCGGGGGAGAAATGTTTTCGAGTAATGTTTCTACACGTATTAAAGTTTATGACGACGTATAGGACGACATCTCAGACAACCTTTAGGACGACGTCAAGAGCGACGTCTAGGACGACTTCTAGGACGACCTCTAGGATGACCTCAAGGACGACGCCTACAGGACGACTTCTAGGACGACCTCTAGGATGACCTCAAGGACGACGCCTAGAGGAGGACGTCTAGGACAACCTCTAGGATGACCTCAAGGACGACGCCTAGAGGAGGACGTCTAGGACAACCTCTAGGATGACCTCAAGGACGACGCCTAGAGGAGGACGTCTAGGACAACCTCTAGGATGACCTCAAGGACGACGCCTACAGGACGGCGTCGTCCTTGAGCATACGATTGAGCGGCGCGTCCTTGATGACGTATTTTTATGGACATCGTTCGGGCAAAGCGCGAGAAATATCGCGCTCGAAGAGGTGTCAGCATAGGTTTCGAAAGAGGGCGGCGAGTAATGTCGAGCCGATGTGGCAGTATCGCGATAACTCTGGGTCACGTAGCAAAGGCGCCTCTCATTATAACGTCTATTGGGGCGTGGCACCGTCGACACACTTTCCCCTTCTTGGTCTCGGTATAGTGGTCTCTTAGAGAGTCTCATTTACCTCTGAACAGTGCAGAGCAGAATTTAGTTGTTTGAATTCTAGCAACTGACCTCGCCTATTTTGGACGACGGGCTACAAACTTTTGATTTAGAGCGTGCGAGCTAAAGCTATTTAAAAAAAAAAAAATTAGTCTATATAGAGATTTTGTCGATGATGACGCCACACCGCACTTGTACTCGTGACTTCACATGTTGGCCGTGGTTGATAACGCGATCCCTAAAGAATACTTTTGTTATTTCAAATGATCTTTGTGTATGATAATTACTGGAAGTTACTGTTGTATAAATATAATTTTGGTATCTCCTGACATAGATTTATGCGCTTTATTTGAGCGCTAAACATAACATCGGTTACTCCCACGGACCCTAAACAGTGCACGTAAGCAACAAGTGTTACGAGAACTCAATCTTGAGTTGGTGACCGTTGTAGCTTAATTTAAGCGACTGCTATTCAGACATCCGCCAGCAAGTGTCGATATCCCGAGTATCTGGACTTGGACATCTCGTAAATGTTTTCAAATACCCTGTCATCGTTAAAGGAGAACCTGTTTCGCAAGTTCTCCGATTCCTCATGCTAAATACTTCATAGGTCGGTTGATTAAACATTGCGAGTTAAAGCCTCTGTTTCATCGAGTGTAAAGAAAACATTTAAGGAAAAGGAAAACTTCTATCACTAAAGCAAGCGGACCAACATGATTTACCGACGAGATAGCAAGCGCTGGAATCTGTTCCTTCACTGCGGGGGTAGCATGCGCAAGCTCCCTCTGGGAAGCCCTGCGGTTTTTATGTGCGCACAGGAGGAGCAAAATTGTAGCGCAGACGTGCACGCTTTGCTTAATGCCCCACGTCGACGAGAGGGAGGCAATGTCAGGCTACCCGTATAATTGCCAAACTCACCGCATGAGGCCGCTACAAGTATCCTCCACTCCACCTACTCTCGTATGCAGCAACCATCGTCAAGATGGGCTCGTATCGGTGGGTGGTAATGATACGCGAAGGGAAATTCGCTCGAGCTAATGCGGCTAAGCTAACGAGCTCCGCGATGTTCTGAGCAGCACGCTTCGTGCATAGGTTGACACCCGAGCCTTGCCTAAAGCCGCCCTTTTCCGTCTTTCCTCCCAGGCTGGAGCCGCTCGCAGATGTGTCTGCTTCTTTTGACAACTGTCCACGCGCACCTTTCCCCCAAAGAGCACCGCTTTGTTTTTAGAATGGAGGAGTTCCGTCTTCCACTTCGGAATCACCATCGTGCAGGTGATAGTTGTTTACAACGTGGTACGGGGTTCGAGGCCGAGCCAACTAAGGGGCCATTCTTCATAAGGCTGGAGCGAAAACTCGCACCACAGAATCAAAGATCGTTGATTCGTTGCTCACTTCTGTTTTCGTATATTGAGTACTGCATAGCGTAACTTCAGCTCGGTAACCGCGTTACATGCTTAACTGCTTCACTACAGTCTCAAACGAGTATCTCTAAATCTCAGAAGCCCTCTCCATATAAATATTAGGCGCGTTCAATTTTCTTTTATTATACCCAGTACAATAGTGTAGTTCGTGACTTTTGTAATAAAGGGGGGGGGGGGGGGGGCATCATTTCTGCAGGAAGAGTTAGGGTTCACTGGAGGAACGGGTTGTCCATCATTTGTACGGCCAATAGTTGGAACAAGCAGACAGGTCAAATATCTGCCCCGTACTACCAGATAATTTTTATTCCCGCGGACAACTTTCTGTAATGATTGAGAAGTGGTGAAGATTGCGCGCCTATAACTTGGCAGATGAACGAGCTCAGGGGCGCCATTATTTTTGACACCCATGCGTCAGAAAGTTGTCCCCGCTCCATCCCCGGGAACTTCATATACACTCTAAAACATACGTGACTCGTAAAACACATAGAAACGCAAAACTCGTTAGATTTTTTTTTTTCTTTCCCAAAACAGTAAATAGCGTGGAAGTCGCACGCGACGTCCAGAGGTAGCGCAAACACGACTTTGATACCTTGTTTGCTTGCTTCTTTGTTTGTTTGTTTGTATGCCTTTTTTTACTGATACAGTGTATTGAGAAACACAAGCTTTTACTGCCCAAGTTGATGGCCCGGACGAACACATTCCAGCACACACCGGGCACTTTTAGAGACAGCAATTCAGTTATAATGGAAAAAAAAAAAAGGCGATGGTTCGTTCAGACTAATTGCGTCGCTCTCTACTCTAAGGTGCAGTGTGCTTTGTATGCGCGTCTCACTTGTGCCTCAGGAATCGTGATGTTCAATCTCGATTGTGTTTCCTTTCTTGCTCTTGCAGGGGACTCGATCAAGTGCGTCAATGAAGGTCAACTGACGCACGTTCCCGGAATCTCGGACGACCCCTGTATCACCTGTAAGTGCCAGGTAGGCTAGCTCCCAGTTTAGTATAGCCACTGTTTCTAGAGCCCACATCTATCGGCAACTATTGAGCGTGTGTGCCTGTGTGTGTGTGTGTGTGTGTGTGTGTGCGCGCGCGTTTGTGTGTGTTTTTCATGTCCTGCCTCGAACGTTGGTGCCTGAAAGGCTTGAAACGAGTAGTCTTTACAGTTTCCGACCCGCTTGCTGTCGTTTTGCGAAAAAATTGGCTTTTCTCCTTTTATTTCTGTTTTTTTTTAATGAACGTGTGCACTGCTACCGAGAGTTACCCCAACGACATATTAGTGCTTATTTGACTACCAATCACAATGCTAATCGTTAAATCATCAACGCAGGAAATTAGTAGTTAAAACAGTCCGGCATGTCTCAATTATTTTTTTTATTAAATCTTTACAGGTTTAATTCGAGTTACAAAAGAAGCACGCAACCCATATTGATCCGCAGAAACTATTATATTGATTAAAAGTTGTGACATCATGGATACGACATGTTTGTCATTGATCCTTTCGAATGCCACGTTCTGTTTTTTTTTTTTTTTTTTTTTTTTGCAAGCTCCGAACATACTGGGCAAGTACAAACAGCCGCCACCTTAAAACCTTAAAGTTAAAAACTTTAAGTATCGACGATAAAAATTGAAGTTACACTATTTGCGCAGCCCTGCGAATGCGAGAGTATGGGGTGTCCCAAGTCACAAGGCTCGATGTAAAATGGACCGTAAAAATCGATGCCTGCACGTAGCAATCTCAACTTTTCGTCAAAAATTTATTTCACAGGTTGTTTTTTTTTTTGTAAAATTAGAAAGCGTAGCTTTTTTTCTGTAAACAATAAGGCCAATAAACTTGCCAGGGTCTACGGCGGGCGGCCACGCAGACGAACAAGTCGAGTTGGGGGGGTTTGTTTGGCGTGCGTATTGATAGATGGCGTCGGGAGCAGTGTCCGAAGGTGCAGCTTACCAGCGAAAGAAAGCAGACGACACGCAGACGAAATCCGTTGGCAGCAAAAGCGCCGTCGTTATGCAAACGCGCTTTTTTTAATTTTTTTACTTTAAGTTTTGATTTTATTGTTCGCATTAATTTTCAAACCAAAGGTACATTATAAAAAGATTATGTTCATTTTAATAAACCACGGTGGTCGCAAGCAGTCTCGATCAAGAGGTAGCGCCATCTATCAATACGAGCGCCAAACACACCCCGCAACTCGACTTGGTCCTCTGCGTCGCCTTTGACCCTGGCAAGTTCCTTCGCCCTATATTTTACAGAAAGGAAGCTACGCTTTGTAATTTTAGAAGAAAATACCGACCTGTGAAATACACCTTTGACGAAAAGTTTAGATTGCTACGTGCAGGCGTCGATTTTTGCGGTGCATTTTAGATCGAGCCTGGTGACTTGGGATACCTTATATTTTGTGCCCGCCATTATCTATGCCTCCCTTATCTTTCAAACACATAGCAGACTTTCGAAAACTGTACGTAGTATTTACTGGCGGCCATAACTGCGTGCTCTGGGGTTAGACACATGCTTACGGTGACCTTTCGCCAGATTCATTTCACACCGTCGAGACTGTTGTTCACGGCGGACGATAAGTTACTTTACAAACATTTCGGTCTGCTGACGACATGGGAATAGGGAGTATTCACTGATGGCCATAGCTGTGTGCTCGGCTACTGAGCGCGTGGTGACGGCGAGCTTCTACAGTTCTTCAGCGACGTGCCGTTCTCACCATCAAGATTGTCGGTCTTAGCAGCCCATTAATTTGAGCTCGTTCTGAGCATGCACTATAAACATCACCCTCAAATATGGGGTCCAGTGAATACCCCCTATACCTCCTATAGGGAGTATTCACTGGCGGCTATAGCTGTGTGCGCGAATGCTGAGCGCGTGCTTCCACAGTTCTTTTGCAACGTGCATTCCGAACCATCAAGAGTGCCGGTCTTAGCAGCCTATTGATGTGAGCTCGTTCTGAGCATGCGCTCTAAACAGCACCCACGAATATGGCGTCCAGTGAATACTCCCTGTATTCTGTTTTATCATAAGTGCTAGTGAAGCCGGTGATACAAGCACGAGCAGGTTGTGTCGGACGACGCTTTCACTTCACGATCCCGCGTGCGTAGACGACGCCAAAGCGTTTCGCTCGCTTTGGTCGCTTCTCCTCCTCGCTCGCATTACGGTCAATTGGGGTGCACTACCCTGAAACGTCATCAAATTCCCTACCTTCATTCTTTCTACTTTGTATGGGAAAGTAGTAAACGGCACGTTGACTCTGCTGTGCAGACGTGCTCCCGGACCGTATACGCCCGCATTTCGAAGAAAACTGGTCTGCCAGGAAACGGTCATATTTATTTTCGACGTGTTTACTAGTTGAAACTGGAAAGAGGCGCAGGGAAGACGAAGACACGTCGGTGGTGGATACAAGAGCTAATCCGTCGCATATACGTCGGGTCGGCATCCCTGGGTTGTCTCGGGTAGTAAACATGTTTAAGGTAGATCGACACCTGGGGCCGTCTCCAAAGATCCCTGGCCTCGGGCAAGGCGGGCTCGCAATGCGGAAATGCGGACAGCGCCAGCTTTAACGAGGTCGCTCGGGAAGCTCTAATTGCTTCGCTGACGACGAGATGTCGCTCGGAGCAGCGCGACTCTCTCTCGTAGCGATTCCCCCCCGCCTGCGTCGAATGGGAGCGCGTCTGCGATGCCCCGCGCCGGGCTGCTCTTCAAAACTCATCTGGTGGACTCGGTCGAGGTTACCGCGCGAAACTGCCTTGGCGCTGATTAATTTGTTTGCTAGTTGGACGCCAAGCGGCGCAGGACGAGCGCGGATTCTCCGGGCACGCCGATTAGTTCCGGATTAATCAGAGTTTGATTGGTGCGAGGCCCTCGATTGCTGCCGATGCTGCGGTTTTTTTTTTTCTTTTTTTTTGCGTGCTTAGATTCCATCGAGCTGATTAAGGCGCAAGCAGGAACGGCAAAAGAAATACGTGTGACTCATGTCGAGTACTCTGATCAGGGTCATTCCATCTCAAACGTCCCAGACTTGGCGCTCTCGACCATTTCCCATTTTTAAAAGAAAATTCTTGGCTTTTTACGCTCATGTTCTTAACCTTTTCCTAAAATATTTTTGCAGAAAACTTTTTTCTTTTTTTATGGCGTGAACGTGGTTTGAATTTCTAAAATAGGCGTAAAGCTAGGCATCAATCAATATAGTAAAATTCCAATTTTCTTCCAAACGCTTCACAACTTGTTTCATGAAATTCGAGCGGCTTAAAGCTTGCTATGTTGTGATGATTATGAATTTTTTATTGTACAAATATTTTTTAATTCAGCAATATGCACAAAATGTAGCACATTTCTCAATTATTTTATTTTATTATCGTTTTACACCTGGCAATTAAAAACTTTTTTTTTGAAGCCCTGTAGATGTGCTACAAATAAAAAAATGTTTGAAACTGTACAAGAAAATACTTCACATAAAAAAAATCTGAAGTTGTAGAAACGTCTGTTTTGCTGCCTAAACACATTAAAAAAATCTGAAGTTGTAGAAACGTCCGTTTTCGAGGGGGGGGGGGGGGGGGGGGGCTGCCTAAACAACCGTCTATTCTACCCTGAGGTGGTCCAAGTAAAAGTACGAAACATAACGGCTTTATAAGAAGAGTTTATTGCCTTTCATTTCTAAAAGTTTAAATAAAATAAGTTTCGTCTAAATGGAGAAAACAAATATTGAAGTTAAGCTCCCACGTCGCAACCCCGGACTGGTTTCTTAGCTCCTCTTCACCGCCCAGCACGTCACTGTCGACATTGTAGCCGGAAGAAACGCACAATTGTTTGTCTTGAGTGGAGTGTCTATACCGCGGGCAGGCGCAGAAAAGTTCTGTTGTTGTATAGGTATTCACGGGAAAAGTCTTGCTTCTGGTTCCGTGGCCTTCCCATCTAATGGACCTGGATGAATGGATGGATGGATGAATCCGACTGAGCCCTTTGGATCGGGCGGTAGCTTACGCCAGCTAGCCATTTTGTTTTACCATTTAAGCTTATAATATTTAAATGTGAAATCTATATTCACTCCGCACTGCAATGAACGTGAGGCAATGAAGCCCCCTTGCCATCAGTTAATAAGAAAATACCGAGTTTTCTCTCACACCTTTTTCGGGTAACGAGCGCCGTCTGGGGAGTTAGTTGTCTGCGAGCTACAATAGAAGAGCAGCCCAACATGCCTCCGCCCCTTTAAAACACATTGGCATCGTGCCGTTCTTTCGGTTTTCAGTGCCTTTTATACCCCCTACTACCGACACTAAAAAAACAAAGCGTCAAAATAGACTAAATACGCGCGGAGATAGATGCTGACAATGGTTGCTGTCACCATTTTTGCAGGGCACCGTGTCGCGGTGTCCTGCGAAAATGGAGGTAGCGGGAGTGTACGCTTGCGCAGGAGCTTACTGGAAAAAGGACCATTGCAACCGTCGTCCGCGGCGGAGTTCTCTTGTGATCTAGCACAGCTTGTCATATCTGCTGTTTTCTTAGCGCTGCCGGGCCAGTATATCCACCAGCAGGTCAGTTGATTCACACCGCAATTTGTCTCTCTTGTCAGTGTCAGGGCGCACGTAAGAAGCAGCGTAAAAGCCCAGTGAGTAGGCGATATGAAAACGACCCGAACTGTATGGTGTTGAGCAGATCACAGCAGCACCATTTTATTGGTCTTAAGGCAGCCGAAGGCTCACGCCCCGTTGGTTTTTCCTGCTTCTGGGATTTTCCTTGCTGAAAGTTTTGAATTAGGACAACAAGCCTAAAATCAATTCTGAAACTTCAAATTCTTGTGTCTCTGAATTGGACGTAAATCTAGCACGTGGCGTTGAAAGTGATGCTGGCTTGAAGTGATTAAAACTCCGTGTCCCTTTGTCGGGACCGTTGAGTTGAATCGTGTAGTTAGTCGGGTTCGTTTTTCTTCTACAATTTCTTTTGGAACCTAAAGGATTGTAATACCTCCAATGTTATCTTTAGCCCAGGTGAACAGCTGATAGGGCGTCATAATTTGATTCTGAAGGGGACTTTGAAGACCGGTCCTCCCTGCCAAACGCTTCACTGCTTCCCTACTTTGTCACAATCACTCTTCCCGTGAGATGTATCAAAACATTCCACTCAGCGGAAATGCCGCAATCGTTGGAACTGAACAGAGCCCTAAAACATTAGGATGCGTAAACACGAGGCAACTATCATCCTAGTTTATAAAATGAAATAATAAGAGTGTCCTATTTACACTCACCAGCATCCGCTCGAACCGCAGAATGATTTGCCTGTGCCGACAGATTCCCGATCGCACTAGTCAGTGCTAAGGTCATTGGAAACAATGCCCATCGTTTTTCTGCCCCGTGGGGTGCGCGTGCACGTGCACAATTGATTGGCTGGGATTGTTCGTAGCGTCTACTGCAGTCCGTGGTAAGGGGAAACGGAGCATAGCAGGGATCTCGCCCTATCGTCATCACGTTTCCTGAAGAGACGTCCCTGTCAGGAGATGCCTACGCCCATTAGGCATCAAGTTTCGCAGTGAGGGGAGCTGACATTGGGTAGAAAGGCCTGCTATATGCAGTGGCGACACGTACAATTATCCCACAATAACCGCCGTTGTTTGCATTGCAGCCGAAAAGAAGGGCGAGGGGAAGCGGCCGTGGCAGACGGCAGCGCATCTTTAGCTGTAAACAGTGACTGTATACGCAAGGCCATTGCCAGTCAAGAATGCACATGCGTTGAACCCTCTGCGGAAATCATACTCCCAACCAGAAATCGCTTTGCGTGCGCGCAAAGCTTCCCAGCTCTCGTGCCAGCTCTCCTGTCAGGTAGGTCTAAATCACATAAGCGAATGATGTTTTAGCAAAGAGCTTGAGCGAATCGACGTTTTAATGTGAAACGAATTATAAAGTTGGCTAGGGTTGGCCTGTGTGCCAGTATCATTCGTGTCCGTATAACAGGCAGGAAACTATCGTGAATACTATAGTATATAGCGGTTTCCGGGATAAGCTTCAGGAGAATCCCACATGCATTTGTATATTTGTATCTTTGTTACGCCCAGAAAGAGCTTGTGCGCGTGCGCGCTCGAGTGCATCTTGTGCGTGCTTGTGTGCATGTGGGTTTGATATTTCTGATTTTATTTTAGTACTGTGTGAAGGTAAGGTTCGATATACGTTCACTTCAAATCAAAACGCGCAGGTTTTTAACATAGTATGTACTATATCCCGTTTCAAATCTGATGCCCTGAATGGAGGCTAAAGAGTTATTGTATGTTCGATTGGCACAAACTTTGCTTTCACGTATGTGCTAATTTTTGTTTTCATCGTGACTCGCAAGTTGAATAACATTTTATTTGTCGTGCTAGCTGTTATCTCTCTGCCAAGATAATGTAGAAATGTCATCGAAAGACATACAGCACAATTATCACTTACAATGTGCGTAAGCGCGAACGGAATGCCTGACCTTGAATAAAGCGGCGCATTATTAAAAACACTCAAATAATTTCTATTCATTGGAATGAAACGTGTATACGTATGCGGGAAAACCAAGGCTATATTTTATCATAGACTCGGGTTTAATACACGTCGCGCGAACTGCTCGCGAATTAATTTTCAATGTGGGACACGGAAAGCGTTAAAAATGTTAAAGAACTGGCGTCAGGTTGACCTGAGCCATTAATAACCCAGGCAGAAAAGAAAATTGCGAATTGTTTCTTGGAATTTAGCAACGGTGGGAAAGCTCGTGCGGATGCGTTGAGACGTTTCGGTAAAATTATAAAACAATTCTTTTTTTCTTCTTCTTTTCGGTCGTACGTTTTGATAGATTTACTTATTATGTGTCCTAATAATTTCCAACACGTACAAGTTCATGAAATGGGCGAGAACGTACGCGTGAAATGCATCCATTTTCCTTGGCGATTCTTGTCGAGGAATCCGCGTTGTACCCTTGCTCTGCGCAGGTGTCCAACGTTGCCGCATACATCGTAATAAAGCTTTTTTTTTTTTTTGTTTTTGCGAAATTAGAAGTTCCGTGGGGACACCTGGGTCGGCCTTCTCGAAACGAAATTAATGGAAATTTTAACCTGAGAGAGTATATGAAATAGAGTGTTACCAAGGCTGGCGCACCTTGTTAGTGCATTCCAAGGAGCGGATCATTTATAAAGCAATACGTACCGCAGTCTCTCTGTTTCTGCTGGTGTTAAGAAATCTGCCAAAACAGAACCCGTTCAATTTATGTTTCCGCCAATGACAGCACATTGTACTCGAGTAACTAAATATTGGAAGCCAAGCGGACCTGTTGAACGCATTCACGCAATTAATATTTATCGGTACGCCTAAACCCGTTGCCAAATTTCCGTGGTATTTTCGACGAGTGAAAAGAGTGCGCCTACACAGCTCTAGTCGGCGTTCATGCGTGCGCCCCCGTACTTTGACTGCAGAGCCACAGAAAGTTGTCCAGGAGTATAGCTGCTGCTTTGGGGAGAAACCATAGTTTTTTTTCCTATAAAAGGCCTACAAAAAAAAAAAAAAAAGAAGAATAATCGTGTTAGTAGACCATAGTCCGTTTCAGTTCAAGTGCGAGCGCAACAGAAGCTGCAAGAGAAGCTGCAAATTTTCTGAAATTTTCAGAAAATCACTCATAACTTTTGATTAAGTTATCGGATCGGGCTGAAACTTTGGCATCTGGTTGTGACCTCTAGCTCTACCTTTGGGCGGAGAATGAGCGTTCGGCGATGCCTAGTTTATTTTTGCGGTAAAAAAGACCGTGTAAATTTTCATTTGTGACACCCTGTATACTCTCACGCAACGCCACCGGTTAAGAAGCTTCTTTGGTGCCTTGTAACTTCAAAAGTAAGAGCAAACTTTTTTTTTTTTTTTATGAAAGTCTTAATGGTTTAGTTGTGGGAACCAACGTTCTTAGATCTATCAGTCGACAAGCTCGACGAAAAAGCGGCGTTCGAAAGCGGTTCTTCTCTGTTGCCTGTAAGCGAGCAAGTACGGTCGTATAACATTCTTAGCGCCACCAGTGGCAATGCCTCCACGGGCAACGGAGAAGCACCCTTTTCGAATGACGCTCTTTTTGCACATACGTTTGCGCAAAACTTTGTGTTTATAAAGAGAAAAAAAAAAAACAATAGCATAATTTTCTATCGCAGGAAATGTGCATCCGAACGTTTCACCGGTTCCGCCCCTTCTGTCCAAAGGGCGGGCTGATATAATACCCCATTCACACGACCGTAAAGGTACCTTTAGCTAAGGGACCTTTATTCTCTGCGGCCAATCAATTACTGATCTTCCGCGCGTGGCGTGAGCTCGCGACCCAAGAGCACGGGCTATTTGCCGATAGTAAAGGGTACCCTTATGTTGACCATGTGAATGGGATATGAAATGCATTAAGGCGTTTGCGTTTGCATGTACCGTCAAATGCGCCACTGCACGATTCGCGTGCCTCGTGCTGCCCATGTAAGCAAATGGCGGCGATGCACTGATGTAAGCGGTCCTTGGAAGCGAATGGCGGCGGAGCACTCACTCGTGACACGTGTCTTGCGCGTTCCCACAACAATGGTTGGCGGTACTTGTGAGAACCGCCAAGCGTGAATTTTATCAAGGGGCTCAAAGGGCTTATCAAGGGGCGTTGATAGCTGATATAAAGTTCCTCGATAAAATTCACGCTTACAAGTGTACCGCCAACCATGGCTGTGGCAACGCGCAATCACACGTGCCACGAGCGGGTGCTCCGCCGCCCTTCGCTTCCAAGGGCCGCTCATTTTAAATGAAATGAAATGAAATCTTTACTTCCAAAAATTTACACTGGCGGACCTCCAGACAAAAAGCTACCATATGGTAACTTGACGGGGTCTGGGGCCCTGAAGCAAAACTAGCATAGCAATCTGGAAGGGAAAAAAGGAAGAAAATAAAAGAGCGAGCGGTGAAGAGGAGGCGACCTCCTCTCCACCGTTCGCTCTGCTGAAGTGGAAAGAAGTGCGAGGAGCTTCCACTTCCGTCTTGACCTGTCAACGACTATTGGCATGTACTTCAGTAACAATAAACAGAGTAAACTTGTGAGAGCGCAAAAACGTTCGGCAGCAAGCATATTATGCGAAAGCGAGAAAAAGAAAAACGTCTTACAGAGACATCCGCGTTAGATAAAACACATATACAGTTCAGCTCTAGTCAGAGAGTATATATCTATGTTTTCTAGATGGTACCTGTTGAGTAGAGAAGGTAACATATGGCGAAGGGATTGTAAAGCATGATTCGTGCGGAAATGAGGAACATGCCAAATCTTAGAGCCGCGCATACTGACTGAGATTACCTTTTTATTCCATTTGCCGCCATTTGCTTTCAAGGGCCGCTCGAGACACGGGCGTCGCGCACTAGCGCATTTGAAAACTACTTGCGGGACAAACGCAAACAAATCGAGGGGCTTTAAGCGGTGATAGCCTGACGAGTGTCACTGAGGGGACGCCGCCGCGAAAAGGCGCAAAATTTGTGTTTACCATAAAGCACCGCAATAGAATCATTTTCTACCGCAGGAAATGTGCACCCATCGTTCCAACGGTTTCGACGCTGTTGTTAAAGGGGCGGACTGATATAAAATGCCTCGATGCGTTTGCGTTTGCAAGTCACTAGAGCCACTAAATGAGCTGCGCTTAGAGTATCGGCACTCCGTTCCCCGACATTGTTGTGGGCGCCGCCATTTTGGTGCGTGTGCAGAGCCGACGCAACTGCCGATCGTCATGATTCAAAAGTGTTACTTCCTCAGCATTAGATTTGGTGTTAAAAAGCAAGTGTAACATTGCTTTGCTTTGTCGCCAACTGTTGAAACATTTGTGGCGGATGGAAAAGCGTTTCCTGTCATTTCAGATAAAGCTTCAGATAAATGACAACCATGATTTTGAGCCACAATATGGCCAAGTGTCGTTACTCTGAAGCGTAGCTTATTTAGTGGCACTACAAGTCACGTTTGCCTTTGCAAGTAGCGTCATCACGCGTTGCGACCTCCTCTTTGTCGATATTAAAATACAGCTTACACAGTAAACAGGAGAACTGCGTCAGCATTCAATTTCGGTTCGTGGCAATCAATGCCTTCACATGCATTCGCGTAGTGACTCGTGCCCACCGTGCTCGTGCCTAATCGCTGCGATGTGGGAAATAGCCGAACTTTAAGAACGCGTGGAATTCGACGCGTGTCATGTGCTTTGCCAACCCCATGCGCGTGGCTGTGATCAACATTGGCGGCATATAATCGGTTCCAGATCAGGTAGCCGCTCGTTCCGGCTGAAAGTTGAGGGGGTGACCGCGGATCGTTTGTCTCGAATTTTTTGTGCGACTACCATTGTACGAAGAAAACAACACTAATAACAAGCGTTTCATTGGTGATATTTACTGAAAGCCCAAAATTTGTTGCATCGCCCCTTTAAAGAAGTAATAAAACACAGAACACGAACAACAGGACACTGAGACGCCTAGAGCGAGCCACTAAATGAGCTGCGCTTAGAGTATCGGCACTCTGTTCCCCGACATCATTGTGGGCGCCGCCATTTTGGTGCTTGTGCAGAGCAGACGCAACTGCCGATCGTCATCATTCAAAAGTGCGACTTCCTCAGCATTATATCCGGTGTTGGGAAGCACGTGTAATATTGCTTTGCTCTGCCGCGAACTGTTTAAACATTTGTGGAGGACGGAAAAGCGTTTTTTATGATTTCAAATAAAGCTTCAGACAACTGGCAACCATGATTTTACGCCATAAGATGGGCAGGTGTCGTTACTCTGAAGCGTAGCTAATTTAGTGGCACTAAAGACACCCTTGTTCACCCTAAGCTGGGGTGCCTTTATGTCCTGTTTAAAGTGATGTCATTCTTTGCATAGGTACCCGACGCGTAGGGCACGTTCTTACAGAAAAAAAGAAATACAAACAAATAGTTGGTAACAAAATTTCGCCGTCACTGCCAATGCCAAAACTTCGTGCCGGGAGACGCTCTTTCATTCGCTCCATAACAAAAGAAGAAAAAGAAGCGTCCCGAACACGATGGTCAGATGTCATCTGTCATAGCGCACATGAAGGTACCGTACCTCGAAGAGAAGGTAAGTGAGGCACCCTAGAGCCCCAGTCGTACTGCTCGTGCATCCTGCAAAAGACACGCAGTTTCTCTGCGGAGATGTGCGAGAGCATTATCTGTGGACAGGCCTCCAGCATGTCCCGAAGCATGCTTGCTTTGTACATGCTTCAATCATGCCTGTAGACACGTTTTAGACGACTGATGTGATGGGACCATCATAACACGCCTCCGACAGCAGAGAGTTTGAGGGAGCCGTTTTGGCAGATTCGATACAGTACGAACTGCGCATGCGCTATCCGCGAAAGACTGGCCACCATGAAATCGAAGCTGGCACCCGGTATTCGTGGCAATGACCCAACGATGAAAAACATCCATCTAAATTTAATCCCTTCCATACGCATTTTAGACAGAGAGAGAGAGAGAGAGGCAACCGAGATAGAAGCCATCAGCCTCTTGTTTGGAGAGGTTGTTGAAGTAACATCGCTCTGCTTCTGTTATTGATATCATTTCGAGAAGCTACCAGAGATGACCGATGGGCAGTGGAGGTCTCGTGTCCCCACTGTTTTTTTTTTTTTTTTTTTGTTTTTTTAAAGAAAGGATCTTTATTTTTACTTTATTGGTCTTTCTTTTTTTCTTCTTGCTTTTTTTCACTTTCCATATTTCCATATTTATATCTGGAAGTAGAATCTGTGCTGTATAATACGAACACGGAGGGGACAATAAAAAATACAAACAAGTGGCAGTGTGTCGTTCATACAGCATACCTGATGTGGACAGAAAACGTTGCTCATAAGAAAAAAAAAAAAAAAAAGTCATAATCTCCATATGCATGAATGCGCCGTCACACCTCTTCCTCTTTCTTCGTGTCATCATCAATCTTCATGTTACGTGACTTGATTTACTTATCGGCTCGGCAGCGATGTAATTCTCGACGCCTGTTTAATAATGATTTGGTAGTAAAACTATGGCGAGACATTTTCCGTTTGTTTTCTAGCCATCGACGTATAGCAATGGCTTAGAGGAAGAAACCGAAAACATTCTTGTGTCTCGGATCCCTAGGCAAACGGCAACCGCGTCGTTAGCGTTGTGTTTAAGGACATTGAGGCACCCTAGTTGTGTTAAGTTGTACAGTCCACGACATTGTTAGCGCGAACAAGCGATCACCCGTTTTATTTGTCTTTTCTTAGTATTGAAGGACTGTCATAAAAACTATTCTAGTCGTGGAAAGTGCTCAGTTGGGGCACTAACCTAAGCGGGAAATTTTGATGCCCGCCAGTACCCTGTCGAAGTAAAACACGAAGAAGCGCCGAGGTCCTGTTCGTGCTAAAACATTGTTGCGCAATTCAGATCTTCTCCCCACTTGCTTTTATCGCCGAGGTTGCATTTGATTTATATTTTCAGTCGGTCGTATCTCTCGCATCACCGCATTATGCGAGGCCGCAATATATATTTCACTATAGGGTGTTTTCACCGACGTCATGTCGTCCACCATTCTGTCGTTATGAGCAGCCTGGCGCGTGCGGAACTACGAAGATTCACATCACACCCTCAAATCGGTAGTGCAGAAAAGGCGACAAGTTTCATCACGCTGAGATATAACAACAAAATGGCGGATTGACGTCATGTGAAAACACGCAATGCCTTTCGCTAAATTACCCAAACACCAAGGGTCCTATTACGAGTATTGTTTAAGGCCCTGCACGTGCTGGCACCTGCAGCGGTAACTGCCCAAAAAGCGAAAAAAAAAAAAAAAACTACGCGCCGGAGATTGAGGGAGAGGATGAGACGAGAGGGACGTCAGAACGCCGAGCACTGGTCGGAACGATTAGTGGGTAGACACAAAGCTACCTGCCTTTGTATCCACTGCAATCGTCGAACGCAGTCACCGGCGTTGCGCTTTCTATAGCCCGTTCGACGAGTGCAATGGAGACAATTAGCTAGCTATAGCTTTAGCCTGGTCTAGTACCGTGGTATAGTTAGTGCTGCATCTGGCCACGAAGGCATAGTTTTGTTCATTCCATGTTGGTTTCGCTATGTTTTATTCGCTAGACGGGCTGTGTCCCGAAATTTACTCGATCTGACTCCAAGCGTGAGTGTTTTGTACGTTGGCGTTTGGAAACCCACCCGCGTCCAGCGTTTTTCGATCCGTGTTGTCACGTGACGAGACCCGCCGCAGTAACTACGCTATATCTGAGTGAGATTGGGAACACTGCCTCGGCGATTCCAACGTAGAGTCGCCAAAGGAGACAGGCTTCCGAGTGAAATTTCCATCTGAACTCGCAGAAACCCAGTTTTCGTTCTCCACGAATATTAAAGCAGTGCGCGACGGAGCGAAGCGATATCGCCTCAGCTTCCCAAGACAGTATCTAAAAAAAAAAAAAAGGAAGTCGCAGTTTCAAATTGTAGCTGTCGCCGATTGTGCCCGTTCCGCACATAAGCACCGAAATGGAGCGCCCACGTGTTACTCGAGAAACGGAGTGCCGGTACTTTCGATGTAGCTTAATTAATCTAATTACATCCATCCACGCTGGTATCTGTGATTAGCACCGTCCGATCTTACGGCGGTATCGATAACAAACGAGTAGCCCCTCAATGCCAAACCTCCAGATAAAACGGTACTGTACTTGGGTGCCACTTTTATTGTCTCGGGAGCGGAAGGCTATACGGGTGTCACCGTGTCATGCGGCATGGCGCAACGTGTGGTAGGAAGAAAGCCTAGATTTTCGGTAAGTTTCTATTAAATAATACTAGTATAACCCAGTTCACGAGTTTTCGTGTAACGAGTGGGTTCCTTTCCACGGAAAAGTGCCCGATGATGACAACAGCGACAGTAAATTGCATGCGCATGCCAGCTATTACGCCAGCCCAATACCACGCGAAGTCACAGACGTTCTTACGCCGTCGTCTTTGAGCGCTATTTGGTGAAGGGTGTTGCAGAGCGGTCCACTAACGAACCCGCAGAGATAGCGCAACGTAATTCCCGCGTCCAGAGATAGCGAATGTCGAGCGAGATTCCTTCGAGCACCGCGTCGAGAAATACTTGGATTTATGGAGCCGTGTAGCTCAAAGTGTTTCCCCTGTGCGCTGCCTTTCTCCTTCGCTTGGAAGCGGGGGCGATTCATCGCCGCTGCGAGCTGACGTTTTTACGGCGCGGCCGAAGAATACGGTCCAGGTTTCGGGAGGGCGTGAGAACGGCTGGCTGCACGCGGCGATTGTGTCGTCACACCTGTTATGGCTCCCGCGTTCGCTTGCCGCCCAGCACCTTCTAAGGATCCGCCGCACGTATCCCTCCGTGTTGCCGACGGTGTACGGTCGTGCGTAATTTGCTTGTTGTTCTCAAAATGGCGTTCTTTTTTTTCTTCTTCCCCCCCTTACTCCTTTGTTGAACTCGGAAATCCAAGCGAATGGGGTACGTTTCAACCAATGAGAGGCTACCGCCTCGTTAGCGCGGCGACTCTTGATGGCTGTTTGAGGGGGCGTAACCGCCTGCCGAGCGTGCCGTGGCCACTCCTCAGTATGCACGATCCGACTTAGGTTGAATCGGAGCAGCGTTTGCTCCTAACTTCTAACGTCGCTCCTAATGTGTGAAGTCATCTGAGTCATATGTATACGAGTAGAACGGGTTACCGCAATAAGGAAAGCACGAGGAATACAAACCGCTGAACATGACGTAAGAAAAAAACAAAAAAAATCGTTTACGCGTTTTGATGATTACGCCAAAATCTACCAAGTCTAAGCTGTGATCGGGAGTTACGTGCGAAAAGGATGATGCACACAAAGCGAAACGTTACGCATTCTTACCAGGCTCAATACTCGCTCTAATGCAAATACTCTTGAAATCGTACAGCATGGAGTCCAGCTTGGAACCTTAGCTTACAGGTTGAGGTCACCACGCTTCTAATGCCATCCTGTGCATACGGTGGTCTTCATAGTCCAGTGCTTTGACGAACAGCAACAGACGCCTGCTGAAACCGAGAGGCACCACACAAAGAATTATTTTTTCGGTGTCCGCCGATATGTTTGTTTTGGGTCGAGAAGGATGCTTGTTGTGTTCGGTATTTATCTATAAATTCCTACTCGCGATAGAAACACTATACAACTTGTATCCACCGCGTGCGTGTAGAGTCTGTTTAACCGCTAACTAGCTACGCCATAGGCCTCAGCTACCGTTCACCATGTGTTCGCTTTAATTGGCGACTTAGGGAATAAACAGCCCGACGCTGCAGTGGAATTTTGAATTTAAATGCAGATTTTTTTTTTTTTATATTTTACCGACTAAAGTAAAGACAGATAAGGGGGAGAAATTAGGAGTCCGGGAACGGACGCATCACAATTTGAACGGAGTTTGGCTACATGGCACCTCTCAGAAAGTCACTCTGCGGGCTCAGTGAGGTATATATCTTAAGCTCCGCTCTACTTTTTTGTCTTTTTTGTGGCAGTTTGAGCCATTTAAGCTTGAAGCTCAAATGTGTCCCTGAATTACGAGGTATATATCTTTCTCGATATTGTGTGTAGTTTTGTAAATATCATGGCTTAAAGTTTTTTTTTTTTTTTTTTGATGGCGAAACCGAAACTATCCGCTAGAGAGGGACGGAAACACTGATTATCAGTTGTAGGGCGACAATCACGTCATGTCGGTGCTGCGGTACGCGTACGAAATGCAGCTGACCTAGCCGTGCTATCAAGTTCAAGAAGTAAGGTCAGCTGCTTCTCTTTTAGTCCTCCTGTGCGTCGTGCATATAGGAAAGATCACTGCGTATCCATAAAGCTAGCGGCTAAAAATCGAATTCAACGCGCTTCGTATATACTCGAGGAAAAGAGCGCGTTCCGTGGCGGCCACTGAGTGTCGGCGCAAGGCGTGCAGTTTCTTGCTCACGGAAATAAAAATGGATGGTATACATAACGGCGCGTTTACACTTGCGGATTCCCAGGCGGACCCGTGCAGGCGGAAAGTGGATTTATGAGCCGGGTGGCCGAAATCGACTCGTCGCTGCTGGAAAATCTGGATCAGTCCGGGACCCATATCCAGATTTTCCGCCTCCAAACGAGTCAATTTCGCCATCCGGCTCCAAAATCCACTTTCCGCCTGCACGGGTCCGCGTGCGAATCCGCGAGTGTAAACGCGACATTATATAAAGGAGGGCGTTAATGCTGTAGCATCAAGGCCTGTTCACACATGCAGCGGAGCGCTACAAGCATAGCGCCGACCTCGCGCTAAGCGCATGCTGACGGGAGCGTTCGCCAGCTTTGTATCGATCGCACCGCCAAAGCTGTTGCTCATGGCAGACGATTAGTAGCTGACGTCACGTGAGCAGCGCTACATCAGCGCTTTGCTGCATGTGAGAACCGGCCTTCATACGTGAGTTTCACACGCTGTACGGCCGTTTGCAGGTGAACGCTCCCGGATTTGTGTAATATGCGCAAGTTTTTGCGCGGTGGAGTATCGCTAGGTTGATTTGAAAGCAGAGAACCTACATGGTGGACGCTCTTGCGTGTGTCGCGTTTTGTAGAGCGTTCGTTCTCCGCTCAAGGGACGCTACTTTCTGGGGCCATAGCTAAGCATCTGGTGCGTTCATACGGTGGCGCATTGCAGAACAGCACAACTTAATTGCACAGTTTGCGCGCCGGAGCTCTAATATACAAGGAAAGATACACTGGAGGCTCACGGAAACCTCTAAAAAAAGATAGGAAAACGCGAGAAGCAGCTCTATTCACTACTTTACACAACGAAGGAAAGGCATGGGAAAAGAACCAAGGTACCAACCTTACGTCTTAGCCCAGTGATGCTTGACTAACAGCTAACCCGCTGACCGCCTGCTAAAGAGCATCTGGTTGCCTTTTTAATATCGGCTTTAGCGGAGTACGTGGCTTCATTTTGACGTAACATTTCGGCTGTGATCATATTTCGTGCCATTAAAGCGATACCAGTCATTTATATTTGGTTCGATTTTTCGTCGGAGTTGCCCTTTAATGCCGACCATAATCGATTGACTTACGATACCCGAGAATGCAGAGAGCAGACGGAATCGAAACATTTTGCGTCTTATTTAGACCCCCCCCCCCCCCCACCCACACACACACACATGCACACACACGTTTTTGTTCTGAGCTAGGTCCTGTGGATGGGTTCAAATTGGTACCCACGTGTCCACAAATTGACGGAGGCTGGTTGCACTGTCAACGCTGTGTAACTGAGACATAGGTTGCACGTTTTAAAGATTTCAAGGGCCAGTTTACTCAAGGATGAACCGCTTGCCGAAATTAAACCATTGGAAATTTTGAGGACACGTAACTGGCTGCGTAAGGACACCCGCAAGTACTATACAGTGATTTTGTTTGATAGCTGTACACTCCAAATATATTATGCGTGCTTCCACTGAGGTGGAGGCGATGACACAGCACGAACGAGCGATCACCGATTTTGCGCGTTTTTTCTTTCACAGTATAATCACAGCTGTAATCAAAAACTCCCAGTGTGGTTATAAAACTACTTTCCCATCAGCTTAGCCGGTAAAATGTGGTGTTTACTCTGCCTGAGCAAACAGCGAAAAAGCACCGCCGTCGTGTTCGTGCAAGCTTATTCCGCGCAGTCCACCTACAGCTTGCGCACTTCGTTTTACAATATAGCTGCTCGATCGTAATGCCAAAAGTGAGATTTCTTTTTTCGTAAATGGCCCATGTATTTTTTATTATGTTATTGTATTCTTAGAGGTGCTTTTGTCTGTGTCTTAGTTGTCCGCATGACCCGCCGCGCGCGCTTAAAGCCTTGGGAGGGACTGGTCCTGCGCGCCAGTTCGAGTAGTGGAAGCAGGTGGATGACTGGTTTTCACCTGCTGTATAAGTACGAAATAATCGCGACGTGATCCACTGGAACCAATGGACAAACAAAACCACGTGTGCACATTATGCGAGCCGGATCGTTTCTCGAAATATTTTGAACTGCCAGGCAAACTTCGACGTTGTCGCGCCAGTGGTGAGAGTCAGCAGCTATTGGGGAGGAGGTCGAACAGTCACGCCTCTAGCGGTACGCTTCAGCTGTGTGGACAATAAACCCAAATCTCTCGTTTGTTTTTGATCGGAGAAATCAAAGATGACGATTCGAAGGCCACTCCCCGAGCGACCAAAACACTGGTCAGAGGGAAGCGCTCGTGCCCGGATCGTGCTAGGCGAGCTTCAATTAAATTGTTATGCTGTGTTAGTAAACACCGGGCTGTGGGGAAAACAAGCTCGATAAAGCGCCCCCTATGGTTCGATCTCCTGCCCAATATTTACACCTAAGCTGATGCCGTGCCGCCTCGGTGGCTCCGAGGCGAGAGCGCCGGCCTACGGATCCCCAGGTGGCGGGTTCGAATCCCCACCGAGGTGCCCGCAATCTGACGGAGGCTTATTGCGGAGAAGGCGCCGTGTAACCGAGCTTTCGGTTGCACGTCAAAAGATCCCCAGGTGGTCGAAATTAATCCTCAGTCCTCCGCTGAGGCGTGCCAAATGCCCGTCGTAGGTTTGGCACGTAAAACCCCCAAAATTTTTTTTTTTTTTAAGCTGATGCCGTGCTGGACGCTGCGTGCTCGTTGAACTATTCATGAGTCTATCTTTCGCCACGTGATCACGCTCCCGCGCATACCCACACGCAGAAAGCGGGGTCAGGTGAGAAAAGTGTGTGTGTGTGTGTGTGTGTGGGGGGGGGGGGGGGGGGAGGGGGCGATTTACTGGTCCGTCGAGCGCGTAGCTCTCACCGCACTTTCAGTTTAGCGTAGTTCTTGCTACCAGTTCCATAGCCAGTTTTCTATAGGGTGGGAGGGGGCCACGCGCGGTATTTTGTGGCGTGTCAGTGACAATCCGCAAATACTATTAGCAAAATAATAATAATAATAATGCATCAGGCAAGCCGGCGGGAGTCACGCCATAAGCCTTTCTTCTTTGTTTATTTTTACGAGCAGACATTGTCAGTTAAGCAATATTTGAAGTGGCACTGGAGTCGATGAGGTGGTGACTTGAAGGGCCGATTCGCATCGCGGACGCTCGAGCCGGTCCCTTGGCGTCTTCCGCGCGAGTCCCCTTCGGCATTCCTCTGCATGCCTGCTCGGAGGGCAGGCGTTCGAAGCGCCAGGGACGCGTCGTCCAACGGAAGAATTCCACTCCGAGGGCATATTTCTCTTTATGAAGGCGAAACACGCATGCGGGCCGGCCGCCTTTTTCCATACCGGGACCGCTTTTCTCCTGGCCAGATTATAAACACAAGTCGACTGTGTTTATGTACGGTACAGTTGTTTCCTTTTTTGGTACGAGCGGCGGGGGGAGAAGAACAGGGGGCATTTCGGAGAATCCGGTGATCTTATACGGGAGGAGGCATAAAGATATCGACGGGCAGCGGTGGGCGTCCAAAAGGAGGGGGGACTCGGGCCGCTGTGGGGGAGCCCTGGGGGCTTCGGGGGCGAAGCGATGGCGGCCCCCTTATCGGCAGCCCAGCCGCGGTCGGCCCGGGAGACCCCTCCGACTGGCCAGTGGAAAGTTTTATGGTCGCGCTCTTCGCTGCCCTCCCGCGGGGAAAGGTGTAAGTCGGCCGGCCCCGGACCGCACTCGCAGCGCCGACGGCGGCCCGCTCCGATAGCGCCCTGAACCTGGCCCAGATTTGGGCCGCCAAGTAGCCCGGAGTGACATGGTCAAAGCGGGCCGGCTCTTCGCCCCGACGCTCTGCCGCGAGCACCTGCATCCACTGCGGGCAACCTCGGGCCGGCAGCGCACCCTTGTCGTCACCGCCGCCAGCGCTTCGGTCAAAAAACTCCTCGACTATTAAGAAAAAAAAATATATATATACATATAAATATATACACGCACAATAAAAGCGACGGTGGGCAATCGTTTTCCCAATTGCTTCTTTAGCTGGTATTCCGGTCTTATCCAAACACTTATTACAGCTTCCCGCAACCCGTCAGCGTCGGTCCTATCGAAAACTGTGCGGTTGTTCCGTGGAACGTGAACCGTGAGAGAACCCGCTTGTAAATGCGCGCCTTGTATGGAACACCCGTCTCGCTGCATTTTCGCGGACAGAAACAACACGCCTCTTTGGCAATCTTGTAACTAAGGCACGAGAGAGGCGGGACAGAGGAACAAGTAGTTGTCAGACCCACCTTTTCTCGACTCCTGTTACCTAGGTGAGACGAATGGAGCTTCTTGCCAATTTCACAGGTCGTAATCAAAAATTAGAGGCCGCCTTGCGCAAGCGAATTGTCTCCTTCTTTGAGATAAAAAGGAACGGGGAAACGCGCAAGTTTCTCTCTAGATCTGTTCGGCGCACGTATACTCCACCCAATTCGATGCAAGCATTGTTATCGCCTAATTATTATTATGTGGTCTAATCTGCCATTATTACTTCGACAGAAAACGCCTTTGTGTGGGAAATCCTGTCAGTGGTTTGTAGTGGTCCTCGTCAGGACGACCTCGCGATAAAGATAAATCGGTACATAAATTAAAGCGTACGTTTTAACACCCTCGCATAAAGCGCGCAGATATCAAGGTCGCTATGACGTATTGGTGCAGCAAACGTCAGGACGGCGTGATAAATGCGATCGTGGCCGAGTGTGAGCAGTGAATCCACCAATTGACCACGCACGCTTGCCTACAACGCCATCGCGAAAGTGAAACAAACAGCTTCGCGGCTCGCTACTCAGTTGCTTATTAAATGTGATGTAAGCATTCAAGCATGCTACTATCTGTGCATCTGAGCAAAGAGCGTGTCAAGGCAAGGCTGTCCGTGGTTAGTGCCATTTCGCTTTACAAACACGCGCGTAGAAACAATGCACGCTGTCGTGACAGCTTTCCGAGCGGGACAGTCATCAGGACCATGGCCTCCGGGGATCATTCGCGGGTATTCACGCGTCGCCTGTGCGTGCTTTAATCTGGCTCCTGGAAATTATATCGTGGAGGCTGCCTGGCCGCTGAAGACTTAATCGGATGCACCGGCGGCGAATCTGATAAGCCGGACCCAAC
The DNA here is from genome assembly GCF_016920785.2 of Ixodes scapularis. Taxonomy (NCBI): domain Eukaryota; kingdom Metazoa; phylum Arthropoda; class Arachnida; order Ixodida; family Ixodidae; genus Ixodes; species Ixodes scapularis. The sequence goes on along the minus strand of NW_024609884.1, from coordinate 35,640,247 downwards.
GTCACCGCGTGGCCCTCGGTCGCCAAGTGTCGTATACGTTTAGTGGTCGCTGGGAGCATTCTTTTCTAAGAAACCGATCGACAGCTCACCTTGAAGCTTTCTGCCCTTCTATCGAGCGAGCCGCTCGCTTTATAGGTCCGATCGGTCGGGCCAGGGAGACGAGCGAAGCGTCATTTAAGGGGCTAAACAGAGTCCCTTTTTGTTTGTTTGTTTTTTGTAGTTTTTTTCTCGCCGAGGTGGAGAATGGTGCTCGCAGAAAACACGTGCACCAAATGTGTGTACTATACACGAAGGACATTCAGCTGTAATGCGAGCCGAACGTCGTCCATGCTTCTTCGGCGTACACCTGACAGTTTTTTTGTTTTTTTTTAACAGCTATGGTCCGAATCGATATATTAATGGAATGCGAGGTTGAAGGACTCGTTTAGAAATTGAGTGATAATGGAGCATGTGGGGACCACAGACGTAAGACCGGATCTTGTGTTTCCGCTCCTGTTGTCCCGGCGAGGGCACTTGCGCCTCTAGTTACCGGAGAATTCACGTTGTCCATGATCAGAGAAGTATCTCCAACAGATGCATGCAACTGCTGACTTCAATGACATAAGTAAACGTGGCACGAAAGTTTCTGTCTGAGAGTCTTGGTAAAGTTGTAACTTTATCTAGTTTCTTAAGCAACCTTGGAATGTTTCATTATGTCCGGCGGCGTTATGCGCCAGGCTGCCTGGTGGTTTGGACCACTGATTTAGTTGCTTCGAAATTTGATATTACGAGGATAAGAAAAGGAGAGTGTTCTGAGCATGGGGAGGTGCCAAGAGTTGGCACACTTGTCAAATAATTTATATTAAAAAAAAAGCACATGTTATATTGAAACACTGCCATTTGACATTACTACGTACTGAAGAACACTCTGCCTCTGACGCGGTCCGAAATTTCACAACTATGCGGAGCACGCGTAGGAACACATTCGTCTCAACTCGGTGAACGAAGTTTGGCATCTAGCATACGTCAAGGCTACCTAGTTAACCGTTTATGTTCGAAAATTAAAGAAGAAAAAAAATCAATTAAAAGGCAAGCTTGACACCTTGAATTAAACTACCTACGCAGAAGCTCTGACACTACACGTTCTTTTCGTGTATATATAAAGAAAACGAAGGCACGCAGCGCTTGGAGCGAAATGTCCGATCTCACTCGTTCTCGAACATATACGGCCGACAGTGCCTCCTACAGGCGAGAGCGTGGTTCTGTCTTTTGCGCGCGTGTTTGTGTGTGAGTGCCTCTCGTTAGCGGCCAGATTTCTCAGAAATGTTGTCACGCTCTGAAAAAGCTCTTCTTAATCGGCTCGCTATCGAACGAGCCAACGCGCCACTTTCCTGCCCGCCCGCTCGCGCGCGCTGTCAGCTGTGACGTCATATGACGCCGTTGGCCACGCACGTCAATGGAGCTCCCTCGGTAGGTCTTAGCAGACATCGCGACCTATCGACTGGAATATCGATATCAGCTGGGAATCCTTTTTTTCTTTTTCGGTAGGTAGTTGGACCGACAGTGAATGGAAGCACCTTATTTATACGGGTCGTGTCAACTAAATTGCACCAAGACTTAAAAGAAAAGCTGGTTGAACCAACCTAGTATTGTGCACAGTCCTCTTTAACTAGTTTTTTTGTTTGTTTTTTGCGATGTGCGAAACTGTTTATTTAGCGCAGATTAATTTTGTAATAATTGAAAAAGAGCGTGTTGGTGAATAGATACGAATCCTTGAAATGACGAAACATCGAGGGCGGGGAAAGAAGTCCTGCTTCCGGTCCCCGTCCTCGATGTTTCATCCTTTCAAGTATTCGTAATTTGATAACGTTTAAATATTACTTTTTGTGCACAAACCCCTTCACTACAAAAGTTGTAGAGCACGTGGAGATACATCTCATCGGGTCGTTTCCATCGAGGTAGCCTTTGTGTGTAATTTTTCCAAGCTTAAAAAAAAAGTTCGCGTGACTTTGTCAGCAAACTGGAAAAAGAATCTTCTTTTTTAATCTCACGCCTTTTTTTTTTTTTGTTCGAAAAAGGTTAAGCATTCAAAAGCTACTTTGATGGAAACGGCACGATGGGATCTTTCTTAACACACTCTAAAACGTTTGTTTTAGAAGATCGGCTTACAAATTAATATTTTAAAAGTTATATCTCATTCATCTGCGTTAAATAGCCGGCATGACACCATTGCAAAAAATATATCATGAGTCATGACTGGCTCATAGGACCATGTACACTACCGCGTTGGTTCAGGACGCGTTGGTTGTGCCAACTTATTTTAATTATTGGCAGAAGTTAGCGGAAACACCCTGTATAGGTATAGTTTAGTCGGCACTCAATAAAAGCGTTTCATGCTCTGAGTATTGCCGCCCCCTCCCCCCCTCGAAAACAAAACAAAAATTTTGAAGCAGTATTTTATCAGCAAAGAAGTGCATCACGGGTATAACAGCTAAAAGAGGGGGGGGGGGGGGGTGCAAAATTTACTATTGTAGGCAGCTTAATAAACTACCAATCATTGAAACACAAATGATGATAAGACATTACAAATGAGCTGGCGTTGACGTTTCAGCAATGCTACCGCCTTCTTGGGGAAGTCGAGCGCGAAGAAGGTGTCTACCTCTTGTCTGCATTCCGAAGGTGGGCAAGCAAGCATATTACACTTCGTGAACGCGGCGCGAAAGACGCAGCTACAAAACTAACTTATTGTCAAAGTACACTTCGGACGTCTGAAGCTGTATATGTGACATTTTATATTCGTCAAGCAAATGCGACGCCTTGTTCTGTACTAACTCTTCCTTACTCAAGTCTCGAAGGTCCATAAAACCGGCTCGGTTTCTCTTACTCAAACGCGGGGTGTTTGCCTTTCTGCAGACTCTGTTGTTGTTGTTCTTCTTCCTCTTCTTCTTTTATTTTGGTTGGGGGGAGGGTGTCAGCCGAGATCCTTTTTCCGGCAGATATATGTCAACCGTTTTGTTTTACGACGACACTTTGTGCACACCTAAATGCAACTAAGACAAAAGAAAACGAATTGGCAAGTGTGCGAGAGTTTCAAAAGAAGAGGATTAGAGCAAATAAAACAACCCCGGCAGTACTAATTGCGTATTGTAACGCTTTAGCCATTTTTTTTTTTAATAAGGCGAAAGCCTTATATGTCTCATCGTTCAGTCGACCTTCAAAGTCCTTGAGCGAAAACACGTCGGCGACACAAAAGGTACCAAAACGAATGGTACCAATGAAACGGCGCGCCAAAAGTGCGTCGTCAGAGAGCGCGCTGTCTTCGGAGGTTCGCTATCACCGGGACCACAGCCGACGCTACGATCCGAGTGAGCCAATGAAGCGGCGCCAAAAGTGCGTCGTCAGAGAGCGCGCTGTCTTCGGAGGTTCGCTATCACCGGGACCACAGCCGACGCCACGATCCGAGTGAGCCAATGAAACGGCGCCAACATTGCGTTGTCAGAGACCGCGCTGTCTTCGAAGGTCCGCTATCACGTTTACATCGACGCTTGGGCATTCGCCTTCCAGTCATCTTAGGGACAACATAAGAGACCCTGTGAATTTTTTTCTTACCTAGAGTTGGTTCATGTTACCCCGAAGGCGGAGACAACAGTGCGTCATTGTTTCTTTACCTCCAACCTTTTTTGTTGGTATTCCCTTTACAACGCTCAATTATATATTTTTTATAAGTTATCATGATGTTTGGAATACACGAGAACAATACGACCCACAGATTAGTATTCGCTCTTTCTCGCGTGACTTAGAACGTGGTGGCGCCATTGTGAAAATAGCCGCCAACCACTTCCGGTTCTCAATTAGACGGCGGGTTTCGCAGTGTATCAAATATACACGCCTTGTTCTAGAAATATCCACGTATCGCACTGTCAGACCTAATTCACTCGCATGATAAAATGAGGAAATATACGTGAACCGGAAGTGGGCCGGGGCTACCCAATAGATGGGGCCACTGAGTTTGTTGTCGAACAAAACAGCATGCTTGCTATGTGACATGCGCGGTGCGAATATTATCTCCGTTATCGGTGTTTTCAAGTCTGGCTTATTCTTTGTACTTATACAGCTTAATGCCTGCAATACTGTAACGTTCCGTTACAGTAATGTAAACCGACCAGCTTACTCTAAGCTGGTCGGTTTGGTTGCGATGTTTATCTGGAGTCCATGCCTACCGCGGAGTCAACCGCCAAAGAATTTTTTTTTTTCGTTTAAAGACCGACGACCAGTTCGCGCTTTCCACTTTTCGCCCGCTTCCTCCTCTCCCTCCTACCCTTTCCACCTATGCCCGCCCCTCTTGGTCCCTTCTTTCCATCCTTCGCTTCCCTCGCCCGAAGGCGTGGAGAGGAGGGTCTTCTGCCTTGCAGAATCTCGAGTCTGGTTGTCGGCCTTTAACGTTTTTTGTTACCTTGTTTTAGGGTCGGCCACTATCAGGCCTATCAGTGTCTCGTTCACTAACCTTTTGCGGAGTTATGTTTTCAATATCTACGACTTGACTGAATTTAGATAATGCACCCGAAACGTTTGTGCCCAGTGAGATATATCAGTATGCGTACTTTCACGCGCGTGAACTTCTCTCAAAGCTCACGTTTAGAATCTACCATAATGCGCTCGTCGCATGCAACGCATGCCGATATAAAGGTTTTCCGTTTTTATCCACAAAATGTGGTCTACGCCGAATAACGGGGCATGCGGCAAGTCGTGCTAAGCGCCCAATCGTAAATATAATTCATGTGTCACGATTCTATCATGGCTCCGTTATTTTGCGGGCCATCCCATGCAGATCGTATAGTGACCACCCCAAAGCATTCCCTGTCTATGTGGTTGGCAGGCGACCGCCAAAAAGTGATATTTGCATGCCTGGCAGTACTCTACGAACCTTCAAAACGTTCGCAGTCACGGCTGTTGTTTTCTTAAAATCAATATTTCGGTAAACTCAAAACCTCTTCCGGAAAATATAAAAAATGTTTCCGACTGTTAAAAAAAAAAAAAAAACGGTCGTTTTTTTTTTATTTTATTTTTTATTTTGTGTGTTCCATCAATGTCGTTTTTCGAGCGCTGGGTTAGCGGGTTTTAAATCTAGGCAGAATTTCCATCGCGCTCGGGAATTCTTTGGAAGTCTACCGAATGGTTACAAGCGCCTTTTATGATCCCCATTGTTATGGCATGACGCCGTCGGGACTTTCCTCTCCCTCGAAGGATGGATCTCTCGATCCATCCTTCCGCGCGGTATGATGACCCGGCCTCGTCGGTGAGCACAGCTCGGCTGCGCGCCCGTGCCCGAAGCGCACTTTGCCTTCCGATGTGCACTCAAAATATGGGCCTCGCCCAAGTTTTTGATTTAGTTTTGCCGCTGCCAGAGATCGACAGCGGGGTCCGGGAGGTCGGAGTGCTGCGCCGATATTTTATGGGGGAGATTTTAAAGTGTCATGATCCGGGAGCGCTAGCTTTGTGTCGTAGCTGTTGGCGCAGTTGGCAACAGTGTTGCAGCACTTTGTTGAGTTTACTTTTAGAAGTTTAATATTTAAAGCTTTTTCTTTTTGCGCGCGCTTACTTCGTTAAAATGTTTATTCGTGGGAGTAAATACATAAGCAAATGATATATCGCCGGGCTATAACGCATCCGGGTGAACATCTGACCTAGATCGGAGATGTGCAGAGGCAGTGCGATTTATTCATTTGCTTTTTTTTTTTTCTTTTATTTGTTTACTTTTGTGGCAGCGTTTCGAGATTTTCCTAGCTCTTTCGTCCGCGCTGGTGTTCATGGTCCGACGGCTGTCGTCGAAAATTCTCGTCCTTGAATGCATGGTTTCCGCGGTCAACTTTTGCGGTACTGGTGAACAATTCAGTCACATTCGAGACTAGGGTAGGAGATGAAAGTAATATGAGAGAAAATATTCGAATTCCAGTCAAGTAAGTCCCGCATAGAGACCTAACCGGATAAGAAGTGTCGGCTACGTATATCTATACTGCCAGCAGTTTTTTTTTTTTTTTTTTCATATTTGGTTTTGAATTCTGGCAAGTCACCCCACCGCCCTCGTTTGCACGGGCACCATATTCGCTCGAGTCTCGTAGCGAACTCGCGCCACAGTCGGACCTCGTTTGAGCTTATCTAGGTGTGTGTAAAGAACCCCTGGAGTGATCCGTTCCTCTGATTTCCGTGCCATCTTTGGCCTTCTCTTGGTTCCATGTTGGCGCAGAATTTTTTTCTGCCTCGGTCTGTGTTTTGGCGTTCACAAGGATTCCATTGTTCGTCGGTCCGCAGATCATTCCGGGCGTGCATTGCGAGAAGTTTTCATTTTCTCATTTTAACAGTGCATCACATTCTCGCAACTGCTCGGTCGCCTCGTGTGCGCTCACAGGTCCCGAAGGCTTCAAGAAAACAAATCGTTTCGTTCACGTACGCGTTTGTATTCGCGTGCCGCGAACTGGAAGTGGTTTGCTTCAAAGTCATAAAGTGTATTAATGCGAGGGAACCGAGAGCTCTTATCTTACACTTTTTCCTTGCCCGCTAAAATAATCGCTCTAAAATGCATGTTGTTTTTCTTCTTTTTCTTTTCTTTTTTTAGGGCTTTTGTTTGTTGGAGTATCGCAATTGCCGTCGACCAAGGAAGGCCTCTTTGCATAAAGAGCAAATGAGGTTATGAACACGATGTCGAAATTTCGAGGCATTATAAAGCACGCCTGCGTGCGCAGTACTGCATCGTGTTGGTTGCTGCGTTAATGCTACGCAATTCGCCTTTGAGGGGCTTAAATGTTTCGTTTATATAGTGTGTACATATTTTTTTCCGTCTAATTGATCCATTCCCCCGGTGTGGGCGAGTGGTCGATACGTAATTGGTCTAGTCTTGTTCGAACGTTCCCCTTCCTTGTTTCATATCTGTTAAGTTCCTTTTTTTTTTTTTTTTTTTTACGAGTTCGATGAGAGAAACAGCAAATATTACGAAGAATTATTCCCATTTAAGAGCATATCTTTTCGCATACTTACATGCCCGACTACGCGCAGGTTCTTCCACTGCCAAATTATGAGAAGTAAGAAAACAGCCGAAGCTAGTAGCTGTAATAAAATAATAAACATAAATTGATTTATTATTAATTCGGAGAGTGTATAGTCAATTCGAATAAGCTACGCATTATGACCGTTTGTACAAAGAAAAAAAAACGATAAAAAAACGCCATAGCGAGATTCTAAATAAACGTACGTGGTTCATCACTACAAAACATGCGAAGAAGCATTCACCGACTTATATACGGAAGGAGCCTGGTGAATGGAAAGGTCAGTACGTTCTCACCCAAACGCCCGTCAGGTAATGGCATTGCGTATGCTCAACGTCCCAAAGCTGTTGGCTTTTTTTTTTTGTTTAGATCAAAATTGAGGTAGGCCACATGATTACCACTGTGTAGATTATGCAACCACTGTATCACCTAGTAACAGCGATGAGAAACTAGTCGCGAAGCTCAGAACATGGGCGTAGTTAATTTCACCGTGCATTTCTCGAACCACCTGCGAACACTTGCCACATGCACGGGCCAATGGAGCCGCACTACGGGCGGATCCATTCTGCCGCCATGAGTGTCTTTTGAGCAACTTCTATGTGTCTCAGGGCTGCGCGTGCTAATTGTTTACGTCAACTGCTCGCCATTTTGGTCAAGTGAGAGTGTGCTATATCTTCTCCTCCTGGATCACACTTCCTTTCGTTTCTGAAAATTAGTATTGGCATTAGTCGGAAGCTCTATTGAAACTTTTACAATTTCTATCTTCTTTTTTTTTCTTTATGGCAACCTGGAGATGTTCTTCCCTCTTTTCGGCACCTGAACAGCTGTAATTATTGCAATCAGAAAATTTGCGCAGCCGCATGTGAAGTGACGTATTTGGAGTGGTGAAGAGACAATGTATTTGACTTCTTATTGTTTTCCCGAACGCTAGAGAGCAACGGAAGCAGCGGTCACAGGGCCTTTCCGTCACATTCCCACTGCCGCACGTGCGCACGCCTCAACCTAATTCCGCAGTTGTTGTTGTTGTTGTTTTTTTTTTCTGCATAGCTTTTACCCGCCAGTGAAACAGGATGCCAACAAAAACGAAGGCCTTTTAGTAGCCAAACGAAACCCCGGCGTAGCATGGCGTGACCACCGAAACCTTTGCGTTGTCACCAAACGACACCCTCAAATACAGGCATGCAACTTCTTTGTGAAGTCTGTTTTGCTATATGTTGGTAACAAGTTATTAGGCACACCACAAAACAAAAAGCTTTTGTTATGTCATCAAATACGAAGACGATACAACACCATCTTTCATGAGAGGTGTGGTTGTTTCGTCTTCGTCTTACATGTTTATCCTTTCTTGAAATCTTTCATTTTAATGCTTCTTAAAATACAAAACTGAGACAGACGAGCTCGTCATGTCCTTATGCTCTATTTTGCGGACTTCCCAGACTCAATCGCAAGCCTGTGTGCTCGGATTGACCACGTTGGAAGTTAAGAGACGCCCCCCCCCCCTCCCCCCCCCCTCCCTTCCCCGCACGCATACACGCGCACGCACACGCATACACATATATATACACACGCAAAAAAAGCCTATTGACGGTGAAGTTGACCAGGCTCCCATCCTTCGCTGATGAGAATCACCAGAAGGTGGAACGGAACGATATATCGTCTGCCATCATAACACTTGGGTGTGCTTTGTAATGTGACGGCGTGATGCAAAGGTTGGCCTTGTTGCCGAGTCTCGACTGGGTTCGTCTTTTCCTCCAGAACAGCGTTGTGCAGTGCGGACGAGAGACCTGTCCTCTGCCAAGGGGCTGCTACTTCCTTCAGCAGGCCAAGGGAAACAAGTGCTGCGACGTTTGCAAAGGTGATTACACGCACTCCGAGAAAACGGGCACTTCTCGGCGAGGTACTTGAGCGCGACGTTCGTGCACGGGCGTCGTCATTTGCCAGGCTCGGCGTGCCAACGAAACCGGCGTGGCGCACAAACCGGTGACCCCCGCTTTCCTTCCACGGGGCCATGTTTGCAGACGCTAACTACTTTGCCTTTTTTTTCTTAGCTCGGTAAACTAAGTGATTGTGCGTCGTTTCGCTTATTCGGCAAAAAAAAAAAAAAAAAAAAAAAATCCTGAAGGTCTGTGTGTTGTTTCGTCATTTTTTGAGCGTGTAGATGAAACGAAGGACACAAGTTCTTTTTGTACGTTCTTTGGCGCTATCCTATTCGATTTCCTTTCGCGCAAAAAAAATACCTAAAATTAAACTCATAAACATTTTATCTTTCCGGTTTTGTATGAACATGATACTCGTGAAATGTACAGACTTAAAGCGTCAAATAACACCAATTATAGCGTTGTATTGGGGTTAACGTCTGTGCAGCACGCAGCAGGGAATTTGAGGTTTAGGAAGACGCAGTAGATTTTATTCCTTATGTTAGTAACTATGTTCAGTACCGGCTTCGCAGCAACCGAGTCGTGACTTGCATTCCTGCTCCCGACGGTTTTATGCTGGATGGACATAGTACCGAATCTGCTTTCGTCCACTGTGACACCATTATTAATGATGCACTCGAGGCCCCCCATGTACAACACTGGCCAAATATCCCCGTGTATACTGCGGCGGAACAGGGCGTCCTAGATCTCGAGGAGGAGTTCCTTCTCGCTGCATAAACATCTGCTCGACTAAAATTCTAAAGCAGTTGACGAAATCAAGATTGACCGTGGGGGCGCTATAGACGCTTGCAAGTATCACCTCTGGGTGCCCCCATCTTGCTACAAGCGTGTGTAGATGGTCTGATCGTCTAGCCTTGCTTGGCCAACAGACCATCTACGCCCCAAAATTGCCAGAGTGACGCCCAAACAAGCATATTCGGCCAGACGACCTTTTCAAGCGCGATTATGCATGCAAACGTCGATACTCAAACATCGCTTGGAGAGTCGTCTTTTTGTAAATCGTATTGATATGGTTTTTGTTTCTTTTTTTTTTTCGCATGCGTGTTTTTATAATGTGTTACTTTTACATTGTAAAAATGGTACTTCGTCGCAAGCAGGATGTAGGAAGAACCACAAGCACTCCTCAATCACGTCATCTTATTGAGCAGTGCTTGTGCAGAACTTCTGCGGAACTTCTGCATAACTTCTGTCCTTGGCGTTGTGGACGCCTGGCTAAGATGAGGTGGCGTTTCTTCGTGTGCGCAGGGTGTGTCTACAACGGCAGAGTGTACAGCAGCTCGGAGGAATGGACCGATCCCCACGATCCGTGCCGGAGGTTTCTCTGCCAGGTGAACATTTCAACATTTGGTTGTTGTTTTTTCGCGTATGTGGCACGCTCGTGTATAGGATACCGCGGGCTCGGCGAACATTTCCTGATGAGGCCCACTTCCGCTTTACATCCGCCTCGCTCTTTTAAACTGAATCCAGTATTCATCCCTATTCAAAAGCAGTTATCGTCTTTTTCAGCATACGTTTCATGATATGCGTTCTTTGCAGGTATACCAGTGCCCCAGTCGACAGAATTCATCAAGTAACCAAAACCGCGCGCGTGTCCTATAAACCTTCGGTGACAGTTCTTGTTCAAATGTTTCGTCACCCCGCGATTCCCGGTCATGCGCCCTGACGACAGGACAGCGAGTTTAGGACCCGTGCGCGAATCGGATAACAAAAATATTTACTTCTCTTATTGAATTTTCATCGAGGATCTTAGCGCGCGTTCTTCCACGACTTTGGCACAAGTTTCGGGGGTATACCTCCCTTTCCTCTCGAGCTTCTTGGCGCCTCCCTCATTTGCGTTGCTCCTCCGACGCACTAACGTCATTATCCGTGCAAAGCACGTTCGAAGGCAACGCATCGGCCTGTCGAAAACATTCCTCGCGCTCCTGGAACGTCGGGAGAAAGAGACAGTATGTTGGGTTCCTTGGAATGCGCGCTCTGTGGAGCGCGCTGGAATCTCTGCGCGCAGATCTACCCCCATGGGGATGGTCCACCTGGAAGCCTATCGAGGGAGACGATCGAGTCGGCGAGAGAGGCCGCGGGGGGAAGGGGAGCAGCGGTGCTCGCTCGCACCCTGTATCGCGTCGTATCTCCGTTTCATTGCCCTAATTGCCGCATTATATGGGCTTTTTAAGCGGCCAATCCCGATAGAAAAGTGGTGCGCTGGAAGCGTGCGTCCCAGGAGCCTCCGTCGGTCGAGGAGCGCGCACTCGATCGGCACGGTCGGAACGAGCGGGAGGCTGGCAAATTGAAGAACACATAAGAGGACGACGAAGAGGCGGAAAACGGGCTGGGTGCGGGTGCTGGGGCATTGTCTTCCTTTTGGGGCACTTGCCCAAAGCGGGGACTGCGAAAGAGTCTGATGCCAAGCAGCAAAGTCCGCATCGAAGTGGTGCGCGGTTGAACAGCTCTTATGGTCGGCAACTTTTGGATCGCTTGGAGACACTCACGCAGGGCCCAGGGCCGTCTTTCTAAGTCACTTGAAGAAGAAACGCGGGGCCTGGTTTATTAGAGAGTTTTAGCATTGTGCATAGAAACAAATGCAAGCGCAGTGTGTTTGCGTTGCGTGCTCCACGCTGCGCATGCACGTCGTTACCATGCGCCCATTCAAAAGTGCAGTTTGGGCTCCGTACAGTGTGAAAGACGCACCACTAACGCAAACGCACAGTTCTTGCGTTTGCTCGTATACGCAATACAAGAGAGAGCTTTAGAATAGCGTAGAGACCATTGCGGTAGCGCTGTGTGCGATGTACGCAAGCTTTTAGCGGAAACGCTACAGAGCGCGTCAAAACAGCGCTCCTAGTAAAGCGGAACGCAGACGCAGACGCAATAGGGTGCCTCGATGCAAGCGCCATCTTCCAGGGTGGAGACACTCATTGACCCCCGTCATTGGGTCAATCTGACATGGCAGGAACACTTCGAGTCCTACTTCTTTGGGGTGTGCGAATGTATTTAACTACATTGACCCAAGAAAGCGCCGACAAGAGCAGCTGAACGTTTGACCCAATACGGCGGCTGTCCCCACCCTGGACGCGGCACATGGTATGTGGGCACCCTAATACGCAGGCAGTCGCACCACCATCTAGAATGTGCCCATGCAAACTGCTCCAAGCAATCTAAGGCCGGTATTTGGTCAAACCAATCTGAGTCTCGCGCTGTCCCGCGTGCGGCGAGAGCAACGAGACGGGAACGCAGGGGACCGCTGCGTATGCACGCAAAATCGATGGCGAGCGAGCGTCCGTAACGCTCGTGGCTTTGCTTACGTATGGAGCATGCGGAGTGTGGAGCACGCAACGCAAACGCAGAGCGCTTGCGTTTGCTCCTTTCTACTCAAACTCACTATTATATTCACGTTTCGTGCATTTCATCAATGTTTTTATCGACTCGCAATATTGTTGACCGAGGAGAAATAATAATATGCTCAGGACTGGCCGCACCCTGTGTCTCTTAAACTGGCAGTGAGTATGGAAACCTTAGCCAAGACAGCGTGAAGTAAAGCCTGCCAAGCCGCATGAGTGCTTGAGACTCGACGTCACGTGCCACTCTGCTCGTATATTGCAGCGCTTTCTGTCACGCAGTCTTATTTGAGACTGCTTTTAGTAAACTGGCCCAGGGTTGGCTTTCTATAAGTGACTTCAACTTGCTCGAAACAACAGCGTCTCTGCTAATACTATGGGTTTGCCAAGCCTGGGGAGAGCGAGCAATAGAGACCTATCGACGATACCACTCTGCTCGTGCGCTAGAATTCGCTGTGCTTCCTTTCATATGGTCTAGACTCTGCTTCTAGCAAGCCGGCCCATGTGTACCTTTGTTCGTCTGGTTTGGAGAGCTCGAGAGATTAATCGCCAATATTCATTCCAATAGCTACAACCACAGCCTCCTCTATACTCACAAAGCCTAGCAGTTCGACGATGGAGGCATAGAGTGCCCTATCGCAGATTTGGAGCGCGAGGTTCTGGTAGCACAGAGCATCGAAGAGCCATTTCTCGGGGAACCTGGGAGTCACTGCACAGTTTTTGTAGCGGCGAGGACCCGAAACACACTTTCGGGTCCTCGCGTCTCGCCTGAGAGTCTCGCGGCTGCGGTGAGGCGCTGCGTTTCGGCGTCTCGCCGCAGCAGGGCGCCAGTCACGTGGCTCTTCTCTCATTCGTTGTGTGCCGCTCCACCTTTTCCATTTCGGCGGCCGCTTCTCGTGACGATCTGCCAGGCTTTGTCAGTGCTATGCTACAGAGTTGACCGCGTCAGCGAATAGGCATTCTGGCTTCTTGAGGGCCCCTCGGTTTCAGGCCGTTTGCGGACTAGTTGAAAATTCGACACCTTGACGCAGTGTGGGCGTACAATTAACCAAACGACACGGCAGCGTTTTCTGACGTTGATGGGCAGCCCCCACGACTAATAAACATAAAAAGAGTTCCTCCAGGATACTAGTTACATGCCAAGACACGATCCAATCGCCTTGAGAACGGCGAACTTCCTTGTTTCATTTTGTCGTTTTACGTATACGCGTGCATATAGTCGGGTATAGCAAGGTGGAAACAATTATCTGAATTTGGCTGGTTCGGCTCTCGCTTTATCCGCGAAGGTAACTGCGATGTTGATAGAGCCTTTTTTTGTTCTTGCAGCGAGCGAGCGATTATTGATTATAAACTTCGCACCTTGCCCACTCATAAAGGCGTGGACGATCTTGAGCGAATTGATTGCCTCACTTTAATCGCCTTCGCGTGTCACAAGCGTGTCGCATGAACTTCATTGCGTTGCTGAGAGAGATTGGGCGCTTTGATGGATAGCTTGCTTTGTGTAACCGAGAGGACATGCGGAACGAATCGCTCCTTGAGCGGTTGCCGATTGAAGTGGTTGATGGGCAGGCCTGTTTGGAACGAAAAAGGGTTTTCTGTTGCGGTGCACCGAGCACTGTTCGAAAGTCTGGTGTAAGGCTCACTTACTTGTGAAGCTATACAATTAGCTCTCTATAACGTTTTTTTTTTATTATTATTATTTTTTTTTTTTTTTTGAGACCGGCTCAGAGAAAGTAAGCTGCATGCTACGGCTAGAAATGAGCAAAACATGATTGCGGTGCAGCTTTCATGGTTGCGCTTAAAGCGCGATCATATTTTCTCACGTACTATACCAATTCACCTTACAATCAGCACTTGTCAATCTAAAAATGAGCTCTATTTTATTATTGAACTGACCAGCCAACCTTTCCTTCTTGTCGGAAAGATCAACCAAGGCAGTTGAAAAGCTGAAACATCTTTCCGTTTTCGCTTAGCGGAAGTCTTACTGGAAATCACTAGACTTTATCGATGTTTGCTTCTGGTTAGATTGCGACTCTTGGTTTGCGGCACTGCAGTGTGTTTCTTTGGTACTTGTCATTGTTACTTCCGCTAGGATCCCCTGGTAAGATCAGCACGTTCATTTAACGAAATAAATAAAAGACTCCACGCTTACGTTTTCCGTTCCTTAGCGGCACCGCTATATACCGAATATCCGAGATTACTTCGCAGTCTGCCGGGGGTACACATTCTGTGTACTCCAAAACAAGTCAGCATGACCCCTCCCCCGCCCTTCTCGTTTGCCCCCCGGACCTTGCGTCGCTCTGCCCTCCATCTCCTGCCTTCTTCGCCTGTTGGCGTGGCGAACTTTTCTTAAGGCACGTTTACCAGTCAAAGCCAGACGACGTATAGCCCAAGAATGTGGCAGTGATTCTCGAGCCCGCTTATCTCCGAAAAATAAACACTGGGCCACTCGAGGGTAAGCCGCGGACAGGCAGACGTTGGTGGACTCGCTCCTTGAATGGCTTTCGTCTGGGACGCTGCTTTGGCGGAGTCCTCTTGAGAGTGACAAATGGCTGGGTGCATGTCCTTCTACAAGATTGTGCTCTGAAAGCCTGTGGCAGCGCGCGCCCGGCTGCCCTCCCATTGCGGGCACGGCTCGGCGCAGCAGGTGAGGCGTCCGCCGAAACAGATAAGAGCCCCAGCAGTTGACTCGGCCGCCCCCGGCCCGCCCGAATCGGCACGAGGAGCCGCTCGCGAGATTCGCGGGTCTAATTGAATTTGGGCCATTACGAGCTCCGTTTAGATACGCCGCGCGTGTACAAGTCCGCGTCTGTTTGATACGCGTTCCCGAGTCATCGTATGCTAAGGATCGCACACGTTTTGGGGCCTTCAGGGAACCTCAAAGCGGGAGAGGTGGTCGACGTCTCGATAAGACACCCAGCTTCTTTATGGTTCAGTCGCGAGGTGTGCTGAAGCGTTTCCGCAGTTTCGTCTGCGAGTCCCTTCGATTCAGGCTCTGTTGTACCCCTGTGCGGTCCTTAGGCTTCTTCTCTCTCTATATATATACTGTATATACGTATCTATATTTTTCTTGACTAGATTGCAGACTTGAACAAAATGTTCTTTCATTCTTTTTTTTTTTTGTAAGATTTCCGGATATCGCGGAATAGTGCTTTTACTGGGTGGTCGGGGAGACGTCCCGATCACCTGCCAGTTTGCATGGCGAGCACTAAAAGGGGTGTGCGAATATATACTCCAAATCGAATAGCCATGCCTCATCCCTAGCTTCAACGTTGCAAGGAGTGCCGGCTGTCGTGTGTTTCTCTGGCACTGTGGAGGCTATGAATGGCGCAAAGGCTATTTCATTCGAACCGCTATTCGCGCACCCGTACTAACTAGCGAAGCTCGTGTGTTTGAATTATCATTCCTGGTGTCGTTTCTTGTTGCAGTCTGGCGTCATCACCGAGTCCCGCATCTATTGCCACATCAACTGTAAAAATCCTCGGCCACCTCCGGACGGGCAGTGCTGTCCTTACTGCGATGGCAAGTTGCACTCTCTCTCCGCTTTCTTCCTCGACGCTGTAGCGCTCGATTGGGCGACAAAAGGCGACGGCGATCTTCATGTAACGCCACCGCCGCAATCGAATTGGGAAACTCGTAGGGTTTGTGAACAGACGAAAGAAAATAGAAGGAAACGAAACACTCGTTCAGACAACTCTCGCGTGTCAAGGTGTTTCAAAACGCCGTCGGGATTTCTTTGAATTGGACGGTCGTATATCTCTATTCCTTCGGGCGAGTGTAGATGTCCATTTTGCTGTCCTCCGCGACTACAGCAGAAAACGGTAGCGGGAACCCATACCTGTCTGCGCACAAGCACGCTGCTTGGTATACTTTGGAGTGGAACGTCATGCCCAATGTCCCTTCGCGCATCGCACATTGTTTTGTCTAATCATATTCTGAGTTGCGTCATTCGCCTCACAAACTCACAAACTTCTTTCTTTTCTTTTTTGGAATGCGTGACATTAAAGCCTAATTGAAAGCTGAAAGGCCGTGCCGGAGGCTGTAGACAGTTCAAAAGCCACTTGGGTCGTCGTAAAACGCTGGCGGTGACAATGTCGAATTGCGTGCCTCGACCTTCGCGACGGCGTACACCTCCGAGAGACACACGTGGACGCCGTGCGGAAAGCGGGTGCCGTGGGGACATGTGTTGCTCGGATTTACGTCACTAAGGAGCGTGATTCGGCCGATCCGGTTGCATTCGGTCGGCCGACATGCGACGCCAGTGGCCAAGCCGATCGCCTCTGGCCCCATGGCGGCGATTTCGGTCGTGCCTCTCTCCGTGCGCAGTGGCTGCCTCTCCGCGTTATCTGCGCAGATTTATTGGCCAGGGCTGCGCGAACGCCATTGGAATGGCCCAGGGACGCGGCGGGTGCTCGCCACGTGGCGGCGGCGTGCCCGGC
Source organism: Ixodes scapularis (assembly GCF_016920785.2). NCBI lineage: Eukaryota > Metazoa > Arthropoda > Arachnida > Ixodida > Ixodidae > Ixodes > Ixodes scapularis. The sequence continues at coordinate 35,623,520 of NW_024609884.1, read as the reverse complement.
GAGGCCTCCTCCGAGCCAACGGCTACTCCCGGTCGCCTGGCGCCGGCCTGAGGTGTCTCGCCGGACGTGTTGACGGTAACGCGGTAGAAGGAACGACGCTACCGGTAACGCGTCACTTTTTTCCGCTAACGGTGTAACGTACTCGGTACTTTTTGAAAACAGTAACGGGTAACATATTTAGGTTACTCGTTACTTCTTCCAAATACTTAACAAAAATTTTTTTTTAGGCACCAAGTTATGTAAATTTTTGAGTTTTTGTTTTTCTTTGGGTTTTCTCGTGAGTATTTAGGTGAAACCGTAAAAAAGATAGGGTAATTATATTTAGTTTCTGCGTGAACATCACGTTTCTTGAAATATGGCGCTTATTATGCACATCTGTGCCGTCGAAACAGTAAAACGTGTTAATTCGTAATTAAAAAAAAAGTAACACATAAGTAACGTGCGTTACTTTTTTATAGCGGTAGCGCGTTCCTTTTATTTTGGAGGTAACGTAGGCCGGTAACACGTTCCTTTAATGTGCAAGGGACGAGTAACGTATTTCGTTATTTTTTTTTTCGCTAACGCGTACAACACTGCTTGCCGGTCGACGAGTCGATCGAGATTTTCGCCGAGCTATAGTGGCCTGTCTGCGAAAATCGCTCGAGTATGTTTTAATCGTTCGTGAAAGGAAAAAAGCAAAGTCAAACCCCGCTGTTTGTGCGCTAGCATCGGTGACACCTTTTCCTTCCCTCTGTCGTGCGTGTGTGAGCGCAAGAGTATACGCGTGCGTGTGTGTCCAGATAAAAAGTTGTTCCCGCTCGAAACGTCTCGAGAAGGACCGCTCATCACCGGGTCTGCAAATCGGGACCACTATATCGTGACGTAGTTGTCCCGAAACTGATGCGAAACCGTAGATATTAAAGGTGGAGAAGAGTTGAGAAAGGATTGAAAATGACACGTATCCCTGTCATTTTCTTTTTACTACTCTATGTTTTTTTGTTTCCTTCGCGTCTTATGTACGGCCTAGCTTAACAAACTGAGCAGAACAACAGACACTATTCGAAAACGTGCACTCTAAAAAAAAAAAAAAACATGCGTCTACTTTTTTGTACAACACTCAGAGAGCCAATCACCGCAACTTACGGGGTGCAGCTCAGCGAACTGTGAAAAAAACCTCAAATTATTTATAAGTCCGATGTTACATAACTTAACGCAATTTAGACGTGTTTAGAACATAACTGTTCTTGTCTAAAATAGACGGTTTTGCCAAAGACGGCTAACAGGATGAAACCAAAGCAAGGGTTTGAGCATATGCGTTCGTTTCTTAAAATAAAATGTTTTGCTTCCAATTTATCTAATAAATATTACAAATACCATCGATGCCAAATGCGTTGACTCATTATCGATTCGGGAGTACAATAATCCTACGCAAGAGTGCTCACCCTTTTAAAGATGTATTTAAAACCGAGCAAAGTAGTTGCGACGCACTAAGACAAAGTCGCGCCTGCAGTGAAAAACGACGCACGTTAATTAAACAAATCCCGTTATTTCAAGAACCTTGAAAAAGACGAAGTTCTGCTTTGAACGTGGGTCATTATGCAATCGGCTCTCCAATCGCGTGCAATCAGGAAGCTGCCTCACCCCCCCCCCCCCCCCCCCCCCCCCCTCCCTCAGACGCACACGCACCTTTCCTCTCCACCCAACTGCAATGAAATTTTGAAACAACCTCGAAAGTGGGGAATCCCGAATAAACTAGCCTGCCGCCACGTGCAAACCTCGGATGTTTGTCACGCTAGTTGAAGTATAGGTTATAACAGCCCCCTCCGGGAACTAGTAGTACTCCCCGCGAGCACTGGATTGGCCTCGATCAGCGGTAGGGCGCATCGTTATATTCACCTGACGTATAGTCACTGGAAGGATGAGAACGGCGGGGTGTTTCTTTCGGATGCCCGACCTTCAGCACGCGCTCGTTGCCTTCCGTGGTGCGTCGGTAGCGCGTGAACCCTCGAGATTCACGAGACGCCGGAGCTTTGTCAAAGGTGGGAAGCACGCTCTGGAGGCCGGACAACTGAAAGACCTCCCTGCCGTTCTCACTCTGTCAGTGTGCACATGTCGTTCTTAATGCCCAACTTTCCATGGAGCGAATACCCGGTGAATAACCAACGAACTTGGCCCAGCAGCACGTTCCATTTGCGCCCGCGGCGCAACATGGCACTGATGACTGTTCTGACGCTGTATGCGCAGAGCGAAAGCCGGCGGGCGACTGTTTTTTTTTTTTTTTTTTTACAGCGGAGCTGTTAAGATCTAGTTTCCCCAGGATCGTGTCCGCCGCAATGAAATGAAGACACCGAACTCTGGACACCTACCGCCATCTATGAGCGACGGCGGCAAGCCACGTATCTGGTTGCCGCCGTCGCCCATAGATGGCGGCAGCCTTTCAACTCTGGCTTGCCGACTTCCGGCCGGCCATTACTTTCCATTGTACAGCTCCGCTGATCTTCCTTCTTCACCAGAGTGGAAAGGCTGAAAGTTTCTTTTTCTTTTTTTCGCTCCATGGAGTCTAGCTGTCATTAAATTGTTCGTTGAGTCATTTACGACTCGCTTGGAAGAAGCATGCTGACCGAGTTAGTTCGCGTTGCGGTACTCGAAGGCGGCCAGGGGCAGCCGGTGAGCTTGCCCGTGGCGGCGGCCCCAGCAGCCCCGTCGTCAGGTTTGTAGGACCGACACTCGTGGTGCACGCACGAAGCTGAAATTTGAATGGCTTGGCGCGCCGTCCAGCCACCCTCGACGAAGAGCGAGCGAGACGCCCGCTGGGCTGGCCCCTTCCTCCTTCCTCGTCGCTATTCCACGTTCTGCCGTCCGTCCAGGAAGCTGCTTTCATATATCGGCCGATTAACACATCAGTAATGCACCGCGGCAGAATTTAATTTGCCTTCCAGGCGGCGTCACTGTTTTCTTGTTTTTCTTCTACTTTTATGTTTTTTGTTAGTTCGTTCCTGTCTGGGGCGCCGGGGGGAGGGCAGGCAGTTCCATGATCCGCCCGTCGGATCGCTTGCTTATGTGCGGCGCCGACCCTTCTATTTCGCCAGGGTCAAAGCAATTCTTCGGCCGATTTGAGCGCGGCCTCGAGCAAGTTTCACGCGCATCCCATTGTCTGCCCTCGACTGCTCGCTGGGCGGTGTACAACTGGCCGCTTTTCTGTGCGCCTCAAAACGGGGGGGGGGGGAGGAGGAGGAGGAGGAGGAGGAGGAGGAGGAGGAGGGAGGGAGGGTGGGAGGGAGGAGAGGGGAGGGGGTTTTTTGACGCCAGAGCAGCAGCCCCGAACACTAAAACTCAATCCATGTCCCTTTTTTTTTTCTGGGGGGGTGGGGGGGGGGGGGGGGGGGGGCGGGAGAGGGAGATTTGGACAGAGAGAGAGAAAGAAAGAGACAAAGAAAGAAGCTGTATCGCAGCGCCACAAATAATTTGCCAGCTAGGTCTAAGGGTTATCACAGACTATCACAGACACCTATAACCCTGCTAGTGTTGAGCGAAAGCATCGGATCCTACGGATCAGTGACTTAGTCAGGGGAGGCGCAGATTTCAACCCCCCCCCCCCTTCCCCCCGAAAAATATTCCTGGCTACGCCAGCTGCTACGAACAATTCATTTTAATACAGCTCATTTTTGCACGCAGCCTCAGCTTAGAAGCAATGAAGTCAACCAGCGTTTAATGTCGGCCTACTACATTATAAAAGGAGAAAAAAGAAAATTGTGATGAAAAAAAGATAAAAAAGCGAGGGAGATGGAGATTATAACGCAGTTTAAACACAATTAAAAAGGCAGACGCAAACACAAACAGACTGTGCCGTTGCTGCAAGTCGCTACAGTGGTCAGACCAGCCCACCTCCTAAACAGTGGCACCAGTTAGTTCACCCTTAACTGCAGTTATGCTTCACCACAGTTACCGCACAATAATCTCGGACACCTTTTTCACGAGTGAAGAGTGCACGTGCACAGCTCTGATGGGCGCTCAAGATGCGCAGCGCGCGTGTGCCCAAAGAAAGTGGTCCAAAGGTATAAGGTGATAACTGTAGTTAGGCCTAACTGTAGCTACGTTTGCTTATGTAACCAGGGTATTACAGGCAGCAAATCTATTTGAAACAATTCCTTAACACTCTTACTTCCCTCGACTGACTGCCACTAACTTGCTGCGAGCCGCGCCCGTTCCGTCAGCATTGAGGTGAAAGAGCAGCGTAGAGCCGCCTGATTATTAATGAGCCTCGGTATAGCATCGGGTTTCACGTACGTCATTGGTGTAACTTGGTTTTCCTATCTCGTTGCTTGTCAAACCCACTTCACGTGGTTGTTTTGGGCGCCGCGGCTGACAGATGCGCCAGTCCCGCTGTCCGGACAGGTCGCGCTCGCTGGTGCGTACATCGTCGGGGAAAGTCTGCCGCCAAACCGTCTGAGGTGTGCGCTCCCGCGTTCCCCGCCAGCTCATGTACATAAAGTAAAATATTGCCCAAAGAAAACGAGACGGCCATCTCCGTTGGCTTTGTTCTCGGAAGGCAACGCAACTCTCCGAAGCTGCTCGCAGCTTTGGCATCATTTCTATCGAACTCGAGGAACGGAGAGAAGGTGCTCATAAACGACGTGCTGCGGCGGCTCTCGCTGCGTGTGGACGGACTTGACCGACGCTTATGCAACGAACGTGTGGCCACCGTTGCGTCGTCGCATGGCAGCCTTCCAAAAGAGAGACCGATACCAGAAAGCCGTCGCTCAACAATGTGTACGTACAATCGGGAGGACGAGCTTTTTTACGCTTGCTGAGCCCGGGGGACTCCGAGGGAGGAGGCGCGGATCGCTTTCCTCCCCAACGCCAGATCGGCGCGACATTAGACTGGTCAGCTGTCCAAAGAAGACGTTATTACGTCTGTGTACACGTCTCGATTACCTCAAACGAATCTCGCATATACTCGCGACTGCACCTCCTTTCTCGGGTGAGCTAATGACGAGGTAGTGCCGCTGCAATTATAAAGTCCGCTCCTTTTGTCGCGATAGAAATGACATTAAAATGTTGTTGACGCATCCTTTCGTATGTGATCATTCTCATTTCCTTGTGAATTCAAGAAAAGTTTGCTTACGTCACCTAGGGCATTTGGAAGTTTGAGCAATGGGCGCCGGGCAAGTTGGGTGAAGCAACGTGACTCATGTTCGCTCCTGCCCTGCGTTTCGATTATATATATTTTACGATTATTATTATTAAGTTTGGTATTTTAGGGACACGGTGTTTACATGCGACCTTTAATTACACACTTAATTTGTTAAAGCGACCATGCAAAATTTTCACTCTCGCCAAACACTGTTACCATTATCAGGTGGGAGATTGGCAGTCAGAACGAATCGTCACGTTGTCTGGCAGATTCACGCAACCAATGCTCGTCACTTCCACGCACCTGTATTAGGCAGTGCTCAGGGCGCGTGCTGTGCTCCGAACATTCTTAAAATTCGGGAATTTTCTTCGCCGCACCGATCGGTCACGAATGTAAACACAATTCCGCTGACGTGGCTACCCAAACGCAAGCCGCTTTTTTTTTTTTTTTTTCATGTTTAGTTGTATTTTGAGTTTTGGCGTTCTCAACGTTTCTTCTGTAGTTCCCAGTGATTGGCTGCCTCCGTGTTCTGCAGGGAAATCGACGCATAGGTCTTTTTGAGTTATGGTACAGGCGTCTTAATTGGGCACTTGTGATATCTAAAAAATGAATGTCAGTTACTACTCCAGGGTCGGCGGGGCCAAAAGGCTAAAGCGAAGCAATATCAGCCACAAAGTAACCTCCAAAAACATCGAAAAAAAAACCTTTTTCTATTTTACCGTTTTTGTTTTGTTTGTATTTTTATATAAGGTTTTTGTTTTTGTTTTGTTTTGTTTCTTTAGCTCGTGTCCTACTACCGGTCGTACTTACGTGAGCTTATAGCCTCGGCGAATTGCGAGCGGTGGTCGACAGCCGATCGGGAGGGTGGTCGCCTCCTGGACGGGATCGGCAGAGCGGCGACTCGCAGGCGTCAGCACGGGGATTGTCTGGAGCCTCGCAGCCGTGCACGGGCCGCCGGTGCGTGATTTAGGGCCCCCCGCCGACGGAGAGCCAAGTCTGGCCCCGTTCCGACTCCCAGACAAACGCTCCGCAGACGGACCGGCCCCTGTCTCTTGCTCGGTCAGAGCCCTGCCTATCTGGGGGCCCCTCCAGCGAAACCCCGGGCCGAACCGCAGTTCAGCTACGGTCTCGCAGCGACGAACGCGATCGAGGTGATCGCGGACAACCATTGTCCGACGAGTGCAGTTCACGCATCTTCCGGTGTCGAATCACGAACATCTATATCGTCGTCTCGTTTATTCGAGTACTTACGTCCGTTTCGCAGCATGTCGGGGATATAAGGAACGCAAGTTCGTTTGCGTCTTGCGCAGAGGCAACGTTATTAGATTAGCTCAGTTACGGAACTGCTCATACAGGCTGTATGCACGAGTAGTACCCCCCCTCACTCACCACGACTTGCCTCCCGTCGTTCGACACGCTGGACGGCTGTTGTGCTAACTGCAGTGTATTCTGTAGGGTACGTACGTTTCGAAGCTCAGCGTCTAGATGGCGTTCCACTGTACTCTATGGAGCACACCGTTCGTAAACGAAAATCTAGAAGGCGCTTCGAACGATGGGAGGCTGACTGAAGTGAGTAAGGGGGGGGGGGGGGGGGGGGGGGGGGGGTCCTCGTTGGTTTGACACGTAAAACCCCCGGGAAGATTTCACTCTTCCCTAGGAATATATCCAGAGCGCGAAAGCGACCTCGATTGCCAATTTCAACGACCTACCGAAAAAGCTGTTCCCTCGGAATCCGCGCTCTTTTTCGGACGGAACACACGTGTCCCTATAGTCCGTTCAACCTTAACCCCCCCCCCCCCCCCCCCCCCCCAAAAAAAAAAAAAAAAAAATGCTGTTCTTTTTTAATTTCTTGCCAGGCGATCTGGTGTCAGAAGAGTTCCCAATCAATATTTTGCTACAGCGTCACTTATAATGTTAATAAAGTAAAAAAAAGAAAAAAAAAACAACGTAACTGCTCGAAGCCGAAACCGAAACCGAAACTGGACTGGGCAGGAGGAAGAAATATAGGGGAGAAAGCTATCGAAAATCACATAACTGTAGAACTTTTTTTTTTTTTTTTTCAATCAACGTATTTGCAAAATAACTTTTTCTCTGGGCTATATAGTTGGTGTTGACTGTATTGAACTGTAATACAGTTGTGAGTAGCGCCCGTGTTTGTCTTCTACGTTGTGTACGTCTTTTTAGCGCTTTTAACCATGCATGGTTCAATACATATTTGCAGTTTTTTACAAGTCACAAAAAAAAAATGGATATCATATATTTTGTATATTTTTAGCGTTGAGTGTGCCTTTGATGACCCACTACTTTGGTTATATTTTGTGATTGTGTCCTAAACCATAGGAAACGGCACGCGACCACGGAGAAGAGGGTGAGCGCGACTCAAACAGGCCAGTTCGATCGGCGGTTTTCGGGCGGAAAGAAAACGAATTTCGAGCCGCAAACTACGTTCTGGGTAGTTGGGCTCTCATATGTCATGTACAAATGAAAACCTTGGCGAGCATAAATACCGTGCCAGTGTCGCTTTAAACTGAGACTACAGCCAAAGCTACAAGCGCGAGCTAACCCGCGCTCCTGGCTTTAAGACGTGCATTTCGAGCGCGAGTGCTCGTTCTGCGGAAGAACGCGTCAAACCAGCGACCTCGAGCTCTCGTGCTTGTGGCATTGGTTGCAGTCTAAGCTCAAAGGTGAACGGAGTATAGTGCAAGCCTTGAGTCACTTCGTGCACGAGCACGGCTATCGAGGAACGGATCGCCTTTTGCACTATTCTAATAATAATCCCAGGTCATAGCCGTAAACATGTCGGCGGCGGCCTCTTTGTTGCCCGCCGCGACCACGTGACCGATGTAGGTTCCCTCTGCGTTGGCACGAGTCTCGCCGCGAGCCTCCTTCCGACGTGTCTCGGGGGCGGCGTCAATCGCTTCCGGAAACTCGGAGCAGGAGATCGAGGCCAAGTTGATATTGCGCTCGACGCAGTGATGGGCGCATTGCGCTTTTGACGGACCTATATGCCCTGCGCGACGACGGTGTGAGCGCATGCCTGACTCCGATCGATGGGTTTAGAGCGCAGCCGACACTTCGTGGGCAGCATCCGTGGCACGGAACGCCCTGTAGTGGCGCCTTTAGTGTCGTCTGGGCGCACACTCGGCGGCACCCACGCCTGTGGAGCGCTGCCCTTGACGAGACAGACGATGCTATGGGGGCTCTTTCGACACCTCGTCTCGTTCAGCCGCCTGTCGGAAAAGCTGGGAGCGGTCCGCTGCTACTGTGCCTGCGCGCCTCCTGCAAACGACTGTCTGCTCAGACTGCACGGGCTGCGCATAGGACGTCTCTCTCGCCGGTGATTGACTCACGGGGGTCTGGAGTAGGCGTCCGACGACGCCTTGGAAATATGGGAGTCGAAGAACTCGTTCGCGCAGCACGCGTTTGGCCAGCGCCGTAATATCCCGCGCTGATAACTGGCATCGAGCGAAGAATACAAAGAAAAGCCAGTTCGGCTATTGACATGACCACGGGCGTTTCCGGGGAACGCCTCTTGCGGCCCGCTCTGGCGGGCTAAACAAATGGACTCGGAGTGCCGGACAATTGAGAGGCGCCGTCGCGGGACGAATCCCGATGAGCCTGCGAGACGTGCACGGGCCGGGAATAATTCATAAGCGGTGTGAGCGGCAAAGTCGAGCAATCCTTGACCCGTGGAAGGAGCCGGTACCGCACCTCCCCGAAGGGCGCTGTCCCTCGGGCGCTCCCGGATTGCCGGCATCTCCACGGCCCGCGCTCGACTAACGGGACGCATTCTCGGACCATCAGAGTGGCTATTAAGTAGCGCCGCCGTGGAACGGTGTGCCTGCCTGCCTTCCTTCCGACGACCTGGGCAGAGTTTGAGATCTTTGCTCGTACAAAGAGAGCGTTCAGCTGTCTCGCCGGTCTCTGCTTTGTTGTCGGGGTTCTCGAAGAACCAGTCGGACCTCGCACTTTCACGAGGCTTACATAGGCTGTTATCCTCACGGATGGCGATGGAGCGCCAGCCAACGTCTCTATACTGCGCTCCTCGGCCAGTGAATTGGTGCGCCTTAGCCAACGTGTGCAAACGTTTTGGCGAATCATGTCGGCGCGTGATGTCTCCAAATGCCTGAAATATTAACGCATTCGTGAGCAGCAGAATGTTTTTAATCTAATCGAGTCCCTAGTTGTTTTTTTGTTTTTTTTCATTTATCGAGTGGTTGTAATGCTTGAACGATCGTAGGGTGGTTGGTCGTTTTCCATTGGCCACGCAGTTTCTCTCAAGCAATGTGTTGGGAACTAAAGCAAGCCTCGTTCTTCTTTTAAGCGGGACTAGTGGGAACTTATAACCCCCCCCCCCCTTTTTTTTTTCTTCCTCACTTCACTTTCAACGCATCCCTAACATACCCTCCTCTTGAGCTCCATACCCCCTCAAATGTTTGCGAACTGAGAAATGTTCGCTCTTATCGGTAGCCTCGGACAATATGCTATCATCGCCGTCATAATTCCTTTCACTGATAAGCGATGTAATCATCCTTCTGTCTGTCTAACCTCAATGTAAATAAGCTCAAAGCTACACCACTTCCAGTAGAGGAGTGCATTTCCAATGTAATGGAGAAATCGTATAAACGATATATATATATATATATATATATATATATATATATATATATATATATATATATATATATATATATATATATATATAACTGCCAGCACTATTGTTGAAGAAAAACAGTTACAGAAACACAGACAACACACGTTGTACAGGGCTAGTGTGAAAGTATACGAAGAGAAAAAGACACAAAAACAGGAAAGAACCTTGGCCCCTTTTTCCTAGATCTTTAAACTGAAATCAAATTAAGAGAGCTTGCGTACGGAGTCCAGTGCCGAGACTGTACAAAAGTCATTTCCAGAATATAAGATGGTGGATGTCCATGTTACGTGACTAGGTTTCCAATGAACTTTTGAAGTTGTACGAACTTCTGTGCAGTGTGGAAGTCTATTCGTTAAACGGTATACTGTTGAAAGCATCAAGTTGCCTGTTGGTGACCTCAGGGTATGGGACGCAATTGTCCAAGTTTCTGCATGAAGCGCGGTCTAAACCGACACGTATTCCGAATTCGTATGCCGGAACCCGTAAACAAAAAACGTGTTCAAGCGCACAAAATACGGAGGGATTGTACGTCTTGGTTTGGAAGGCCACTCGAAAACATGGGCGTATTCAGAATACGGGCGAGAGGACACGTAGCGCGGCGGAGGCTGGCCGAGGTATACTTTGCGGCCATGGCTGTAATACGGCCGCTACAAGTGCGTCCGCTGTCGAAAAAATCACGCGTAGCCTGTTCCACGACGTGGCGACATCGGTAACGTCAATCGGTTTCAGGCGCGAAACTCGGTGCCGATCGAGCTGAACGACATCGTCGCGAGGCGGCAAAAGTACCTCCACTACGTGGCGCGAAACTGAGAAGGGGGACGAAGAATTTTCTTTTTTCTGTCGTCGAAACTAAAAGGGTGACGGCAGTGAACGATTATAACTTTGTCCCACGAAGCCTCAATGTGCGACAATGTTAGGACGAGGAAATGATATTGCTTGCCTGATTTACCACGCGACTGATCCCAAACTACGACACCTTACACGAACACAGCATTTCACAGGCGAATAAATACTTTATTTGCAGGCGACGTTTCAGTAGGCATCCTTCGTTTCATACCGCCCGCAGAGTAGACGGAGTCCGTTGAGACAGCACGGTGGTGGCGTCCCTCGAGCACGTGGTGAGTACAACAGGTTCACGCCGCCCACAGAAACCACCGCGAGGGAAGCTCACACCACCACGAGTTTGCGACGCAACTTGACGAACGAAGAAGCGGCGCCGACAAACCTTCCTTCGGTCTCGACGGGCACTTCGTCTACACACTCGGCTCGACCAAGCGCGGGGACATTGAACAGTCGTCGGCAGAACAGGCCAATTCTCACGTCATCATGCCGAAACTACCGCGCACAAAAGCGAATACCGACATATATTTGCGACGGGAGAGACGTGATTCGGCGCAGAGAAATCACTGCGAGAAGCCGGCAGCAGCGCACCCCGGCGACCCCGCTCCCTGCGCTCGGCGACTCGGCCGGGATCGGCCACAGTGGGCTCGGCGTCGCTGGCGTTGACGGCGTGAGAGACGATGAACGGCGGGAAGGAAGCGCGCTCCGTGATTGGCCACTCCCTCAGTACGGACGCCTACGTCACAATACGATAGTTGAACTCCAAATACTATAGTCTGTTTCATACTTAGCGTGCAACGCTGTCAAAGCTACAGGCGCGAGCACGGGGCTTGATCTCGTTGATCATTTGCACGCGCTCTCGCGCAAACAAAACCATAGGTGAAGCCACGCGCCCGCGCCTGTAGCTTTGACAGCGTTGCACGCTAAGTATGAAACAGAGTATAGTGCCGGAACCCGTAAAAACGGAGCGGTGACCTCAGAACCAGAAGCGGGCTTCCATAAGGGTTCCGGCATACGAATCCAGAACACGTGTCGGTTTAGACCGCGCTTAAGTGGGGAGTGTAGATACGTGAGTTCGGAAATTATTGTGCTTGAATAACTCTAGCCGAGACGTTACTTTTACCTGGCACTGAAGCATTTTTGAATCTCGCTTCAGTGGTATGTTTCTCATCGATTAAGCCGTAAAAATAGGTTTAGTACGCCCTGCTGCGCATCCACGCCTGCGAGGATAACTTTAGGCCCAAGCTAAAGCGGGAGGCTCTTGTAGGAGAACCGGGTATAGTTCGTCCTCCCATCTACAGGTGGTGTTTCGCTTTCAGTATGCAACCTCGAACAGTCAATCGCCCTTAACGTGGTTAATGGATTACAATTGTGAGTAAAGGTAAAAAGAAGGAATACGTTTGCATTATAAGAGCTTTCACCGAGCCTAGAATGAGCCATTACAGCCCTTCACCTGTTTTCCGGGAGGCCTTGCCCTCGCGAAGCTACTTAACAACATTGAGTGTAGGAAGAGAAGAACATTTCATGCGTTCGCAGTGGCGAGGTTAAGCGAGCCATTTGAATAATAAGAGGAAAAAACTGAAGTATTGTGGAGACGTCTGGCGCGCAGCTTCCTGAAAGAATTCATATTGCATCCATGAGAAACGGAGAAGCCTGCGAGATATATCCTTCATCATTGGCAAGTACTGATGACTACAGTGAGTGACAGAGTGAGAACGGCAGGGAAGAACTTCCGTTGTCCCGCCTCCAGCTGGAGCTTCCCACCTACGATAACACCTCGGCGTCTCGTGAGCTTCTCGCGTGCATGCGCAGCCAAAGCAGGACAAAAGGCAGCACGCACGTCCTCAAGGCCGGGCGTCCAAAATAGGCACTCTGTTGTTCTCATCCTGTCAGGAACTATACTTCGTTTCACCTTATGTTGTACCGCAGCGAAAGCTAGAAGCGCGAGCTTATAGTGTTGGCAGCCGCTCTTAAGTCACGAGAGCTTGTGCCGCCGAGATGTGCCCCAGAGCAAGGAGCTCGCGCTTGTAGCCTTTCCTGCGGTACATCATAAGGGGAAACAGAGTATATAACCATACACATCCCCCAACTGCAGAGGTCAACGACTTCAACTTTATGACGTTGCTACGTTATCTAGACAACAGATGACAGCTATATTATGCACTCAGTCAGTGGCGTAGCCGAGGGGAAGGCTTATGGGGCTTCAACCCCCCCCCCCCCCCCCCAAAAAAAAAAAAAAAAAAAAAAAAAGCCCGGCTTTATAATATACACATGCATTTTGACCCTCCTTCTCCGCACCCCAAATCATAAACATCCCAGCCACCTCAGCCTTCCCCCTCCCCCCCCCCCCCCAAACACACACACATACACACAAAAAAAGGATGTCTACGCACTGCTCAGCATGTTACTGGGTGGTCTGTTTCTTGATGCACAAATCTACACCCAAACAAAGTAACATTCGCCAGGCCGTCACCTACCGTATACAAATCATAAGTATACCTGCAGTAGGGCTGCTGTCACGACGTCTTGCATAATGAATCCTGTCGTAATTTCAAAACTTTGCCTCTCTCTTTTTCTCTCGTCGGGTTTTCATTCCTCTTGCGCTTATCATATGAACGTCAACGCCGTGATTGTCCGGGACTTGCGCTGTGACGTGTTTGGCGTAAACTCAATCAAGATGGCTAGCGGCGCCGGAGCAATCGAGGAACTTTCCTGCCCAGTAGATGGAAGCGTCGTGATTGGATTCCGGCACTGCTTACATAGCTGTATCTTTTTGTGTAGGCTGCTGTCAATCATTCCTACTTCCAGTAGCTCTACCCGATCTCAAGAGTTTTCGGCGGCATTTTGGGAGGTGCACCTTTGTGAGTGCGTGAGTGCGTGGCTCTAGAAGGTATACTTCTCTCGCACAAGTGCTTGTGTCAACAAAGCGATCTGCAGGCTCTGACGCCTGTTCCTTCGTCCCGCTCTCAACTTGTCAGGCAGAGTGGAGAATTATTGTTTTGGCAAGATGAGCGTGACGTCTGGCCGAAGGCACAGTTTTCCACGAACAGCAAGCACACTTCATTCTCATAAATTTTCCCAGCTGTCTTTTTATATATATAATTTGTCATATGCCGCCTAGGGTTTTTAAACGAACCTCCGATAAAAGCGATCAATGACGACACTGTTAAATATTTAAAGCGGCTGGGATTCTAACTTGGAGGTACTAGAAGAGAACGAGCGCAAACAGAGCGGACGTGTTTGTTCGAGTAAACGGTTTTTCAACTGAAGCCGGTCGTCCAGTCTCACGTTAAACAATCTCACCATCACCAACAAATTCATAGAGCTAAGGAGCGATTCAAAACGCAACAATTTGGTGCCGAAACCCGGGACTTTTGAACGTGAAGAATCAACCCAAGGATGGATGTGCTGAATACGAAGCGGAGGGTTCGACGGAGTCAGAACACGAAGATCATCACCGAGATTGCGACTGCGCCCGTCAAGCACATTGGATGTTAACTCCCTCAAGAACCTACGTTACAGATTGATCACCAGAAATAAAGAACTGCGCAAGGTCAACGTAGAGATCGAGCCGTACATCGTCGATGCTGACCTTGAAGCTGACTACGTTGCTGTCGCAGATTACGAAGACAGAGTGGCTAAAGCCTTCGGCGATGTACGCAGTAAGATCGCGCGTCTACGGGCGACCACGACCACAGCCCACGCGGGAGCCGACGGCGACAAGGACCAACCCTCCCAGGCCACCGGAGTGAAGCTCCCCAAACTACAAAGTCTACGTTACCAAGGGGAGCTCACACAGTGGCAACATTTCTGGGAGCAATTCGACGCCGCAGTGCATTGCAACACCCGGCTCACTGAAGGCGAGAAATTTCGGTACTCACCCTCTCTATTGACTGGACCAGCCGCCAGTGCAATCTCAGGACTGCAGGCAACAGCAGTGTGCTACAGGGATGGCACCAAAATTCTATCTGAACGCTTTGGAGACAAACGAAGCATTCAACGTGAGCAGCTCGAAAGATATTCAAGGACTACGAAATATATACGACCGCTTCCAAACAAACATTCGCGGCTTACGTTCCCTGGGCGTTTTGACTGCCACGTAAGCCACCATGATGGTGGACATAGTTCTAGCCAGTCTCCCGAGTACCAACTGACATAGTTCTGGGATAACATCGACTAAACAGCCATGAGGTACAGCGTAGAGTTTCCGCAAGAAGAAAGGAGAGTGCTCGCACGACTGACAGTGGAGCATCCTTAGACACCAGCTCTCCATTGTCATTGGATGCAGGTCAGGAGCTGAAAAAGCCCCTATAATTTCTACGCGTAGAGATCGAGAGCCGGGAACGGTCAGCGCCGCCTGAGAAAAGACAAGCAATCATGACGGAACTGGCTCACAATTTAAGACAAGCCGTTTATCCACCATATACGCACGCTAGTGCTGCACACCACCAGAACAGATAACATATGCGTTTTCTGCAAAAAGCAAAATCACTGTACCGCCGCCTGCACCTACGAGATCCCATTAAACGAGAAAAAAGAAAGGTTGTTGCAAGTTATGAGATATTTTCGCTGCACCAGACGAGGACATCGATCGAAAGACTGCCATGGCCAAACGAGATGCTCCGGGTGTAATGGACGTCATGCTTCATCCATGTGCAATCTTCTTGGGCGGAAACCATTATTAGTTCAACGAGCTCAAGGAGAGACCAACTACATTCTTAGAAGAGGTAGCGAAACGCAGCACCGGTCTCCGAGTGTTCTACTACAAACGTTCCGGAGCTGGGCTATTACTAGGGTGTGTATTTTCCGGTTTTAACCGAAAAACACCGATTAACATCCGTCGGTGACGAAAATATAAAATCGGTTAAAACCGAAAGACACCGGTGGTTGGCTATTTTCGCCCTGGTTAAAACCGAAAAACACCGGTCGTTGCTAGTTTCCGACCTAGCGAAACCCTTTCCCCGTAGAGGTTCACCAAACGTGTTATCTCGTGGATCCTGCATTCTTCCAGTGTTTATACAGGGCTTGCAGGTGGCGTCAGTCCGCCCTCCTTTCTGGGGGTCAAAAGCGTCTAGTGAACGCAGTGGAAGCTAAGCTCTCATACGCCTTTCACCTATTGTGTCTCCCATGGCCCCCTTTTGTGGAAATATTAACGCGGTGGGGGGTAGGCTCTCACGTGCCTTTTCCTCATTTTGTCTGGCCAAGTGATGTCGGTTCAAGCCATGTATTCAGAGGTTGGTCTGGTTCCTGGAAGACACTGCCAACGTCCGTGTCGTACAGGAGCGTGCGTTTTCATAATTGCGGGTTGCGAACCGCAAGGAACGTGCTGCCATGAGGGCAGCACGTTCCTTGCGTGTAGATGCAAGCATGAAAATAGGCTTGGCATCTACTATGATAACCAAGTGTGAGAAATAGTTGCTTCCTAGAGAAGAAGTGTATGAACTATGTGAATAAAATTGGAACTCTTTGTCTGTGATCAATCGCTTTTTTTTTCACTGATAATCACCGATTTTAGCCTCGTCGTAACACGTTCCACCGAAATACACCGGTGTTTTGAAAATAAATAAACACCGAAAAACATCTGCCGATTTTTCTCACAAATAAACACCTGAAAGTACACACCCTAGCTATTACTAACCAGAGGCAGTGTTTACAACCGCGGTATTATCGACGGCGGAAGCCAGACTACTTTTATCAAGGAGGACTTGTCGAAAAAGCTTAACCTGAGAGTGGTCAGTGAACGGAACATGCAACTCAACACGTTTGCCAACAGCGGCTCTGGCGTGTTTAGGAAGACGTTCAAAGTGGTTCGATTACGACTAATACCCCTGTTACACGGGCACCCTTAACGGCGGTTAATTCAGCTTTAACTGCTGTTACGCGGTACCGCACTATGCTCTCGGAGAGCTATTTCAGAAGAACTGAAGAGCGCTCGTGCACTGCTTTGATGGGTGCTCAAGATGCTCAAGCGCACGTTCGCCCATAGCTTTGACTGCACAGCTGCAGAATGGTGTCCACAAGTATTGAGTTCCAGGCTTCCTTTCCTTTCAACACTTCTCTCTCCACAAGTATTGTGCGCTAACTGTAACTTATACCCCTGTTATACCCTTGTTACACGGGCATACTTAACTGCAGTTACGCTAAACCACAATTAGCGCACAATACTTGCCGACAACATTCTGCGGCGATGCAGTCAGAGCTATGGGCGAACGTGCGCTTGAGCATCTTGAGCACTCATCAAAGCAGTGCACGCGCTCTCTTCACTTCTTTTGAAATAGCTGTCCGAGGGTATAGTGCGGCATCTGTGCTGCCACGTAACCGCAGTTAAAGCTGAGTTAACCGCGGTTAAGTGTGCCCGTGTAACAGCGGTATTATACCCTTGTTACACGGGCACACCTAACTGCAGTTACGCTAAATTACAATTAGAGCACAATACTTGCGGACAACATTCTGCGGCTATGCAGTCAAAGCTATGGGCGAACGTGCGCTTGAGCATCTTGAGCACCCATCAAAGCAGTGCACGCGCTCTCTTCACTTCTTTTGAAATAGCTGTCCGAGGGTATAGTGCGGCATCTGTGCTGCCACGTAACCGCAGTTCAAGCCGAGTTAACCGCGGTTAAGTGTGCCCGTGTAACAGGGGTATTACACGGGCACACTTAACCGCGGTTAACTCAGCTTTAACTGCGGTTACGTGGCAGCACAGATGCCGCACTATGCCCTCGGACAGCTATTTCAAAAGAAGTGAATACCCCTTTAAGGGGTATTCACACGAGGGAGAAATCCCGGGGATTTCTCCCCGGCACGCGCATCCCACGACGAAAACGTCAGGCTTTGCGATGTGCAAAAGCCTCGCGATTTCATCTCGTGATGCGCGCGTGCCGGGGAGAAATCCCCGGGTTTTCTCCCTCGTGTGAATACCCCTTTAGTGTGCCCGTGTAACAAGGGTATAAGAAGCCAGCATTGGGCAGCAGATTGAACTATAGAAGGGCTTTATCGAGCTTGTCTTCACAGCCCGGTGTTTACTAACTCAGCATAACAAAGAAATTGAACACCGTCTATTTTCTTTTTTTTATATAGCACGGTGTGGGCACGAGCGCTTTGCTCTGACCAGTGTTTTGGTCGCAGCAGCAGCGGCCTTCAAAGTATCTTCGATTTCTCTGATCAACAACAAGCAATAAAATTTGGTTTATTGCCCACACAGCTAAAGCCTATCCGTTAGAGGCGTGACTGTTCAATCTCCTCCCCAATAGGGGAGGAGTTCACTGGACGCCACATTGTTCACCCTTAAGTCTAGACTTCAGCCAATGCCACAAGCACGAGAGCTTGATGTTGCTGCTTTGAAGCGTTCTTCCGCAGAACGAGCACTTGCACTAGATATTCACGTCTGAAAGCCAGAAGCGCGGGCTAGCTCGCGCTTGTAGCTTTGGCCGTCATCTCAGCTTAAGGGTGAACAGGGTATAGAGCGCATGCTCAGACCGAACTTACATTTATGGGCTGCTAAGACAGGCAATCTGTGGAATGCACGTTGTAAAACAACAGTGGAATCTCGCCATCAGCACACGCTCAGCAGTCGCGCGCACAGCTATGGCCGCCAGTGAATACACCCTATTCGCGGCGAGAAGTTTGGGTAACGCCGCCTGGTGGGATTTTTTTACAACCCAGAGTGAGGATACTTCAACTTCCTCTGCTGGTGCAAGCACGTGCAATGCCAAGCTTCTATGCACTATGAAAATAAAGCATAACCGCGTGGTTGTTAGCACGTGCACTACCCCGAGGGAAACAGAAGCGCCCCTAGCGAGATTCTCACCGCCAATAGACGATCGCAAGCAGTGCATCTGGCCGCCACCGTGTTTATGCTCGTGCTGGCAAGTGCATGCATTTATTTACAAGCTTGCCAATGCTACGTGTGCAGCATGCGTGCAAGCATGCTGCACATGCTTGCAATTGTCTATATAACGACATATCATGCCTTGGAAGCACTTGTAGTTCCTTATATCTGCCAGGATATTATTGAAACAGTCATCCGTCAAAACTTTCTCGAAACCACCACAGTGGAAATTGCTGACAAGTTGATGTTTCCTTTCATTAGAGCGGAGGTTGGTGTATAAGCCTGCTCGTTGGAGCTGATCAGTTGTGGGAATTGTTGACTAGTGAAACACGCCGTTCATCTTCCAACAACGGTCTAATGGCCATTGCAACTACCCTGGGATGGACCTTTCAGGGACCGACAAACACGATGCGCGACGTAGCAAGCCCGTCGAGGCGCGATTCGTGCAACTGCCATCTGTGCAACGATAGAACCCGGCGGCTACCGAAGACCGTGAATGAGCCAAAGTGCCTGCACTCTGTGGGCCGGGCTTTGCCTTCCATGTGCAATATTGGAGCTCACTCGGAACGCACCATCGAGAAGCAGCAAAGCATGTTCCAGAAGACCCTATGCCCGGCCAATGACAGGGAGGCACCGCTTCAGTGGAAGGTGAAGAGGCAATCGGACGGTAACCGCCTCAGCACGCAAGACCCCGCTCAAACGCGACTGCTGCGGAAACGGGGACGCATCATCCTCGAAAAGCACGTAGCCATGACTGTGGATAACAAGAGAGACACAGAGCTGAGAACCGGACGCTATAGGTCACGTGGACAACGCAAGAGGCACCTGGTGCAGGAGGCGCTGCAAGAAGGTCTTGATGAGGACAGCCACTGGCAAGGACAGAAAGAACCGGGACATCGTTAAGGCGGACACAGGACAGCTATACCCTTTGTAAACTTTTTTTCTTTAATGACAGTATCTAGAGTTTTCTTACCTTGTGAGGGCGGGGAGTACGTTAAATATTTAAAGGGGCCATGAAACGATTTTTCTACTTTCATTAAATAATACTTAGAATCACTCCGAAACGTTAATAACCGAATAAACTCGCCTTAGTTTTCCTCTCTAGTCAATGGCATTCGCCAAAAAAAAAATTTTGAGAAATATGAGCATCGTTCATCCCCTCAACTTGGAGCCAGAACAAGCGGCCACGTGGCCTGGTGCCTATCCTATGCTGCCAACATTAATCATAGCCACGCGCTGGGTTTGGCAAAGTAGAAAGCGCGTGCTGAGCTCCAGGCATTGTTAGAGTGCGGCTATTCTCATCACCGCAGTGGTTGGACACGAGCCACTACCCGAGCGTCCGCCGAGACATTAATTGTTAACGAGCCGAAGTCGAGTGCTCACGCAGCTCTCGTCTCCAATCCATAAGCCGCGCTCGACTTTCGTCAGGCGGGTGGGTTTGATTTTAAAATTACGTCATTAAGCTTTGCGAAGGCAAAACTGACAGGAATAGTTGCCTTTTATCTTCACAATTTCACCGCGACAAAGAAGCTTATGAATCAGTGGCGGCCTGTGCGAGTATACTTAGGCCAGACTAGGACCAGTACGCCTCTGCGAAATCATGAACATTCCAACCCGATATCGTTTCATGACCCCTTTAAAGCGGCTGTATTAGTTTTTAGCTTGAAGGAAGAGGAGAGAGTGAGCGCGAGTAGAGCGAAGTGTCTGTTCGAGTAAAATGTTCTTCAACTGAAACCGGTCGTCCTGTCTTTCGTTAAACGACCTCACCGTCACCAACACATCCATAGAACTAAGGAACGCTTCAAAACGCAACGCGGGCACTGCATCCACAGAGTTGGAGATGTTGATCGCTACGCAGATGTATTCAGTCTCGCCTCAGGGCGGGCCTCAGCGGAGGCTAAACGCCAATAGACCATTTGTTATATTACCCAAGCATCAAGGAGAATGCAGGGATTGGTGTTCCACGCGCCACACGCGCACGCCTTCCCCGTATAAAAGATTCGAAGCAAATAACCAAAATAAAGCGTTGACGAACGCGCGTGCAAGATACAATTGGTTCTAGGTTTTTGCTTTAGAAAATTTACTACTGCTGAAGCCAGCTCGTGCGGCGCGTGGAACACCAATCCCTGTATTCTCCTTGACGATTGGGTAATATAGGGAGTATTCACTGGCGGCCATAGCTGTGTGCGCGAATGCTGAGCGCGTGCTGATGGCGAGCTTCCACAGTTCTTCTGCAACGTGCATTCCGCACCATCAAGAGTGTCGGTCTTAGCAGCCTATTGATGTGAGCTCGTTCTGAGCATGCGCTCTAAACAGCACCCACGAATATGGCGTCCTAATGAATATTCCCTATAGCAATAGGACTATTCCTTATTTATAAAAACAAGCGCGTGTTCCCATGGGTGATGTGAGCACCGTATACGCGTAGTCCGTTTTTCAAGGAGCGATGCATGTCATCATGCCCGGTTCGCCCGGTTCAATGATCAGCACTACCGCCTCCACGTATACGTCCCTGTCCCCATCGTTTCTTCGGCTGCATGAGCGATCATGCAGCAGGCGCACATCCTAAAGCCACCCGCTCGCAGGCCTAGGCTTTTGCTCGCAGCAACATCAAGACAGGTACTCGCACTCCAGCCGTGAATCAGTTGCCTGCTGATGTGTGCAGACATCAATCCGCACTATTGCGGCGCTACCAAGAAGGGTGCCACCAACCAAATGAGGGTATACCCTGGCACTCCCCTCGAGCAGATCTTACGAAACTGTCCCTCGAGGCGGCGAGGGCTCATATCGACGGCCGGGGGGTGCGCGAGTGATGTTGTGAGTCCCCGGAACGCACGGGGACTGGTTACCTTGGCCGGTTGCGACGCCCCGAGGCCACGGGGAAGACACGCTGCCTCGCGTGCTACCGCGGCTTTAACTGCGCGCGAGCGAGAGACAGCGTTGCAGAGCCTCCGCGCGCGCTGCGGCGAGGGCTCGGCTGTCGTCAATGGGCACGAGACCAGCTGCCACGTCCAGCAGCCTGCATGGCGCGCGCGCGCCTGTAAACATCCTCCACTGGCGCCAGTTTCCAATTAAACGGTCCGGGCGGACGACAAAGCGCCCACCCGACGTACAGACGAGGGGGGCTGCTCGCCGTGCACGTGTCTCGGGGCGATTATTGGTTACGAAACCGCCGAGTGCGCTTCATTAGAGGCGGCCCGGAAATCCTGCCCTTTGGGAGCTGCGCGAACGGGCCGTGCGTGTGTTTGTTGCCGCGGTATGTGCGGCTATGCACGGCGGGGCCACGCGCTCGGCGGTTCTTGGTGGTTCTGCGTCCTTGCGAGCGTTTTTCTTAAGCCCTGTCACGGCGTGTCCACGCCTTCGGTGCTGCTCCTGTAACTGTGAGTGGAGCGCTTTTTCTTTATTTTTCTCTCCTCTCGCGTGTTTGGCAAGGTCGCTCACGATTTTCTTCCATTGGGAGAGAGAGTGGCTCTGTGAAACACGCAGAAAGAGGCGGCCAAGCTGCTGTCGCATGGGCACGCAGAACAGAAACTATTCAATCGATCCACGCGAATCAGGTGGGGGAAGGGACCAGACATGCGCACGGATTTTAGGGTCACTCTGACTGTTCCAGAGTATGCCCCAAACGATTTCTTACCTACATGCCACTCGCCCCCCCCAAAAGAAACAAAAAAACGACACCGTTGCGGTTTGCTTAACCTATCGCTTTTTGCCGACATAACTAGCAAACTCATGCACTCGCACAAGACTTATACTGCGAGAATCTCATCAACTAGGTATGCTTACCGAGGAAGGAACATGGCGATGCTATGATTACTGTGCACTCTAATAAAAGCCCGTGCGTCTGCTTTCCCGCACACCACTCGGAGAGCCAATCACCGCAACTTACGGAGGCGGCTTTTTCTAGAGTGTGCAGCTCTGCCGTAGCCACACAAAAGCTGAAGAAACGTAGGGCGTGGTGATCTCATTATCATCTCGTTATCACTCTTCGGTCACTCGAAGTGCGGCATTGATTGATACGGACGTCGAAGAACCAATCACAACGCAAGAAGCGTGAACATAAAAAAGCCACGCCCCGCGCTTCTTAAGCTCTCTCGGTGACTCTAACGGACTCTTGCCTGTTCTGTACGTGGAGTTTGTACATTTAAAAAAAAAAAAACGTGCGTCTCCTTTCCCGCACAACACTTGAAGAGCCAATCACCACAACTTACAGAGGCAGCTCAGCGAGTAACGATGCCGAAACATATGTTTAGACCAAAAAACTATGTCTGAGTTGTGATATTAAGCAATGCAAGGGCGTGACGTTTTGCATTGCTTCATGTCACAACTCAGGCTGCGTTTTTTGGTCTAGACATATGTTTCGGCATCGTCATTCGCTGAACTGCACTCTAAAAAAAGTCTGTGCGTCTACTTTCACGCACACCACTCGGAGAGCCAATCACCGCAACTTACGGAGGCAGCTCAGCGAATGACGATGCGGAAACATATGTTTAGACCAAACAACGCAGTCCGAGTTGTGACATGAAGCAATGCAAAACGTCACGCCCTTGCATTGCTTAATATCACAACTCAGACAGAGTTTTTTGGTCTAGACATGTTTCGGCATCGTCATTCGCTGAACTGCACTCTAAAAAAAGTCTGTGCGTCTACTTTCACGCACACCACTTGGAGAGCCAATCACCGCAACTTACGGAGGCAGCTCAGCGAATGACGATGCGGAAACATATGTTTAGACCAAACAACGCAGTCCGAGTTGTGACATGAAGCAATGCAAAACGTCACGCCCTTGCATTGCTTAATATCACAACTCAGACAGAGTTTTTTGGTCTAGACATGTTTCGGCATCGTCATTCGCTGAACTGCACTCTAAAAAAAGTCTGTGCGTCTACTTTCACGCACACCACTCGGAGAGCCAATCACCGCAACTTACGGAGGCAGCTCAGCGAATGACGATGCGGAAACATATGTTTAGACCAAACAACGCAGTCCGAGTTGTGACATGAAGCAATGCAAAACGTCACGCCCTTGCATTGCTTAATATCACAACTCAGACTGCGTTTTTTGGTCTAGACATATGTTTCGGCATCGTCATTCGCTGAACTGCACTCTAAAAAAAGTCTGTGCGTCTACTTTCACGCACACCACTCGGAGAGCCAATCACCGCAACTTACGGAGGCAGCTCAGCGAATGACGATGCGGAAACATATGTTTAGACCAAACAACGCAGTCCGAGTTGTGACATGAAGCAATGCAAAACGTCACGCCCTTGCATTGCTTAATATCACAACTCAGACAGAGTTTTTTGGTCTAGACATGTTTCGGCATCGTCATTCGCTGAACTGCACTCTAAAAAAAGTCTGTGCGTCTACTTTCACGCACACCACTCGTAGAGCCAATCACCGCAACTTACGGAGGCAGCTCAGCGAATGACGATGCGGAAACATATGTTTAGACCAAAAAACGCAGTCTGAGTTGTGACATTAAGCAATGCAAAACGTCACGCTTGCATTGCTTAATGTCACAACTCAGTCTGTGTTTTTTCGTTTAAACAGATGTTTCGGGGCATCGTCATTCGCTGAGCTGCCTCCGTAAGTTGCGCTGATTGGTTCTCCGAGTGTTGTGCGGAAAAGTAGACGCACAGACTTTTTTTAGAGTGAGTATCGTAGATGCTTCGTGAGCAAAGCTTGTGACTGAGATACAGATATCTGCGTGCAGGGAGCGTCCCAATCCTTACGTAGGTATTATAGCGCGTTGCAGCATAAAAACTGCTGGAGGGGCTCAACGTCACGAAGTCTCAGAGAAATTGCGTCACTTACGAACACAGCCTTTGCTGACGTCATGAAAAGGGAGGAGCTTCCGTCGGTACCCTGTTTTTGTATAAAAGATTGTCGCTTACAAGAAAAAAAAGAAAACAACAACACTACGCCTCATATTTAAAGTATCTCTAAGCAGTGAGTGGGTATTGCAGCGGAGGGTTTTCGTTTTCATTCCCAACTTCCTTGGACATCATCGCTGATCGGCGCATGCACTAAAATGAGAATTTCAACTGAACAACATCGCACGTCGCAATGTTCCCCGGGAATATTTTAGATGACAGTCATAAAATATCAATACGTAGTAATTCAACTTTTCGACGCATATAGTTTTTTATTCCATGGCACTACAATTGTTTTCTTGTTGTTTTTTCACTGACTTTTTTTAGTTGCACTCACAATATTATCGATTTCTGTGTTGTTTTTTTTTTACAAAATATCTAATGTTTCCGAGGGCTGTAATTTCCTGATTGACATAAAACGCATATCGCTGCAAATTTTGATATTTCCTTGAACACGTTTTATTCTAAGGAATGTCCCAGAAATTTGGCCAAAAGTTTTGATCGGAGCCTCTCCTGCCGCCCTTTTGAAGCAACAAACTAAAGGTTATTTTTCTTACTTTCTTTCTTTCTTTCTTTCTTTTAAGAGAGGTGGGGGGGGGGGGGGGGGGAGTTGGTATTCAGGTATTGCATCCGCTGGCAAGATATCCCGGGAATGCTGCGAGAGTCGTCCAGCCATTCGCTGAGCCAGTATGAGCCGCACACAGCTTGGTCTGCTTGGTCGTCGCTGCTTGCGTTCGGAACGCTTGCACAAAACCGTTGGCCCTAGTCACCTTGAAGCGGTTTTAATGTGGCGATTTCAGCTATCTCGGCATCGTACTTTCGTTGTTGGAAAGGGCGTGAACCAGGCCGACGCGACCACATTCCCACAGGGCGCGCCGATCACTGAAAGGCTATACAAAATAAACTTAGCAAATTACGAGGCAGATGTAACGTTTCCTGAGCTTTATGTTTCTCGCCCAAAGTCTAGAGAAGACCGTAGCCTTAATTACAACCAGAGCAACCAACTCTCTGGGCTTCATCATCATTCGCTGGACGCTTTTCGTACATCGTACACGATGGCCTCCTCTATGAAATTGGCTTCCATATGCATAAACAATGCGCAAGTTATCCGATGAAATGCGGTTTGCAATTCGCTCGTCTCATCTCACTCGATGAAGTCACTTTGTCCCTAGACAACTCTTTTACCGAAGGCCCTTTGATCCATCCGCTCATGGAATAAATCTACAAATAGAACGGCCCGCGGGCTTTGTTCACTAAGCATCGGAACATTTTCGCACCTAGGATGTCTCCAAGGTTCTCATCGTAAAATACACAATGCATGTCTCGTGTCGAACTATACTGGAGGAAAAAAGTTCTCGAACTGTTTTTCTCCACCAGCATGTCATGTTTTTTGTTGTTGTTTTTTTTTTCGCTGACTCGAACCCGTAAAAAGAGTCGCACAGCTATTCCATCATACTGGACCACTGCTGAAGCGACGTCCATCAAGTGTCTGAATTAAGTTGCCAGGGGGTCTTAGCTTCGCAAAGTTACGGGCGTATGCTCCAAGCAACACGAAACACATCTCGTTTGCTCGGGGTTTTCTGTAAATATCCGGGTTTCCACATTTCACAGCTTTGCCTGGGAGGTCGTTGTTCCTGTTGAGGTTGTCAGAAAGACGGGTTCCAGAACTGCGCTCCAGTCACTGGCCGTTTACGGCGTATAAATCGAGCCACCGACCGACCGCACTCGCTTGTGCGGCTCCTAAAGTTAAAGAAACAACAAAAAAACATGATTTGTTGTGACATAACGCCCTGTGCCTTATTTTTCCTAGACAGAGGACAGGCTTGTCCCAAACCTTCACTCTGAAATCATGCTCCTCTGCGCAAATTGTGAACTGGAACCGTACAACGGGACAAACCTGGACATATCACTCTGAGCCCTTGGAACAATAAGGACGATGTGAAACCAGGCCACTCTAATACACTTATACCACGTCCTACACTTCTCAAGCCCCCTGTATATATACTAGAATGAGCTAAAATCACAGTCATGTTTCTCAAAGGAAAATTTAAAAAAAAAAAACGGACAGTAATGATATAACGCAGGCGAACTTATTCACTGACACGCGTGAAAATCATTAAACAAGTAACAAGAAACAAGAGAAAAATAATAATCGTGCTATTTTCTCGGTTTCTCTGTGTCATCTATTTTGAAGTTTTGAATCATTGAAAAAGAGTAGTTTATGTTGTTGTTTTTATCACCGATCGGTCGATATATCAATCCGTTTAATCAAGAAAATGAGCACCTTGTGTTCGTAATCGCGAATGGGTAGCTTTGCTGTCCTTCATTATGACTACGCTTGCACCCTTTAACGTACTTCCATTCTAGTGATAGTGATAGAATTTTGAGACACCTGTGTGGCTCGGCAGTACTTTGAATTCTCAGATTGGGCGTGTAACGCATTGTACTCAGGCCTGACTTGGATGATTGCAGGTTGCCTCGTGAACGGGAGACAGTACCTGGAAGGCGACGCTGTTCCATCCGACGAGCGGGACCCGTGCGTGGTGTGCACTTGCAAGGTAATTCGGAGAGCATTCGGAACTACAAACGCCTCTAAAGAAAGATGTCAATTTAAGGCGTTGCAGAGTGGCATTTCTGATCTTTGGCATGTGTTTCTTTTGCTATCTTAGGGTTGACCGTCAAGGTATCGCCATATTCATTCTTATTCTCCATTAATCATACCACATTGGAGCATTCTATTAAGTATCCCTTCTTTCTCTTCGTCCCTTCAACAATTTTCTCTAACTCGTGTTTATGTTTCTTCTTTTTTTTTTCTCTGAACTTGCGAAATAAGTTTGTTTGGTTTAGATTTTAAGAATCTCCGCAAACAACACTTCGCTAAAGTGACACATAAAATGGAACCTTCGGAGACAAAAACAATAAGCGCATATTTTTGTACGTGTATATTTGTATCGAGCAGCGCCTTGCCAAATTCCATTTTCATGGCCAACTTGCGACTCAGCAAATTGCGTGCTTGGCTCTTTGTTGCTGTTTCGCGGTTCTCGATAAGGTGCTTGTGTCACGCGGTGGGGGCCTCTGCTACTCTACGCCGCTAATTCGAAAAGCAGCCAATTAATACGCAGCTTCCAGGTCCGCTCATTAAGAGCAAGAGATGATTAATGGCGAGGCAAATGCGACTTGTATATTAATACTCATAACTTATTTCATTTTCATACGTAGGCGGTGGAGGACAAGTAAAAGGGCTGTATAAAGAGCTCGATAAGCACCGGGCTGATCAGAATCTCAGGAAATTAATAGAGTTTTAAGATTTCTTTTTCCAAACGCAGTTTCATAAAACCGACGAACGAAAGTCAAAATAAAGACTGGTAGCAACACACCACACTTACCTTTCGTTGCGGACGCGTTCATAAATAACGAGTGATCGATGGCAAAAATTATTGAAGACTTTCCGGTATGATTTCATTGCGGCATGCGTATTGACAACGCAACGTATACAAAGAAAATATTCCCAATCCACGAGAGTTCTTGCGAGCTAAGTTAGAACAACATGCAATGGCCGAGGACGACGTAAATAAACAACGCAGTTCCTGGAAGCGTTGTATGACCGGGAAATTGCGGGCGTTTTTATTGTGCAAGTTGGAGGAGGGGTGAAGCGGGAGGCCGAAGTGGGGAATGCATTGGAGTTGGCCATCTATGTGAACACCTCGACGGATCGCTGCCAGCGCCCGCAATTAATATCTAGCGGGTCTTCCGCGAGTAATTGCCATGGTGTTTGGGTCTCAATTTACATTTAATGACAACTGTTTCTTAGAATGTGCTAATGGTGACCGTTTCACACCCAAGAAACGCCAATAGTGAGATAGCACTTCTCGCGTTCGAGACGTTTTTGTTTGCAAGATAGACGCCTCTGATAGTTATTTAATTACTTTGGAAAGCTCAGCGCCGTCCAGTAGCCCCGGGGTGCGGTTGCAGCAGACCATAAAAACGCATTCGCTAAAGACGTCATTGGCTAACGCGGTTCAGTCGAGGTGCGAGGAGAATTTCGTTTCGTGCCTCCTGTCTTTTTGTGAAATCAACACTGTCGAATAACAAAAACATCGGCAGTACAAAGACCCTTTAAATAATACGTTTTGCGCGTTTTTGTTTTTTTTTCTTTAGCTAATTAAAGAATACAATGCTTAGGTGCCGTAATGGTTTAGTTAAAAGAGACGATCATTTTTATCTTGCTTCCTAGAGTTTTAGAGCTCTGTATTCCAGATAAGACGAATGTGTTCGTGTCTCATTAATTTTTTTTATGTAAATTTTTTATTGGAAAGCCTACATACGCTTAAATGGGTCTCGTGAGCACGCTCTGAAAATGGTGGCATCTATACTCTCCCACTAGACACGTGGGCTTTAACCCCTTGAAGCCGAAAACGAACGAGAAGTTATTGGCTCCTGTAGTACAACCCGCCCTTGGACAGTGAATATGATGTCCTATATGCCCAGTGTTCGATGTGATGCCACTTTTCTACGAAACAAAAATGTTTGCCATTAAGCCACTTTCATCTTTTGCTGAAACTGTAACCATTTACCCGTAGTTTCCTTTTCTGCTGGTCATAGGCGGTGAGAAGAGCGAGAAACCGAAATAAATGCTAGTATTTCGGCCGCGTGCGTGCCCTGCTATAGGACCACAACTATCGAATCGATTTGCGAGTAGGTAATGCCCTCGGCGTTCCAGCTCCGTTCGAACGACAGCTCGATGATTCGATCAGTCCACGAAGCTAATAGAGTCCCTGGAGCGGGCTTCATCGGGGCAATGAATCCACGAGAATGAAATACATTGGTCGAGTCCGTGTTCCGCTAACGACCGGGAAAGGACGGGAATAAGCGGAGGGAACAAAGAAAAGGCTCGAACATCTGCGCCCTTCCGGTCGATGAATCTTCTGCGAGATGCGCACGGTCCCCTAAACACGAATGGCTGTGCAGTCTGTTTACATGCGCCCGGACGGATCGAAGCCGGTCCAGACGATAAGCATACGCAAAACGGAAAGGCTCTGGTTGCGGAGAAAGCTGCCCATGTTCCCAAGGAACATATCCCCGCCGGTTCCCCTTTTTTTCTTCTTCTTCTTTTGGGGACATCAGGAAGGGCGACGTGCCGGTGATCAACAGAGCCGCGCTCCCTATCCACCGTCCTCGTCTGGGAGCTGCTCGTCGATTTTCATATCTGCATCAAATTCTCATTACGGGCACCGAGTTTACCCTTGCCATCGTTCGTAAATGCGCAAATATGCTCCAGTCCCTTTATGATCGTTCGTGTATTTAATTACTTTTCCCCATTATGCGTTTAGGCTCCCACGTGGTACTTGCCATTTAAAGCTATCATAACCTTCTTCCTTTTTCCCAGTTTGCTTCCCCTTTCCTTAAACGAAAATTAAAGATTTCCCCCCGGGAAGCACACTTTGTGTGTGTGTGTGTGTTTGTGTGTGTGAGGGGGTATCCCCCACACTCCTGTAAACATATTCATTCATTCATTCATTCATTTATTCATTTATTCCTTCATTCTTGAGTTGAAGATTTCCACCAACAGCTAAACGCCTTAATTATGGCGTACCACCGGTATTCAGTGTTCGCAGTTTTCGCATCGCTTGTTTCGTTTTGATTGTATTATGGTTCATAATACATTCAAAACGAAACAAGCGATGCGAACACTGCAATATTGAAAGTACAAAGACAACATTGAAATTCACTTGTCCTCCTTCATTCCCGCTACCACTACGTTTTTAAAAACTCTAAAACTCATAAAGGCATCTTTTGCGGGTGACGTAAGATTTTGCAGCTGACGTATATGCCATATAATGTCTAAACAAAACCACCACCACCTTAGTTGACTCAGAGGGCTAGTTGCCTTCTTCTCCTACCCTCAATTAGCTAGGGCGTTAATAAGAGTGTTTATAAGCATGGCCAGGCCCGATCACACTGTTAGTTCTATACGGCACGAACATAGATACGTACTCGTTTAAGAATAGAAAGGGAACTCAGTCTCGAAGCGGAGGTTCGAAATCTGATTTGAGACTCGGAGAGCGAATGAGTCCAGTATACATAAGAAGGTCCATAGCTAAGATCAAAAGTCAAATCCCGTATTAACTCAAATACGCGATCAACGCAGCGAAGTGTGACATTTCGAATGCATACCGCTCTCGAGGGGTGAGGCTAAAAAAAATGATTGATTTTATATCGATCATACGAATAAAGTCGGTATACTCGAAATGGGTTTCAGCAGCATTCTTTGAGGTTTCTAGCGGACATTACAGTTCTTTTTCTTTGTTGTTATAGCATGTTATTTTAGTACAAACTTTGTCTTTTTTTTTTTAGGGGGATGGTGGTCACGCCTTTGATTTCTGGTTCTTCGCATGCACTGTTCGAACGCCGAACGCGAACGCCAAACGCCGTAACGCCATAACGTGGTAGTCCAGGCGTCAGGCATTCTGCGTTCGCCGTCCAACAGTTAGTGGATTTCACCCTGCTAGAGACAAAGCCCGTGACAGGTTAAGAGCTCAAGTGAAGCTCCTCCCACCTCTTTCCACTTTAGCAGAACAAACACTGGAGAGGAGGCGACATCCTCTCCAGCGTTTGCTTTGCTACATAGGAAAGAGGTCGGAATAACATCCACTTGAGCTCTTAACCTGTCACCAACTATGGCTTTATGGCTGCCCACAAATCGTCGCAGTTTTTTAAGGAGAAAAAGACTAAACTACCTATTGCTGAATGACCCAAGCATCAAGGAGAATGCCGGGAATGTATGTCTACGCGCCGCGCGTGCCGGCTTCTGCAGCAGTAACCGTTCATAAAGCAAAAGCCTCAAACAAATGGCATCTTGCACGCGCGTTCACCGTCAACGTATTACTTCGAATATTTTTTTACTGCAAATAGCTTATACGGGGAAGGTAAACGCGTGCGGCGCGTGTACCTATATACATTCCCAGCGTTTTCCTTGGTGCTTTTGTAATTTAGCAATAGGTCCATATTGAGCAGTGTCAAGCTCACAATCGTAGCATCGTGGGTTCGATGATTCCCGATGGGGACGCGTTTAAAATTTCGTTCTCTTTCTTCTCGATCTACGACCATTTTCGTCGATTGTCCTCCGAAGTACGCGTTACACATTTCCTAACGGTTTCCGTGGCGTTCCGTCACACCTTCCTCACGCTGAAGCTGGACGAGAGACGACGCAAAGCGGCAGACGCGTCCGTCTTGGCGTCGCCGCCTGCTATGAAGTCGTCTGCTGCTTGCCCAGGTGTTGCAGTGACATCAGAACGACGCCAAGTTATGATTGTCTTTGATTGAAAGTATTGTGGGTAGACTTGAGCCAATATGAGCTCGGTGATCTGACGTCATCGCAACCCCTGTGCAAGAAGCAGACGAGCCTGCGCTCCGCATAGCGTCGCGCTCGTTGTAATACGATGCAAGACGCGTTAAAGCCAATGCTGACGCAAACTGTGCGGAACTAAAGTTCATCTGCTTCTTTTGTAAGGGTTGTGGTGACGTCAAAACGCCGAGTTTTGATTGGCTCTGAATGAAGGATAGTGGGTAGACCTCAAAGCAAGCTACCTTGAGGTCTACCCACCACCCTTCAATCAGAGCCAATTAGAGCTCGGCGTTCTGACGTCACCACAACCCCTGTAAAAGAAGCAGACGAACTTGCGCTCCGCATAGGCGGCGCTGCGTGCCGGATCCACTATAGTAATGACGTTTTGGGAGAGAGGGGGGAGGCAGGAAGGCAGGAGCGAGCCTTGTCTTCTAGGTGGTATTGCATGGACCCGCTAAAGGAATATGGAGTTGGGGGATGATGCGGCGAAACGTTGGTTCGCAATTCGACCTGTCGTTCGGGTCTCGGCTTTCCTGCGGCTAGTGGTATTACATACATGCCCTCACTGGGAGGAGCAATCGTGGCCTGTCTATCACGCCGTCCGAGTGAAGGCCTCAGAGACTTGATGGTGTACGAGCGATACTTTTTGCTTTCAAATAATCGTTTTTTTTTTTAAATATATTTTTAACGTGTTCTTTTTTCTTTGTGTGGATTTGCAGGATGGCAGAGTCACGTGCACCAAAAAATCGTGCCCCGTGCTGCCCTGCCCTTACAACCGGATCGCGCAGACTCCAGAGACTTGTTGTCCCGAGTGCCGCGGTGAGTATACTTACTTTTGCATACGAGCTTGTATCGGTGTCCTGTGTCAAATCGACAACATACAGTAGTAGTGCAAAGTTGCTATGATGTGAGGTTCGCTCGCATATCCACATTCGCTAGCTCTCTCCCCCCCCCCCCCCCCCCCCAAAAAAAAAAAAAAAAATGTTTCAACATTAGGAAACCGGGACAAAATGCGTGCTGTAAATAGCAAATCGTGCTTAGTACACAGTACACTGGGAGCAGGTAGCCGACACGCAAGCTTGAACGTCGCGCCAGGTGGACAGTTCCATATCGTTCGGAGGAAAATTGGACCGAGCGCATATTATTCCGGGCCTGTAAAGAATGCGCGTCCAGAGCTTTTATCGGCGGCCGCTCGAGAGCCCGTAGCTTTAACTGCATACTCACCGTCTCGGCTGCGCGCTTCGAGTGGATCTTTGATCGTGAAGACTGTGCATGGCGTGACACTGTTACGCAAACAAGCAATCGCGTTTTTTTTTTTCTTCTGATTTTTGTTTAAAATTGAAAGGCTGTCGTCAGAACTGCTACAGTAGCTTACGGATGCCAAGCTTTTAGCTTTACGCGGGGCGTCACTTTCGGATGCCAAGCTTTTAGCAGGAGCTCCTCCTTCCGTCGTGTTTGGGCTGCGCGTGTATGCTCGAAGCTCGCCAGACGCCGAAGTGAGCTAAGACGCTCGGCTGAAAGCTGGACAACTCAAAATCCTCCATGCCGGTCCTTTCCTGTCAGTAACAACTGCAAGCACGGCGTCTGTAAGCATGGTATGCCCCATGAGCGCAGCAAGAACGTGCAGCATGCGCCTGAGTGTAGCTTCGCCAGGCTTTCGATTGCACGCGATAGCTCACACGAGCAGAGCCATAGCGGCGACCAGATTCCCTTCTTGCAATCGTGTCTAAAGCCGTTGTCACACCAAAAGGCAGTCTGCGTACAGATTCGAGCGCGAGTCACCGCGAGATCCGTGCTTCGAATGCCGCATGGCAATGAGTTCATGGAGGAGCATGGCACGCGGCATTCGAACCACGGATTTCGCTGTGACTCGTGTTTGGTGACTGTCTCTTGTATGACGTAGAGCCACTAAATAAGCTACGCTTCAGAGTAATGGCACCTCAGTCACCTTGGTGCTTAAAATCATGGTTGCCAGTTATCTGAAACTTCATCTGAAATCGCAGAAAGCGGTTTTTTTTTTTTCGTTCTCCAGAAATGTTAGAACAGTTCGTGACAAAGCAAAACGATATCACCTGAGCTACCTACAACCATGTCTAAAGCTAAGGAAGTTGCATTTCTCAATTGTGACGCTCGACAGTTGTGTTTGCTCTGCTCTAAGCACCAAGATGGCGGCGCCCACTAGCAGATCGGATAACGGAGTGCCGATGCTCTAAGCGTAGCTCATTTAGTGGCTCTAGTATGATGAATGAGCAGTGTGATCCCTGCTTAAAGGGGCCATAAACGCTTTTTCGGCTTCTTCCTCCTTAGCTTTAATCGTTAGCTCTAATCAACGTTACTAAACCACCCAGTTGGGTAACTGCCACAGACACTGCTCTGAAAAAGTGTCCCCGATCTGTCCTCGAGCACCGAGCTAATGGCGAACACAACGCCGCCATTTCTCCCGCAGCGGCCACTCGAGGAACTGCACGTGACGTCTATTTTGGCTTTAATCCGCCATTTTGGCGACGAAACAGATACAGCGGAAAAAGTTACAGGGGTGCCAGCCCCGTCTCCCCAGCGGACGCGCCGCGTCGTACTACCGAAGTTAAAATGCGCCTAGGTCGGGACGCGCTACCTGAAAGCACCGCTGAAGCATGGTTGTATAAAAACAATATTAATTGTGCCGCAAAACCTTGCAAACTAAAGATTTTAAAAACATCACGCGCCCTTCATTTTGTACTAAACTCCAACATATTTCATACAAAAAGAATCTTTTCCGTTTGTTTTTACGTAAAATATGCTTTCTAAAACCTTAAGGTGAGTACAGTACAGACAAAGGATAAACAGTGGCGCTGTTGTCGTATTTAGCTCGGTCTCGGTGGACGCCAGCGGCCCAGGTTTCGACGGCGAGTTTCCCAACTGAGTGTTTTAGTAACGTTGGCTCTAATCCTCAACTCAAAAGCGAAAGGAGAAATGACGTAGTCGTGACGTCTTTGTGGTACACAAGGTTCCACCGTGCTTTTTAAGCACACTATAAAACTTGTCATTCGGAAGTCATGATAAGTGCCGTCACGGCACTTATCATGAACGACAATCCACGAACGACAATCCAAATTTTCGTCAACGGATTGATTGTTGACAAGCGGATACGTCCGAATGACGCAGTGCTCGTGTCCAGTGCGTGAGCTGGGGTCGGCTGACGTGCTTTGGGTACCGCGGATGTATCACAGTGAAAAGGCGGAGAGCTGTCGAAGGAAAGAAGCTACAAAATAGTGCGCTATATTTTCAAATTTCCGTAGCGAAAAGCATGCTTTTGAGTGAAGTTCCAATCTGAAATAATTTATCCCAGCCCAAAATTCGTTTCATGGCCCCTTTAAGTGAGAGCGAAGCCAATGCTATGTGCGGGAGTGTTTTTGCTTTGTAGTCGCTGTTCAGAACGACAGCCTCGCACTTGTGGTTGGAAGTGCTCATTGGGGGCACCTTAGTGTTAAGCGGTAAAATTCCGACAGTACCTTTTAGAGCTAAAATACGAAAAAGCGCCGGAGTCGTATTTGTGCTAACAGTATCGCGTAGTGTACGTCCACGCCGCCTTCATTTTTCTTCCTCGAAACAAACCTACATTGGCTTTCAGTCAATGTCCTTCCTTCTTCTTGTTCGCTATTACGTATCATGAACTAATTATCTACTACATTTCTTATCCCTGGAACGGGATTTGAAAGACTTCAAGTTTTATTGCAGCCGAGGGGATAGTTATATGTGATTCTAGCCAGGCAGACCAACGTTACTAGATCAGCTAGGTGGTCTTGGTGGAGTTAATTGAGCTGACGAGTGTTTCAAATGTGCAGTTTTCCAGTGGGGTGCCTCACGCTCGTTCACCACTGTCCATCAGCATTTGACGAGACGTCGTGAGGGTGAGGACGCGGAGTGAGGGGGTCTGACACCACACGCTTGGAGACGCCTGATAAATGTTTTTTACCTTCGGCAGCAGGCGTTTCGATTACCCGCGTGGGTCCGTTTCTCCGAGCTCGGTCACTTTCCGTCGGTTTAGTCGGCCAGTCTGTCACCAGGCAACGCACACGAGAACGAGCGATGCGGGTCGACATTCCAGAGACGTTGGAAGCTCTCGCGATTCCTTGCCCCTCTCCAACGTTTGTCTGGCCGTCAAAGGCGCTCCAGTCTAACGGCGCACTTGAGAAGAAAGCGCCCTATGGATGCCCCGCGTTCATTCATCATGCCGTCGGCGGTTGTAAACTCTGGCCACCCCGCGCATAAACGCCCTTTTGTTTGGCGCTAATGCGGCAGGCGAGCGAGT
Source organism: Ixodes scapularis (assembly GCF_016920785.2). NCBI lineage: Eukaryota > Metazoa > Arthropoda > Arachnida > Ixodida > Ixodidae > Ixodes > Ixodes scapularis. The sequence goes on along the minus strand of NW_024609884.1, from coordinate 35,587,574 downwards.
CGGCGCCAGGCTCGAGCGCCCTGTGTCGCCTTGATTTGAATCGGCTCCTCGTTCATCTCGATTTCTCGGCGTCGCAATAGCAGCCGCTGGAGTTCCCGTCCGGGCAGACCCAGCCGCCCGGCTGGGTTATGGAGCGTGGAAGACCACTTCGTGAGCGGAGGGCTGCTTTTTTCAACCACATCTTTTCTTTCTTCTTTTTCGGCGCAGCTCGTCAGTGGTGCGCGGGAGTTGTGCGCGACACGTCTGTGACACTTCCGCGCTAAGATAGAAAGCTCAAAGATTTGTGCGTTTCAGTTTGTGTTCACGTGTCAACCGCTTTGCGTAATTACTTCTTTTTGCATTTTTTTTTCTGTCCTCTGCATATTTGCTTGGTCGCCGCGTCAAAATATCCGTAACGTTGGGAACAGCGCGGAAGCTAAATTTTGGTCACTCTGTTTTTGACGCGGAAATGAGTTAGCATGTGGCAAAGACCGACGTTAGTTAACACTAGCGTTGCGTCGGCTTGATCTAGATAAAAGCCCGAAACATCAAACCTCGAGGTTTCATGAACCCATTCATTTCATTCCAACGATCCCGTTGATACTTAACCGGAGACCGCCTTCTATTAATATTTCCAAACAAGAAAGCGACCAGCTCTCTCTTTTTTTTTTTATTGCTGATATTCTGGAATACTATTTAAACGTAAACATATATGACATACGTTTGTCTGGTTCGATTAAAATTATGATAACAGATAGCAACTACCAACCATGCAATCCCTAAGTGTGAGGGGGCCAACGTTTCAAAACCAACTCAGTTTCTTTTTCAGGCGCTATTTGATGTAAGTAAACATTCTTCGTTTATTCAATTAAAAAAATAAAATTGGGCGTTCATCGAAATAATTGATGGAAAACAAAAACTGAATCGGCCGCCCCTCTCTCTCTCTCTCTCTCTCTCTTTGTATATATATAATCGGCATTCGTCTTCTGAAGTTAAGCGATGGGAAAATCCGCCCGGAGAATACATTGGCATTCGAGGTTCATCATCTAGACGAGAGGAAATTGGAATTAGTTCGTCGCTAATTTCATGGGCGTCTGGGAACAGAATCTGACAGTTATTGCAGGGTTATAAGAATAGATGGTAACCACCGTGAAAACAACGACCTGATGACCGGCTCTCCTGCTGATTACCATACAACGAGACAAGGGAACGAAAGAAGAGAGCTAGATTTTTATGTATATTAGCAGAGACAGCACTTGTCCTCGTCGTTGTATCTCGTTTAATTAACTCAATTATTATCTTGGACGGGTATTTGCCAAATCATTTTATTGGAGTCAGCGTTGTTCGCTCTTCTCGCGTCTCTGCTGAACTGACGGGTAAAATTTCAGGATCCAAGGAAGCCAAGAACTTCTGCCGCACGCAACACGCGGAAGTATGCACGGTGCCTTATTTGCTATTTTACAGCCCGGGACAACCCCAGCGGCGGAGCCATCGAGCAGAAGTTGCCCTTCCGATTCGAATGGAGATCACGCCTTATAGCTGCAACTCATTCCTAGCCGATTCCTCGATCACCGCTGTCAAACCAGGCACCGTGCCGTGCTTTACGAGCGGTTGAACAGAGACCGCCGCAGTGTCCGCCTGCTATCCGAGCTGGTTCCTTATCTGGCAGTTGTCGCGCTAACACGCTTTCGCACATTTGTACGGTAGCCTCTTTTTTTCTTCTTTTTTCTTACGTAGTTGTCGATTTGTCCGACGCTTGCCTTGCGGAAAACATATACGCTATTTCTGTGAGTTGAGCGTTCGATGTTAGATATTTGAGTGCGGTGGGAATGGAGTGTCAAATGAGGATCAAGAAAGAATACGCGTTACAAATCCTTAAATTGCAGCTCCAATCGAAAACGAAACCAAAATAATTGACTGGTTATGACCACAGCCCAAGTATTACGTCGAAGTGAAGCCGCGTACTTTACTAAAACCGATTTTAAAGATGCGATCAGCTGCTCTTTAGCAGGTGGCAAGCGCGTTAGCTTTTAGTCAGGCAATACTGGGCGACGGGTACCGCCGCGATAAGTGCATTTTAATAACAAAAAGGATATTGGAAGGCGGGGCTGGTGAAAATTATCTAGGGAGAATGGAATGATATACAACTGGCTAGCACAGCTGGGGACAGGTGGGACAAAGGAAAATTGGGACTGCATCCCGCGTGGCTCCGGCACAGTCTCAACCCTGTCCCCCAGTGGGTCTGGTGCTGGGGTAATGCCGACAAGGTTTGACCAGAGGAAAATTGGCTACTCCCTTGCCTGGGGGTGATGAGGAGGAGGAGGAGAGGCAGGGGGTGATGTTTTTAGTCTTTTTTTTTTTTTTTTTTTGCCCGATTCCCCAAAGGTCATCCTGGTAATATCCCACACCGGCTGGTGATAGTTACACCGCTGTTGAGGGAAAGCAAATTGGCTTAGAAGGGCGAAGGGACGAATCATACTTTTGGTTGTTAATTTCTAGGCTAGGTGGTGCAAGCTACCCCCAGTTATAAAGGGAACAGCCGTTAGCATCCATCCATCCATCCATCCAGCACCACCGTGAGGTCACGTCGCGAATTCGGATTCGGATTTAGGGCTAACCCCTTTGTATCGGGGGATCTCAATTAGGGCGCTGGTTCTAGCCACTCGTATTATTTTCCTTGCCCGTACAGCTGATGATCAGTGTTGCCTTCCATCTCTAGCAGATAGTGTCGGTTTTGCCATATAGACGCCCGGAATCAAACTTTGAGCCCCCGTCATATTTATAAAACTACACACAATATCGAAAACAAATTATACTTTGTAACTCGAAAACAGTCGTAATCCCAAATTCGAAAATATTGACCTTTAAAAATTTAGTATGGTGTTCTTTTTCACTGTGTCATTTATTCTTATTTCGCCGTAATTTATAGTACAATTGCCTTTATCGCGTGATGATATTTCTCATTGTGCAACTTATTAAACCTTTGAAGTGCGTGTAGTTCGAGCCATCACTTGAGACAAAGGCAGCTCTAGCTTTAGGTCTACCCTCTAATCGAACCAGAGATCGGCGTTCTGAAATCCCCGTGCCCTCTCCTCTCCCCCTCTCCCTCAGTTACTCGGCGCATTGATATCTTGAATCCGGTCTCGTGTCATGGGAACTATATTCCTTACTTTATCAAATAAGCATTTTATTGAAGAGCGATAGGTCCCAAGGGGGTACCTGTGGAATCCGTGATTTCTCAAGCTTTCGTTTTATTGAACTCCCATTTTGCTGTGTGGAGTAAATAACTGATTAATTGTTTAATACATATGTTTAATTCTCTTTCTGACATCATAGACATTTTTGTATGGAGTCACTGGATTATTACGCGTGACGGAAAAATCCGACGCAGCTTTCACTAACGTTCGATGCGTATGAATCTCTCGATTTACTCCAGTCCTCCACAAGAGAAAAGAAACGCGCCTGAGGAACTTGATATTATGAGCATTTATCAAAATAAGTGGGTTCTAATCGCACGACCGGAGAAAATATTGGACAGGATCGGCACCAATATCGTCGTACCTTGTGCCACACCCGAGAGAGAAAATGCGAGGTTGCCGAGCTCACATTTATCACACTCTGACAAAAATGGTAATTGTAATTCAAACAGATTTCTCCACATGGCTCGCGGTATGACGCCACATCGGCTGCCATTGTGGTGGGCCAGCTTCCACAGCCCAGCACGCACGTTTTCGTCGCTTCGGAAATCGAGCACGGCACGCGCCATATACACACAAACTTTGAAAATGGCACCGGCCAGAATCCCTTTTCTGGAATGAGGTATATACCGTATATGTTTCGTGGTTCTTTTCAGCAAGAGCAAGTAAGGAAATGACCACCAGCACGGTCCGATTAAGTCACACTTTAGGAATTGGGAAGTTTTAAATTAGGGGGCCACAGCGTTTCCGGTGCCCCGATCAGCTTGGGGTATCGCATTGCGTATGCGTGCAAGTTATGCGCATGCTCTTTCCGGCGCCCTTAGCTGCCGAAAGCGTCGGGGACCCTTATATGTCAAAACTTTCTATTGTTAGGCAGCCTTGGGTATCCCTTGTCTTGCCCCTCCTCACGCTTAGTAAAATTACGCCACGAACTTGTTTTAATTCTAACAGTCTAGTAAAAATGTAGTTTTCTTCTTTTTTTTTACGTTTAGAAAAATAGCAGTTGCAACGCAGTATACAAAACTTGCAGTAAGCGACTATGGTTAGAGCCGGGGACAGGTCAACGACCTCGCAGCTTTGCTCACAAGATGCGCAAAAGGGGATGAAGGAACTAGACATTCTGTTTTACGCACGCAGCCGCTACTGTCTCGCGAGCACTCGCCGTAATTTCAAGCGTTGGTCTACTACTAGTTTAGCTTGATGGCCTCATCCAAGCCTTGTCCTTTGTCCCGACAGGATTTATTTCCCTGTGATTCACGTGGTTCCTTCCCCCGGGAAAATAAAAATAATTAAAAGCACTTCATTGCAAATAACCAGAAGCTTTTTTTTTTTTTTTTCAAGGTTTGTTTTGTTAAAAGCACGGTGAAGAATTATAGTGAAATCTTGTAGGAAACATAAGGAAGTAATTCTTGAAGAGAAGCTAGACTGCCCTTTCGCCGCTTTCTCGCTTGTTCGAGCCCTTCTTTCTCGACCGTTGTTCGGCTCGGCCGTTTTCTTTCGTTAGTTTCTTACCAGTCAAGTTGCGAGTTGGAACCAAGTTCTCGGGTCCTCTCCCTCTCCTTCCACCGGTAACGAAATCAGTCTGTCGTCTGTCTCTACATACTTCGCATTTCGAAAGACACGTGTATCTATTTGAAGCGCCACGCTCGAAAGACGAAGCAGCAGCCGGCTCTCTCTCTCTCTCTCTCTCTCTCTCTCTCTCTCTCAAGAACCTTCTGTAAAGTGGGTCTCTTTGTCGCCTTCATCGTTCACACACAGAGTCGGTCAGCGAACACTGCACTAAATTCTGTAAACAAAAAAAAAACAAAAAAAACTTGTGGGAGGCAGAAAGAAGCAAGAAATCGAGACTCGGTGATGTGTTCAAGACTGGTGGTGTTGCGCTCCCAGTTCGAGGGGAAGGGGTGCCCTTGGGACCTCGCGGTTTTCCTTGGCACCTCGCCGCATTCAGCCAAGCACGAGTCCTGCTCGCGTAGCGTCTGGGAGGGAAAGAAAAAAAAAATAGATTGCGGACTCCTGGAGCCCGCAGACCTGCAGGAGCCAGCGGTCTGCGGCTGCGTCTGCTACTACAGTGTTGCAACGGATACAAGGGCCCTGGGTCAACAGCCAGCGGCCAGAACCCGCGTGAATTTGTTTCAGTCTGAACCCCGTGTTTAGTCTGATCACGCGCATCGGCCGAGGCTCTCAGGCGAAGAAAAAAAAAAAGTGAAAATCCCAAAAATCGGCAGAATAAGAGGAGAAAAGAAACAAAGGGAGAAGGGGGAGGGGAGAGCGATTATACTCATATAAATCGCAGCAATTCGTTGGCTTCTCTTCCCGTTTTTATTCCTTTTTTTTTTTTTTTTGTGCGTGCGACGGGCAGCTGCAGTTTGAGCTTTAGTTTTGTTGTTGCTTTTGAGAGGTCCTGGCTGCGGAGAAGGGGCAAATTTTCTAGTGCGGTGTGTAAGCTAAACATTTATTTAAAATCCTCGCCGCCGCTGGCCGCGTCGTAAAGTTCTTGGTCCCCTTCCCCCCCCCCCACCCCCCCCCCTTTCTATTCTTTCCTGGGATGAAGATCGATACGAACCAGAAATCTAGAGATGAGGGAAATTTGCGGCGCTTCGAAGACCGGGTTTCGTCTTCTGTTTCTCTTAAAGCTCCGAAGAGAGGGACGGGTTCTCCGGATCCCTCCTCCCGCCTTCTCGCAATGCACGCATTCCTACACATTCGAACGGGCACGGAAGTCCCCATTTTTTTGTTTCTTGTTGTTTTCTCGCAATAATTTAACTGTCTATCCCCCTTTCCTTCTCTCTCTCTCTCTCTAAGCGCGCGAGCGTTTATATTAGTGTTGTTTTACGCTGATCCTAATAACGAGAAGGGTTCCGGAACGTAACCTCGTTTACGTTGGCTCATCTTTCTTCGGCCTTGTGTTTGGCGAGACTTACCAGGAAGCCGCAGGCTGCTAGGGATAAGGCACACCCCAGTGCAGGCGCTCCACACTGATGCCGCATTCATTGGCGTTCTCGGCCGCGAAGCGCCGGGGCTGGCGGCATGATTTACGTTGACACGCCCGAATATTGAGCGGGCATGCACTCATCCCGCCGCCTATCAACCACCATCTCCACCGGGGTGGCGATGACGCGCTTCGGCGGGTCCGCCTTGTGTGTAGCGCGCTCGGTTGGGGAACGTCCTGCTGCCGTGGAATTGTTCCTTTAATATAGCTGCTGGTGGCAATTGGGTTCAAGGAAAGCACTCAATCTCCTCGTTGGGGTTCTGCTCCTGACAGTGTTTACTTGTTGCCGCCTTGGCACGTTGGCTCGTCAAATTAGTGTGGATATGGGATTGTTCGTGTGTTTACTTTTGAAGATGGACTTTTTCTTCGTTTATTACCCTTTTTTTTGTAGGATGAAGGCTGGGAAAAGGAAGGTTTGCGGCTTGGGGGAGCACGCATTTAATGATTGCCGATTTCTCAAAGGGACTATTTAGGCATAGGACGGTAAATCTTTTAAGCTTCGTGGGCGGTTTAATTTAACGACATACATGAAAGACAGGGGGAATGAAAAGGGGAAGGGGCTTTTCTCTCTCTCTCTCTCTCTCTCTCTCTATATATATATATATATATATATATATATATATATATATAGCTGAGAAGAAAAAAAACCCTTGGTGAAAAACAGCAACAACGGACGATTTAATCTTCGACGTTTCGGCCGGAGTCCGGCCGGCCTTCCTGACGAAGGCCGGACTCCGGCCGAAACGTCGAAGATTAAATCGTCCGTTGTTGCTGTTTTTCACCAAGGGTTTTTTTCTTCTCAGTTTTATACCCACGCCTTCGGCCTCCCGCCTCCATGCCCGTTATATATATATATATATATATATATATATATATATATATATATATATATATATATATATATATATATATATATATATATATAACTTGTAGGTTTCAAGAAGCTGCAGGGATCGAGGTCTATCTCTGGCCCTTGTTATCACTGCTTATCACCTAAGCAATAAAAAGAAAAAGGAGGAGGAAGCGGTTAGATTTTTTTTTTTTACGTTCTATATCTTACGCGGAAAACGCCATATCTATGTCGTTTTCATTATACGCACGACTTTTTTTTTTTTTTTTTTTTTTTGGGGGGGGGGGTGTGTGGTTGGTTGCCCCCCCCCCCCCCCCCCCCTCCAAACCAACCACCCAAAGAAAAAAAGAGATAATATTGGCGGGCACTGGTAATTGCCGCATAAATTAGGCCCCCCAATGAGGGCTTCCTGCCCAGCCAGTAAATTTTAAAGCAAGGTTTAATTCAACTAAAACACAGTAAAAAAATAAAAAAGCCCTTTTCTTGTTCGTGCCAACAGTGCCGAACCACGTACTTGTCATTTCTACCGAATCGTCGAGAGAAAAACGCTGGCCGAATTTCCTTCATACAGTGGGCACACAAACCTACATATTGTAAAGCAAACTTTGGGCTGCATATAAAAAAAAAAAAAGACGCCGTTAGCGATTTTGGTTTTCCAGGCTGTTCTGTCTTTTTTCGTGGTTTCCTCATTTATTTCCCCCTGTAGCTGTCTTCTTTTTTCCTTTTTTTTTTTTATTGAAGTTTCTATTTTTTACGTGCAGGTTTCGAACGCGTTATCCAAGCCGAACTATAAACCACCCCTTTCGCTCACCGTCAGGTCCCGGCAGGACCAAAGTTTGAACTATACAAAACATTTCGTTTCAATAAAAAAAAAAAAATAATGAAAATACTTTGTCGGAATGGTCGTGCGTAAAGCTATCTAGTTGAAACACCGCTATGTATTCTGTGGGCGGCTCGGCTATTCGCTGCGACGTCCTTCGCTTCTCCCGCTGATGTGACTGCTGCTGTGCTGGGATCCTCAAACCGCCTCTCGCATCTCGGTGCCCGAGCAGGGCGCACATTGTCAAGAAGAGCGCCGATTTCTTCCTCTCTGGAGCGTTGCCCTCTTGGTTGGGGTCAAAACTCCTCCAGACGTTTCTGAAGCTTCCGCGTTTTTTTTTTTTTTTTTGTTTTTGTTTTTGTTTTGTTTTGTTTCTTTGCCCCAGGCTGGAGACTCGCCTTCCGGGACAAATTGCAGCGCGCATTATAGCAGCGACGAGCGGAGAACTTGTGCGTTGTTCCACGCCGTGTGGGTGGGTGTGTGTGTGTGCGCGCGCGTTTTTTTTGTTTTTTTGTTTCTTTTTTCGGGGAGTTCGTTTGCCTTGGCATTGTGGACTTTAGCGAGATGACTTATTGACCCAACTATGTGTAAACTCCTAGTATTTTTGTGTGTGTTTTTCTTGTTTTGTTTTCTTGTGTGTGTGTGCGCGCGCTCGGCTACGCTCGATTATTTTTCTCGTTTTGTATCTCTCTTGTGAAAGATGGACCCCGAAATCGATTAGAAGAGCTTGAGGCCGCTTCCGTTCTTTCTGGGTGGAGCGCGCGGGACGGTCCTGAAACGGGCTTTCGTACTCCAAGAAACATTGTGTACGTTTTGGGCTGTCTTTCATACGGAAACCACGATGTCGTCATATTGCAATGTTTGAAGAACCCGAGTTTTCTTCGCTTTGATACGACGTGAAGAAAATAGAAGGGAAAGAAACAAACAAGGAAAACGCTATCACGTTTTTCAGAGGCTTGTGCTGGAGGATTTAACTGATCCGCCCACTTTAGCCGAGATGTTGTAATATCTGCCAAATTACAGCTCCGTGTGTTCTCGCCGCACCCCCTCGTGTTGGGGAGCTTTAGCAGATCGCAGTTTCCTAGAAGGATATAGGTGTCAGGAGCTCCGCGTGCTGCCCTTTCGAATCGTGCTTTATAACGCACGCTCCCTGAACGGTGTCGAGCAGATCGGTGCGGTCAAACACAACGTGCTCCCATTCTCTATTATCCAGGTGTAACAAGAAACTAAACTTCCATAACCGGCACGTGCTCCATTGTGCTCTACCTAAGTGATCTTTCAGCGGGTCCCACCCTATTACACCGAAATTCCTCACGCATATGTATTTTGATTTATGGTTTTCAGTACGCGCAACAAAGAAATAACAAGAAAAAAAAAAAAAAAACACCGAGCGTTCGCCGAATATCTTTTGGGACGGATCTACGGGCAAAAGGGTCCATAAATCAAATCGATCATTCGGCGTTTACGATGACACCTCGCTAAGAACTACATCGGGGATGATGGGAATATAAGCACATGTCACGATAACGAGCTGTATTTTCGAGGATATATGCTATCAGAAAGGCCCAGGTAACCACAGAAACGTTTCCTATGATGATACCGCTGCACTTTTTCTCGATTTCGTGCATCGCTGCTCGCTTATTTACGTAATATGTTTTCCCACTTTTACGTGCACCAGCTCTGAGCACGTGGAGCAAAAGCTCGCGCTGCAGAACAAAGTAATCCTGGGTTCAATCCCCACCCCTGCCCGTTTTGAGCTGGATGAGCATCGTACCGTCGCGCGGTCGTCTGTCACTACTGCGTGATGCACGTTCAAGACCCCAGTGCCTATCGGTCGTACTGCACTGTCTACATTTCTAGTCTACAGCTAAGACACCAGACACCCATTGAGACTGACTAACTTCCGGTTGTATACACGTACGCGCAACGTTATTTATGGGGATTTTAAACCCCCTCTTCTTTCGTCGGGAGCGGGAGTGAGCTCAGTGGCTATGCAGTACTATTGCTAAATAGAGAGAAAATGGGTTGCCGGTTTTTGAAACGTTGTCGCGTGATATCGCTACTTTCGAGCTCAGCCAATAGTCTCTACGGACGGGGATTCCTTTGGCGTGCCCGTATAAGGCATCCGGAACGAAAGGCTCTGCGTTTGCCTCCCTCCAGCTGTGTGCACACGCTGAAACGGTTGTTTGCGAAGCACTCTCGAAGAACGATGGCTTCTGTGAACCTAAGCTGACAGACTGTTTGCCCAAAGACGGCAGTCTAAAGACAGCAGTGCCGCACTATTGATTATTTTATGGACTTTTCTAAATGTCAATAGAGCTTGCGATACCTCCGGCCTCTGCTTCGCTTGGCCCTTGTGTCCACGATTCTATATGCGGGCTCCGACGAGTGGAGTTCCTGCTTGCAGAGCAGTTGCGGGAATTGTTACTTGGAGAGATTTGCGGCGACAAGCGGACCGATGCACGAGGCGATTCTAGGATCGGGTTTTCCTAACGGCGCTTCCTTCAGACGAGCAGTTTCTTTAGCACTACGTCAATTGCGAATAAGCTGCATTGGCATTCGTCAAGCGTTGCTTCGTTCTTAACCCGTTTAGTCATTTGCCGAGCATCGTGGGTAGAATTTTGGTAAATTAACTACAGTTGTAAACTGGAAACTTTTAAAGCAGGGGGCAATGTGAAAAACAATTAAGCGACAAAGGCACAGTCCCTGTTCGTATCACTTCGTATTTTGGCCCCCTTTTTTTTTGTGTTCAAAAGTTCAGCAGCTCGTTCGCCTTCTGTAGTTTTCCATCGCTACTGTGCTTCTGTTCCAGTGTTGCCTTATGGAAAATTAGCCACGAGGGTTTGGAAATCTGTTCAAATACTGCGTCTTTGGTGTCCTTGTTAAGAAGTCACTACGCCAGACAAAATCTGGTGAAATCTGGGAGAAAATGCCGCGAGACCCCAAGCACTTCAAAGCGCTGCCGGTGTCGCATTAATTAAACTACGCGTATACATCCAGCGTGCGGCGCCGCACGTATTCGGAAAAGCTTGTGAAGTAAGTCAACAGGCCAATTTCGGCGCTCTGATCGGGGCGTAGGCATTTATGTACGTCACATTGCCTGGTTTACGGAGGAAGGGGGGGGGGGGGGGGGGAGAAAGAGAGAGAAGGAGGGGAGTGATTCTCACGCTAGCTAGCTTCCATAGTGACCAGAGACAGAACTTGTCTCCGGTTACTATGGAAGTTCTTCACCAGCTCGCCTGTGTTTTTTACCCTTTCTTTTTGCCGGCTTCCAGATTTTCTTACCCGATATGCGTAAGCAAATCGTGGAGCCGCTAAAGACTAGCGCGAGAATCAGTGAGGCGCGTTCACCTAAGCTTCGCCTCCCCCCCCCCCCCCCCCCCCCCCCCGCTCTCTCTCTCTATCTCTCCCCGTAAACCAAGCGATATGACGTCCATGGAAACGCGCTAATCAGAGTGCCGAAACGTGCCTGTTGACTTACTTCACAAGCTTTTCCGAGTACGCTGGTGGCCCGAGCCGCTGCTCGACTGACGGAGAGCTGTAGAGCCCGAGAGTCACAGTTTGAAGAGGCCGGGCCAATAATACTGATAATAATAATAAATTTGTATTCAGGAACATTCATAAATTCATAGAGGAGTGCGGGGGCAATCAAAGCCAACAGTGGCTTGTGCGACGCCGCCCCCCCCCCCCCCCCCCCCCCAAAAAAAAAAAAAAGAAACAGGTGGAATGTCCAAGAACACAGTCAGTAAAAAATTAGCACAAAGAAAGCAGGGAACGGGAAAGAAAACGATCATAAAGCAGTTAGGAGTGCACAAGGCAGGATCACTAATATATACACAAATGCAAATGTAGTAAATATAGACACAATTGTGAAACGACCAAGAACAAAGGCAGTACAAAAATTCGCAAAAATAAAGCAATGTGGACGTGAAAAACAAGAATAAAGCAGTTAGGAGTGCACAAAACATGAATAACATGTACACAAATACATACGCGCTAAATATAAACATTGTTATGTAATCTCTCCTCCAGAAAGATGAAATTTCATACTTTTCTTCAGCTGGCTCAAAGAATTTGCCTGCAGAATTTCAGAGTGCAAATTGTTAAACGTCTCAGGCACATAATATTCGCGCGTATACCATATCGAGTACGGACAAAAGGAATTTTAAATGTTTCTTGAAAACGAAGGGAATGAGTAGGTACGTTTTCTCTTTTGAAATCATCAGACCAGAAGTAACGTTGGACAACAGTTCAAGTAAACAGACTTCTGAGACATGGGAATTGCAGGAAGTTAAACAGGTCACTGTCGTCAGGTATTTGCAAGCCGTAAGATACAGTTTTCAAAATATTTTTTTTTTAAATGCTATTTATTTTACCATGCCACTGGGCAGAACAGTTTCCAAACACTGTAATCCCATACCTTAACACTTATGCAAGTGTGTGTTAAGGTCACTCCTTAGCTTTGCACAAAGTGACACGAATTGAGCACTCCAAGTTAGGCCGCAGTCAAATAAAATTCCAAGGTACTTGACAGATTCAACATATTCCAACGAAACACACTTGCATGGTACACATTTTGAGTGATGTAAAACAAAAGGGAAATCCAGAGGCACGTATTTAAGGGGATTATGGAAACAGATAAGTTTAGTCTTATTTATGTTAACGTCCATAAGGTTTCGCTGAAACCAGTCCATGACTGTAGTCGCAGCACACTCTAGTGAGCGGGCGGCATTTTCGAAATTAAGATGTCGAGTGACTATTACGGTATCGTCCGCATATTGATAAAGCTTGGCTTCAGAGAGAGATGTTGAAATATCATTAACAAACAGATTAAATAGAAGTGGAGACAAAATTGAGCCCTGGGGTACCCCTGCTCTTAAGAGAGAGAGAGAGAGAAGTGTTGGAAGGAAAGGAAGCTCTTAACATTGTTCGCGGACTGCGGGACTCAGCTGCAATTACAAGTTGTGAGCTATTTAAAAGGTAATTGGACAGAAAAGAAAAAAACGGGCCACGAAAGCCGTAGCTATGCAGCTTTCTCAAGAGGACTGAATGGCTGACCGCATCAAACGCCTTCGATACGCCTAAAAAAAGGGCACAGCTAACAAGATTTCTTTCAAAACCGGAAAAGAGTAAATCAGAAAAGTCTTCCAGCAGAGGTTGAGTTCCTTTTCCCCGAATAAAACCAAACTGACTAGGTGAGAGGACATTATGCAGGTCTAGAAAGGATGACATAACTTGGAATACGTGTTTTTCTAGGATTTAAACAATAATTGGTAATATAGAAATTGGGCGGTAATTTTCAATCTTATTCGCTCCACCTCCTTTGTATAAGGGCCTTACAATAGCAGTTTGTAGTTCATCTGGAAGAACGCAACTCTAAATAAAGCCATTCAACATATGAAGCAATACATGCTCTATAACCTCATAATTTCCGCGGAGATCGGAAACTCGGATGCCGTCAATGCCTGGAGATTTGGAGGACTTGAAACTAAACAGTAACGAGTGAAGGTCGACGTCATTGAACGGTGGAAGAAAAGCAGAAGCTGCGACGACATTGTCGAAAGTGATGGAAAAATCTCTGCTTTTACCAGAAAAGGTTGTAAAAAAGAACTGTTGAAATCTCTTACAACAGTTGAAAGATTTGGACCGAAGTTTTTTTTTCGAAACGTTATCAACAGAGCTTGTAGAAGGGTTGCCACGAAACTCATTGACGAGAAGCCAAGTCTGTGTCATGTTCAAGCGAGACTCTGAAATTTTTTATGAAAATACTTTCGCTTTGCCGAGCGAATCATAGCATTTACCATGTTTCTGCAAATTTGATAGTTCGATTTAAGTACAGTATTACTAGGCGAACGCCTCTATCGAGCCCACAAGTTATTCTTTTCCGCTATTGCCGCCAAAATGTCTGCATTCAACCAGTAGTGATTAGGCCGACGTCTTTTAACGCAGATTACTTTTCTTGAGGAAACGTAAAACATATTAATGACCTGAGCGAACTTTTGGGATATGTCCGTGGAACTAACTGATTGAAGAAACCCATTCCAGTCGAAGGAAGAAACAAGACGATCAAATTTAGCGGTGTCAATAACAGATGTTCTAGTGCCCAGTACGCTATTTTGCGGGGGAGGGTTAACATTGGACCACCGACATGAAATAAAGTAATGATCCGCAAGCTTCTGTGTGATAATTGCTGACTGGACTCTTTGTGAACAAGTTCGGAGATTGATATGGTCTATGCATAATAATAATAATAATTTACAGAAAAGATGCCCGCAAGGGAGTACACATAGTCTAATAAAAACAGACCACCTTACTTTTTTTTTTTTCAACCGCCAACTGTTTCTATTTTTAAATAATTATAATAGGAGACAGAATAAGGTATTTTATTTTGTTTCTTCTACGACTATCCGAAGAAGAAAATGGTAGAACCGTAAATATTTTATCGTTCGTAGCCACTGAAACACTCGCCGGTTCAAAGTAATACATGATAGGTCTAAAGTTTTAAAAAAAATTGAGAGAGAACGCTGTCCCCTTATTTTACCGGTTTCGGTAAAGTGGCTGTGCGGTCATTCTCAGCCGTGCCTCAAAACCGCCGTTTATTTCGAGCGCTTTTTTTTTTTTTTTTTTTTTTGCGCACGGACATGTATTGTCCTTGAGCGAAGAAAGGACCCGAAAGAGTTCCACCCGAGTGTCCTTTCGGGGTTGGGGACAGTGTCGTTTCGCAGATTGAGCAGGGAGAAAACGGCCGCCCCTCTGACTGGCTTGCTCCGGGACCACCCTTGAGGCCCTGTGCCTTATTCACCTGTGCTGCAAAGTCGCGTGTCCGGCATTTCTCTTATGGTGGCTCACGCGAACCGTCACGCACGGTTAGCCCCAGAACACTCACACCACTCAGGGAAGAGCAGGTTTCCCGAACACACACAATGGTGCTTGCCCGAAGAAAACAGCAACAAAAAACGTGTGCTTGTTAATGAATTGTGTGATGTTTATAGGCCAACACACTGTTTGCCAAACAAGCCCGCGTTGCTCACACCGGGTTTGGGCACTGAGCTTGCACAGAAAGCAGATTCGCGTGAAGCGAAGCATCTGTGCATGCGCAGTGCCTACAGCAGCGCCACGGCAGTGGCGTGACGTCGGTGAGTTGAGTTGGTCTATAGACGGACACGCTGTTTACAAACAAGCCCGCGTTTGCCCACACCAGGTGTGGGCAGTGCGCTTGCGCACGAACGTAATTCACGTGAAGTGAAGCGTCTGCGCATGCGCAGTGCCGTCGACAGCGCCACCGCAGCTGCGTGATGTCAGGGCCGCGTGTTGGTCTATAGGCCGCGGGAAGTTAGTCATCCCCAGTGGGGGTCTGGTGTCTTTCTTTATATGGGAGCCAGTGCAGTACCACTGCTATAGCTTGGAGTTTGTAAAGTTACATCAGGCAGGTAGGGATTCACGACCACACGCCGGTGCGATGCTCATCCAGATCGAAGCGGACAGGGATATGGATTGCGCTGTGCGCTTCCCATGCACGAGCGTTGATGGAGCGGAGCTGTCAAAGAATAACGACCTCGTACTCGTAGCCCTAGTGGCGTATGAATAGGGCACGAAAGGATGTTCAAGATGGTTACTTGATCCATCTTTCTGAGGTCCGTCCAGAAATGTGCTAAGGTTTCAATGCGTGCGGCTGCAACTCCAGATTCGGGCGGCCGCCTCGTTTCTGTTCCGCCAGATAGGGAGCAGCAGGAGCTCTAAAATCAGAACACTACATGTCATCTCGCAAATAAACTGCTAGGAGAAAAGAAAAAAAAAAGGGTGGGGGGACGGTTAACTACGTAGAAGGTTTTCAAGCACCACGACCCGGTGCCCGAACATGCAGTGTCCTTGCGCTTCGGCCGCGGGCCGCCCTCGACCAGTTTTTGTGTGGCCGTGGATGACCACACGAGGCTCAGAGTGAGCGAGCGCAGATGGCCGCGGCAACCCTTTGCTTACTTAAAACAAGGAAGGAACAAAAACGTCGATGCTGACCCTCCCCACCTCGGCAACAGGACCAACAAGCGGCGGCTGCTCTCCGCCCGTTCAGCGGCCGACTGGCTTGGGACATCCTGCATGCCACATGGCAGACAATGTTCTCCTTTATTTACGTGGTGCGAGGCAAATGAGAGCGGGAACCTATAATTAGTGAGCAAATTAGGTCTCTCGTTTGAGGCTGTGTAATTGAAAAGCTACTTTTTTGAGGAGACAGGCAGATGGAGGGCACGCCTCTTGATTGTATTGTATCTCCAAATACCGAATGTCAAAAATGCCACCTAAGCTATAAAAAAAAAAAAAAAGCACATGAAACATTATGGTCAGTATTCCAGCGCAGAGATGTGTGGGTCAATGTATTTTCTGCGCCTCGTCACCCGGTGTAAAATACCTGCGTACGAATTCTCAGTTTATCAAATATAGCAGTCGAGATACCCGCAATATATGACACAGCCCTGTTGCCATCTTTGTCTATTGGGCTGTCAAATGCCTTCTGAGCATGTGCAGTAGCTTTCTTCCGCTGAGTATCAGACGGCGCGGATGCGTTCACAAATCACAGCTCACTGACTGTGCCTTTAATGCCCGGGTGATAAGCTCTGGAAACGTCTATAGCCATCGATCGCTGTAGAACATAAATCCATGTTTTTCATTGGGACGGGACCTCCCAGGTGGAAATTAACAATCATCTCGCCTCCCCGCCCCCCTTTATTTTTCATCTATAGTATCTAGATAGCAATGATTGCCTCCCTACGTGGTCTGCGAGGTGAAGTACACGCATCGCCATCTTAATGCGAAAGCATTAACAGTCCCATGGAGCGAACCGGCGTTATTAGCTTTTGAAGCCGCGCCAAACGTCACCTAAATTCCCCTGTCTCAGGGAGCGAAGCCTGTAGTCTGTGGCAGATGGAAAACTCTGATTGGCTGGCGCGCGGTAGTTCCAAGGAAAGCCACCCCACAGAGAAGCCCTCTCCATGGCGCAGCGGCCCGGCCGCCGGTAAGAAGGAGAGGGTGGCAGAGCCCACCTGGGCAGTCTCCGCAGAGGACGCTCGGCCGGGCTCAGCGCGGCGCACAGCTTGTGGGAATACGCTACGTGTACGAATGCTTTCGCATTCCTACACGTTAGCAGTCTTAAGTGCCTTTGTAGTTTCTATTGCCGAAATTCATTGAAGGCTACTGTCTAAACCCACATTTTCTATCAGTCAACGGGATAAGTTAATTAATCCGATGAAGACAACGCGCCGTGTCTGTCGGAATAATTCGAAGACCCGCTATAGCATCGCAACCTAGTTGGCGCCACTTTTAAAACACTTAAACACTCGCAGTGCCTGTTTTGCGATTTAACTTTATCAGCATATTCTTGGTATTGCATGATATTTTCTGGAGTTAAACACAAGATTTAATCACTTCATCATTTCCTGCGGGACTTACTTTAGCGGAAAATACTAAATGTGCAATTGAGGAGCAACAGGGAGTTTCATTTGTTGGCACCTTAGACGAAGACATCTCCTGGAGCGACAAATAGCGTCGGTTCTTCTCTCATAACACGGTGTCTTCGACAAGGTGCCCATGCCTTGCGGCAGCGGCGTATACCCGAGTGGCGCATTCAGTCGATTTGTATTTGTTCCCGAGGGAAACAAAGGTTATTCTGCAGGAATTTTGCTTTAGATTTACTTCCCGGTTGATGCAAAGCGTGTTTGGTGGCGCGTATATGATGACTGGATTACTCATTGCACCCTTGTGGCTCGTCTTCCGCAGCCGGACAAACTAATGAAAATGCGGAGGTGGACAGCCGTTGGCTCCCGGAGGAGCGTCTTATGCACACGCTGGCGGTTTCGTCGTGAACTCGCCAAAAGCGTGCAAAGACGTTTCCTTCGAGCACACCGCGAGAGCACGGCCGGGCCAGCTCGTGTGGCCCCTCTTTAGGCGGCAGGCGTTCCCTTTCGGACTTATAAACGCCGAAGAACACCCGCGAGAGGAGAAGAAAAAAAAAATGCGCTTGAACCTCCCTTGCCGAGGTGTCGACAGAAGCGCGCGTTCTCCTCGTTTGAAGGGACGGGAAAAGAAATGGCCGCGCTGCTAAAATAACCCGGCTTCATAACTCTTTGTCGTTCGCTCGGCGTTCTCGAAGGCTGGTAATTGGTGGACCCCGTCCCGGGCTCTGGCAATGCCGAGAGCGGGGGGACGGCCAACGGGGATGGAAACGGTGACGACGTCGCTCCGAAACAGACACCGGGTGGAGAGACAGGCTCCTGCTGGGAACCGATGCGCGCCGACGAAAGAGAACGATAAATACCGGGGCCGACATAATTTACAAATTGGCGGCGCTTGTCGTGGCTTTCGCTACGACGAATTCTTAGGTTCCGCGCGGAGCGGACCGGGCGGCGAGAGGTCCCGACGGACGCGCAGCGAGCGAGCGGCAGCCCTCTCGGGCGAGCGAACCCCCCGCATTTAGGGCCCTGGTGAGAGGCAGAGAGCCTTTCTGTCGTCCCAGGGCCCCAGGGATGCCCGGTCCCACCGCGTTGACCTCCGCCCCCGGCCGTCACCGGGAGGTCGCCCATTTGGAACTGCTTTCGCAAACGCAATATGAATTGCATCGGCCGCGTCTGCCCGCTGGGGGCCCCGCGCGGGCCCCGTGAGCGGATACCTGAGGAGGAGCGGCCGGGGTGGCCGGCGATTGAGTTGCACGGCTCTGGCAGCAGCGGGGGATGTTCGACGAGTGGGATGGATGTCTTGCCGGTCGGAGTTTACGATCAGCACGCGGGACCACCCGTGAGCTGGTCGGCCTGTGTGGCGATTGGCTACCGCGCTTGACAGGGCGGAGGGGACGGCCTCGCAGCGTGCTGTCTCGTGGCTGCGCGCGGGACCCGCTGGCGTGAGCCGCGCTGCGGGCGCGCTCGCTTTGAGCTGGGCCCCGGCGTTGTTACACCCGGCCGCTGAAGAGCGATCGCGAATCCACGCTTGGCTGCTTCGCGATGGATCCGCCGCCGGCCTGATGGGGAATGGTCGTGGCCAATTCCGTGCCGCGATTCCCAGACCGTGCGGGTCTTTCTTTTGTGTTCCGCTGCGGTAAATAAAGGCAACCAGCGCCACGTACTTCGGGGGCATCGATTTTGCTTTGTTTCGGTGGGTTCTTTCGTGCGCTGTTCTTGATTTGCTCGGAGGCTGCCACGTAATGCGTGGTATTGTGACGTGTGTGCGTGTTTCGCCGCTTTTTCTTTCTTTTTCCTTGGCCGTCAAGCGCGTTCTCCGATGAAAAAGTTTATGAAACACTTTTTTTTTTTTTTTCTTTTCTAGTAGGTTTCAGTAGGATGCATCCTTGAAGGTACTATTTCTCTAGATGTGCTGCTGGCACAGTGTTTATGCCCGAGAGGGGCGTCGAAGCGTTAGAAGTCAATGGAACATACAACTAGCCAACCAATGGAACCCGAATGAAACGTGCTGTGACAACACAGTCGTCTGGCAAATACAAAGAAACTAATTCGTATAAGTGTTGACAAATCACTTTGGCCGCGAGTGTAAGCGGGCTGAAGACACGGGTTTGCTCAGGCTCGTTGTTGTCGGAGAGCTTTCTACAACAGTCCCTTTAATACAATCTAGATTGCTTATCTGGATGAGTCGCATTGGCAGTATGACCGGTTACCATGTGCTTAGTGTTCAACGTGTTACGCAGTTGGGACAAGCGAACGACAGAGTAACACGCGACAGAGTAACGCGCTTCTAGATACATCCATTCATTTCATACAACAGCAAAACATTGCCTAAACGTCCCCAAAATATATAGCCTAGCTCTCTAAGCCTCCTTACGTTTAAAGATATATTCATTACAGAAACGTTCTTTGAAACGATGAGAACAGCGCACACAAAAGGCGGCCGCGAAAGAATGGAGAACACACACAGCGCTGTCTTGCAACTCGAGTACAAGACATCGCTGTGTGTGTTCTTTCGTTCGCAGTCGTCTTTTGTATACGCTGTTCTCATCGTTTGAAAGCATGCTCCACCAACTATATCAAGCTTCGTTGTTAACAAGTTTCATTACAGGAAGTTTGTAATTCTCCTCGTTGTCCTTTAGATGATACCTAGTTATCAGCTTCCAACTATCTATTTTTTTTTTTTTTTTTTTGCCTGACGTTGATTCTTAAAAGGATTGTCCGGTAAACAGATCAGCATAATATACGAATTTTCAGTTCTCCGCCACACAAGTAGGTCATTTTTAAACAGGGCCCAACTGTTCAGATTGCGCCTGCAAAACACACAGCCTTTTCGTTGGCAACAGTGGAAGCTCTGACTTAAGATCACGCAAAAAGAGCCACGACAGCTCTTGACTACTGTCTCAGTAAAATAACTCGTTCTAAGAAAAACAAGATTTACGCTACTGAGGGCAGCTCAATTCTTCGACTATGGTTTCTGTACGCACCGTCGACCATGTTGATCAAAACCGGGAATAAGTCAACGCCCGCGACTCTGACGTTACCATGCCTGATGTGACGTCACTACACGACCAGACATGCATACTTGCGAAATTTGACGTGAAGTTTCGTATTGACGTTCATATTTGATATACCAAATGTTCGGGCGTTTTTTAAAGAAATAAATATTACATGCTACTATATTTAGGCCCCCTCTACGTGACCAGTGCAAAACTTTAGTTACTTCCGGATATCACCGGACAATCCCTTCACAATTATATACAACCGTGAGTGTTGCACACGTCTGATCATTTTTACAGCACATGCGGCGTCAGAGCGGACAGGAGTGAAACTCTGGTTGAAAAAACCCCGAGACTGTGGGTAAACGACACAACACTCAAAAGCCTTCCGATTCCCTTTAGAATAGGCGTTGTTCTTCAATAATCTACCGCCATTGGGGCTTGTGCGCTATCAATGCCATCATTATGCTGCAATTCGCTCTTTCTCGCGTGATTTGAAACCTGGTGGCGCCAGTGTGCAAACAGCCCCCCCCCCCCCCCCCCCCCTTCCCACCGCAACCACTTCCGGTGTTGAACTACACGGCGGGTTTCGTAGTATTTGCGGAATCAAATATATACTCTATCTTCTGGAAATGGCCACTTATAGCACCGTCAGACCAATTCACTGTTATGATAAAATAATGATGAGTAAAAAATTAGGAACTATACGTGAACCGGAAGTGGGCCGAGGCTACCCAATAGATGGCGCCAAAAGGGGGCGAATAAAAGGCGACATTCGTTCATTGGAGCAGAAAACACGTAGTAAGACCAGTCTGCACTGCACGTGACAACGCTCAATTTCGCGTGGTCCCATTTTCATGCGATCACTAACGCCCCTTTGAATTTGAAGAGCAAGTGTTTAAGGTGCACCGACAAGCAAAACGGCGAGTATCGCGGCACGTGTAGCAAAAAGTGAAGTTAATGACACGATGAAGATAATCTCGCCGAAGATGTTCCGCTGGAAGGTTTTGAGAGCCCAAGAAGGCACGCGCACCGCTGCTCGTATTTCTTCTGGTTATGTCTGTAAATTCCCGACGCCGCCTGATTTGCTCCGATGGTGTCGTACAATTCGCAATTGTATACACTTCAAAAATGTTGAAATCGATTTTTTTTTATTATTTCTTTTGTCGGGATTTTGTCTAGAATCCACATGTATCGCTAACAGCCACTCTTCTCTGCCTCTTCCCCAAGGTGGCAAACGATCGGACTACCTGAATGGTAAATGTCTCATCGGCCAGGAGGTTTTCGACCATGCGGCTACATGGCCGTACGACCAGTGCACCAACTGCGAATGCCAGGTATGTCCTAGTTGTCGGCTATAAGTAGACCTGACTGATAGCACGTGCCACCGAAACAACCCTCTGCGTGGATATTTATCGCTGGGTTAGGGCACTGCTGACGGTCAGTGTAATCTTGTGAACATACTTTTCGTATATATTTTGAAGAAAAGCAGTGGTTTCAAAATAGAATGCAACTCTATTAGAGACTGTCATGCAATCTTGCATGTAACTCTAGTAGAATAAAAAATGCGGTGGCAGTTGAAGCGACAAACCATATCGCAGTGATATCGACAAACAAGGAAGTTACAGTGGCTTCGGAAAGTTTGCGAGGAATCCATGTACCACCACGTGCATTAAATTCGCATCGCTGATGAAATAACCTCGAAATTACAAATTTGGAAAATAATCGTAAACTACAAAACATTACAAAATGTGCGCATATTTCGGTGCTTTGGACTAGGGCTGGGCACTTAATCGATTAATCTACCTATTAATCGATAAATGCTTTAATCGCAATTAATTTTTAAGCGATTAAATTTTGGCTAAAAATCAAGTAAAGATGCAACGCTTTCACCACGCAGACGAGGACGTGTACACCTGTATGGAGCTAAACTTTAGGTGAAATTTGGACTTAAAGTAAACTGTAAGAGCGAGTTTTGTAACTCCAAACATGTGAAGGTTATTCACGTCTCCTGCTCGTTGCTCGCCCTCTCACGGCGGAAACGGGAAGCGCTCTTGTGAGGATCCCCCGGTTCTCCTGTTCAGCAGGCACGGCGGAACTGCTTGAAAATCATGACTCGCGGAATGTCATTTTTGAATGCAAACAACATTCTCCATTGTCCCAGTGTAGTGCTGCAGCCGGTATGAGATTGTGCATTACTATATTCGCGACTCCAGCAAAACGGCCGCCACCAAGCGGGAAAACCGGGAACCAGCTGGACCAGGTCCGCGTCTCTGGTGGCTTTCGCGGACATGTGTTGTCGGCGCGGTGGCGAACAATGTAATTTGACGAAGGTCCGAAAATTTCTTAAGTTTGCATGAGTGTTTATTAGTATGGTGAAGACTCAGTAGATTGTTTCCTTCCATCACGTGCATGAAAGCCCGTTTACTCCACAACACACGGTCGCGTGCTTTCGATTTCCTGGATGGGGAGGAATCACGGAAAAAAGTTTTGATTTTTTGTCTGTCTCGAATCACATTCAAAGTGACGACTACTTGGTAACTGATAAGTGGTTTCTTTATAAGGATGTAGAACAGTGGTCTGAGGACGACAGACGACGTGTTTCACTGGAGGGAACACCAATGTTGCAGTCAAGTGAATGAGAAGGTTCGATAGATGCTTTTCTTGAGTTTGGTTGTGTTCGATTAGCTCCAAGTTAGAGCCACCCACGCCGGTCGGTGCGTTGGCTATTCATCTTGACTGCTTTTCGCCGAAAAAGCCTCTGGACCACACTGAAGGAGTTGGGCTGATTTTGCAATTACTTGATTCAGGAAAACCTGCTCGCTGCATACGATTAATGATTGAAATCATCTGGTTTCAAAAGGTGAGGGACGCGTCTCGCAATGTTAGAAGCTGTCACGGCATTATGATCTATCGCGCCTCCAATATTTATATTACAACCCCGTCGAAGCCAGCAGCAATATACGTCTACATATAGCTCAGGTTGTCTGGCTACAAAAATACTCAATTTCTTCGTTCAGGATTCGAAGTCAAGTTCAATGCAGAGAGGTTCTGCGTGAATCTCCGGTGAAGACTCTCTTCAGTTTGTCCGCATTCGTGTCCGTGCTAGCGGTTAGAATCATTTGGCTAAGTTTAAGTAGTAGCTCTCTGTCTGTCAAATATACTTTTATTCAGCAGTTCACCTAATAGCTAGTCAACTAAGCTCATATTTCAACCCGAAGAATATACTAATATCGCTTCAGTGGGACCATAGCACGTAATATAATACATAACCCGGTCGTCAAAATGACTTCTCGATTGCTACTAAAACATTAATTGAAATACTAGTATCAGCTGCTTAGTGGGGCGCCAGCGGGTTAACATGCTCCCTGGCTCGAGAAGCGCTTGCTTAATTTTCGTAATTCCCTGCAGCATGTGTTGTTGACCGAGCAGACGACTGGAACTCTTTCTTAAACGCGGATACGCACAAAAGCTCGATTTCGCGGACAGATAAGTCGCATTGTCGAGGCATGCGAGTTAGCTGAAAATTACTCTCGGTGGAACAATTCTGTAGTCATCGCCGCTTTCCTTAGCTGATCAAAACTGATTAGAGTCTATTACCGTCTCTTCGGAGCCCATAGTTTCGGTTTTGAAGGAAATCTCCTAAACGAAAGTTTGACAGGAAAATAACAAAAACACCGGGAAAACGAAACTATGGTCTGCAAGTTCATGCGCACCGGCTACACTTAACCGTCTCAGTTCAAGAACCTATAAAATTGGGCATTAAACAAAAGAAAATCGTTTAAATTGAATGCGCCACCCGTTCAGGCGGCCCGGCCGGGCCGACGCGACCTGGACCCAGCCGCCATGTTTATTTGGTGGTGGCGCCCCCTATAGGTCGCTGGATTCGCGAATAGAGAGTTTTAGTATTGAATATAAAAGCAAACGCAAGCGCCTTGCGTTTGTGTTAGAGTTAAGCCTAGCCCACATGGCGCGTTTTTTAGCGCGTCTAGACGCGCGTCTCGGCTTGGCGCGCGCGCTAAGCAGGACGCGTGCGCCCAGTCAAACCACACGCAGCGCTACCGGGCAGCGCTTCGCGTCTGCGTTTCCGAAGCGTCTGCCCAATGTAGCCAGACGCGCTTAAGCAACAGAATCTAATTTTAAATAGAAATTGCGCGGTAAGTGATGGCTACATGCCGTAATATTTAGTTTTAGTAATAGTAAGCACTCATTTTTATTACAGCAATCGCAATGAAGCTCAATTTAACTAATTTTCATCCTTTTTAGTGCGTACGCTTCATCCACGTTTTGATACGCCATTGGCATCACCATCGCCCGCGCCAAAACATTCACAGCTGGCCGCTGGCCGCTACAGAGGTTACGTTGTTGCGGTTGCTGCCGGTAGTATTAATTTTGTACCTTTGTCTCTCGGTGTCCTTGTATTCTTTACACTTGGCCTGCCAGAGTGCAGGACGCTTTTGTACTTCGCTAGGTCCTCTCTGTTCCGCTGAAGCAGCGTCAGCCTCTCCAGCTGGAGCAGGGAGGATTCCCTGGACTTTTGTAAGGTATGGTAAACTGATATCCGCGGGCGGAAAGACGTAACTACCCATGCTCGCCCTGCTGCTAGCGTTGGCAGGGCCTAAAAGCCTTTTTTTATTTAAGGCCGCGAGCGTAAAAATTTCGTAAACTCCGCCCGCGCGGGTGTGCGTGTGTGCGTGCGCGTGTGCGCTCTGCCTTGGAATGGCACAGGGCTGTTACCCGTTTTTGTATGTGCATCTTCCTGTTTTGAGTGTTTTTATTTATTTTCCTCTCCCGTATCCCTTTCCATACTTGGCGGCGTGCTAGCAGGACCACCTGCGGGTCTCAACCTTTCTGCCTAGCTTCGCACGCTGCCGAGTGGGTATCGCAATATGTGCAAATAAAAAGTATTATTATTATTATTATTATTATTATTATTGCCTTTGTCGCGAGGTCCGTGGCGAAAACTACAGTCGTACAGTGACGAAAACAGTGGAGACAATTCAAACGCTCCTTGCAACTAGTGGACACGGCCGTTCATCGGTTGTTGCCTTCTGGACGCAGCGCGAGACGCGACGCCTGGACGCAAAATATCTGGCTCCTCCAGATACGCCGGAATGCGCCTAAAAACGCTGCGTTTCGTCCCGGCGCCGGAAGTGACGTCAAAGCGCAGGCGCAGACGCGACGCAGACGCGGAGAAAAACGCGCCATGTGGGCTAGCCTTTACGTATTCCCCGCTGCGTATGCGCGCGTTCGCCATGCGCCAATCGAAGAACGCAATCTAGGGATCCGCGCACGGGCAGTGTGAAACAACAACGTTAACGCAAACACACAGTGCATGCGTTCGCTGGTATGCGCAATACTAAAACTCAGTACTGTTACACCGGTTTTCCAACGCCAACGAAACGTGCTGCAGTGAGCAGACGTGCAAGCGGGTAGGCATTCCTTCGAATTGGGAAGGCTGAGATTGGCAAAACAACGGTGCGTAAAAATTAAAGAAAATAAATGTTCTGAAAAGCTTTGTAATTTAAAAAAAAAAAAAATAAACGGAATTCCTCTTTTGTATTTATCTGCATTTGGTCCAAAAGGATTGGCGGCGAATTTGGAAGTTTTTCCGGTTGTCAAAAGTCGCGGCTTTGATAGCACCATATGCTTTACTCACAATTATTGCCATTTTACGCGGATTTGTCAGAATAGCTAGATTGTTTTCATTAAATTTAGACTATTTTTTTTTTAACTTGATCTGAGACAACCCAGAAAAGAGCGCGGCTCCTGTTTCCAAGCAGAAAATGCAAGTTCGCTCTAATACCAAAAGGATGTGGAAAATGCAGCGCGCATTACAAACCACAGAAATGTCCAGTATGCGGCATAACATGCCACGTATGTAGTAAAAAGAATCACTTTTCGGCTTGTTTCAAATCCAAGAAGACAGTTGACGGAGTGTATAACCGAGACGATTTTTCAGTTTTGGAGATCGGAAATAGCAGTGCTGACTGGATTATACCAGCGACCGTTTCTGGGCAGAGAAGTTCAACTGAGAGCAGGTTCCCAAGCCAACCTGCTACCGTTATCCACTTTCAAGAAACTAAAAGGAACAAGTGTGCCAAAACCGTCGAAGGCTGAACTGAGGTGCTACAACGGAGGGGGGAGTCATCGGACACATTGCAATAGCAGAACTGCGAGTCAACGCCAATGGGACAAAAGCCATGCTAGACTTTTTCATCGTCAAGGAAACATGTCAGGCGCTTCTCGGGCTTGGAGCATGTGAGTCATTTGGGCTAACCAACCATGTCAACGCCGTGACAGGTGCCAGTGACCATGCAAAAAGGATCGTAGAAAAGTTTCAAAAACTGTTCGAGGGTATCGGATGCACCGCTAAAGAATATAGGGTGGTTCTGAAAGACGGAATTAAACCAGTCATCCAAGCAGCTCGCCCAGTGCCGCAGCTGCTCAAGGAACCCCTGAAAGAAGAACGAACCAGAATGGAACAGGCTGGAATAATAGTAAGGATGGAAGAACCGTCAGGCTGGGTCAGCCCGCTCGTCGTCGTTCGTAGGAAAGACAACAAACTACGAGTGTTGCATGGATCCCACACTCTAGAAAAAGCCCCTACGTCTACTTTCCCGCACAGTACTCAGAGAGCCAATCACCGCAACTTACGGAGGCAGCTCAGCGAATGACGATGCCGAAACATATGTTTAGACCAAAAAACGCATTAAGCAATGCAAAACGTCACGCTTGCATTGCTTAATGTCACAACTCGGACTGCGTTTTTTGGTCTAAACATATGTTTCGGCATCGTCATTCACTGAGCGGCCTCCGTAAGTTGCGCTAATTGGCTCTTCGAGTACTGCGCGGGAAAGGAAAGTAGACGTACGGGCTTTTTTTAGAGTGCAGATTTGTTAAGGAAAGCCTGAAGCGCGAGCATTAAGAAATGCCAAGAAGGGAAGACATCGAGGAGGAGCTGGCTGACGCGCGTTTTTTCTCCATGTTAGACACCAACACTGGTTTCCGCCAGATCCTCCTGGATGAAGAAACATCGCACATCTGCACGTTCAGCACTCCGATTGGACGATTCCGCTTCAAGCGTCTTCCGTTCGGAATTTCGTCTGCACCATAGGTCTTTCAGAATATGACACAGATCTTCGATGGCCGACCGGGAGTTCCAGTTGACATAGACGACGTCCTCATTTGGGGTGCCACGCGTGAGGAGCACGATACACGACTCCAAATAGCTCTCCAAGCGGCTCAAGACGCGCCTGACTTTAAATGCAAATGAAGTGCCAGTTCTGCGTCACAGAAGTCATCTTACTTAGTGACAGGGTATCCAAAGCCGGGATGGGGATACAGCCTGATCCTGAGCTTGTTAAAAGCGTTCTACAGATGCCTGCTCCGACAGCCAAGAAAGAAGTTCAAGGGATGGATGGCTGTCGTCACCTACTTTGGAAAGTACCTGTCTCGACTTTCGGACAAGACCGACATATTACGAGATCTACTGAATTAAGGACGCTTCCATCTTCGAGTGGACACCGGCTCAGGGCAAGGAATGGCAAGAGATCGAAGCGTCGCTCACTGCAGCGCTAGTGCTTGCTTTCTTTGATCAATCCCTTGTAACTAAGGTATCCACGGACATTTCTGAATACGGCTTGGGTGAAGATTTATTCCAACAGCGTGGAAACGAATGGCGTCCAGTGGCTTTCGTCTCAAGAGTACTCACAAGCAGCGAGACAAGATGCTCACAGATTGAAAAGGAAGCGCTTGGGAACACCTATGGGTGTGAACGATTTCATGATTTCATCTATGGAAAAAAAAAAAGGATAGTAGAAACTGATCACAAACCACTTATATATCTTTCCAAGATCCTAGGAGACATGCCTCCAAGACTGCAGCGTTTTTTTATTCACCTAATGAAATACGATTACGAGTTCCAGTATATGTTCCTGGCAAACAACTGCTTTTCGCGGATACACTTTCAAGAGCGCCGATCCAAAAAAAAAACCAAACCGAACTTGACGAAGACGAAGACGTTGAAGTTGATGCAATCTCCGTGCTTTCAATTCTAGTCAGCAAGCAGACACTTAACCTTTTAGTTTCTACAACGCCAAGATGAAGAACTACACCAAATCGCACAAACGCTAAAAGCCTATGAGTGAAAGGAGGGACCGTTCAAACCTTTTGCTATACAGAACGATTTATGGTAAATGGTGTACTGCTGAAAGGTTCGAAAGTTGTCATTCCTAGGACACTCCGAAAAGAAATGCTCAAAAGAGCAGACAAAGGGCACCTTAGCATCGCCAAATGTAAGGAAAATGCAAAAACGTTGATGTTCTGGCCCGGAATGACGTCCGAGATCCAGAAAATCATCAGCCGCTGCGTGACATACAAACATATGCGTATCATCAACCAAAAGAAGCGCTCGATCATGATGCGACCTACGCTGAGCCAACCATAGTAACGTGTGGGAGTAGACCTCTGCCAGTGTGCTGGAAGGTCATACCTTGTGGTGTATGGCGCCTGCTGGAACTTCCCATCAGAACTTCTACCGGATACAACTGCAACCACCGTGGTCAACAAACTTTCAAGTATATTTGCGAGGCATGGGATACCTCTGCAGGTACGCTCTGACAACGGGACACAGTTTGTTGTTCGCCTCAAAGTATGAATTTGAGCACGTTGCCTAGAGCCCAGGATTCCCACAGTCCAACGGTCTGGTCCAAAGGGGTGTACAAATTATAAAGAGGTTATTTAAGAAAACCAATCACGCAAACAAAGATGTCTGCCTGGGTTTGTTATTTACAGATCCTCACCATTAGAAGGAGAAAATTCAGCTAGCAAATTTCTGATGAGTCGCCGGATCTGTTCCAGGATACCTGACTTCACAAAAAACCACTACGATACTGTTCAGAAACATAAACAAACAAAAATAAATGGACAAAACCTCTCGTCGTTGCAACCTGGAGACGTTGTCAGCGCACGACACGATGACGGTTGGACAATGGAAGCTCAAGTCGAGACGTCGGTAGCACCGAGATCTTACAACGGAATCACCTTCTGCCCTCCTCCGAAGACTTCGATACTCCGGACGGACCGTTCAGAAGGAACCGAGGAGTCTAATAACGACGCTGAAAAGCGAACTTTATATAAGGAAACGCAGCAGAGTGCGGTGAGTACAGCGGTAAAACCGACAACTTCGTCTGCAACTGAACCACATGTCACCCATACGACAGCAAGAACACCGCACCGGCATTTTAGGGGCTCTATAGCGGCGAGATGTTTTGGTGGCGCCCTCCTATGGTTCCCCCTTGTGACGTCATTACCTTGCGAACAACAAGTTCGATGGTGTTTGTAAATAGCATGGTGGAAGCCTGAAATCATAGCGCTCTCAAAGCAACACTGCCAACACCGTCGAAATTAAAGTTCTTTCATTCCTCTTATCTCCGTCGATGTCATAGTCAGCTTTTGGGCCAATGGTGGAAGGCCGACCACAGCGACGCTTTCGGTCGCGCACGTCGCCAATAGACACTGGGCGAAAAAGTCGGCGAGAAATCCGGCGGCTAGGATTTGCCGGCGCCAAGGTCAAGTGCGACGTTGTCAAATCACGGTCGCCGTATTTCTCCGATTTTTTCCGCCAAGTGTCCAGATTCGGGCCCTTGTTCGCACCTCAGCGCGTTTGAGGCAACCGTCCCGTCAGCTGGGATACGCCACAAACATTAAGCAGATTCCTTGAGCCCGCAAGTATACGGCATTCCTGCTCACTCAGCAAAGAAAGGGGGGTCCATCGGGATATGCCGGCGCGAGATGTACATAGACGATGAAGTGATATGTCGCTGCTCTCGCCATGATGGTATTACGTCGTCGTTCCTGATACACCGTCGGGTCGAGGGAGGGGGGGGGGGGGAGGGGGGGAGGGGTTAAAAGAGGGGTTTAATGGCAGCAGATCGGATGAAGGAAAGGAGTGCGTTGTAAGCTGCTCTTTGTAGTGGTGGGGGCCATGTCGGGAGAGTCCACTCAATGGCTTGTAGCGCTTATGGGCGTTCCGCGCTGCCTCTGAGTTGCTGCCGGGCGCGTGACGGTGGGTAGCCAGGCCACGGCAGTCCAATAGCAAGTTATGTTGCGTGGCCCACGCCTCAAAGTACCGGCATGTTGGGTCATTCTGATCTGGTCGATATACGTATCATTAGGCGGGAGTTACCGCCGTGGCCGGTGCGTATTCTATGCAGGGTGACAATTTCCCACTTGGTGATGGTTGTAGGGATTGGGGGAATCTCTAGCAGCAGTCTGAGATGCTATTGTTTACGGTCCTTTTTAAGTGCAGTGCGTACATCACTGAGGTCGGGATCGTGTTCGTCCGTTGCTGCTTGGAGAGAGCCTGCCGTCGTGGCAGCGCGCACGTGGAGTGCAACGTGGTGGGTGGCCTTCATTGTGTCTTCCCTCCCGTGCGAGCCGATTGACCCGCTCGTTGCCCTTCACTCCCGCGTGTCCCGGCACCCACCACGAACGTGGATTCCCCATGCTCGAATGCGAGGCGGTCCAGCATTGTGTGGGTGTTTCACACCACGGGTGCGGTATCAAGGAGGTTTTCTGCTTGGCTGGGAGCGCCGCTTGGCAATCTGTGTGTCCGGCCACTGTGGCAAAGGCGAAAAGTCGGGTTCTCTACTCCACATATTCGAGTGCGGCCTCTATGGCTAGAAGCTGGGCGCTCGTTGGAATTATGTGTATCCTTAATCGCCTCGTGGCACTTATTTCCTCGTCTTCTGTGCAGAAGGCGATGCCCGTCGAACGAGGGCCGATGGAGGCCTCTGTATATATATGTGCGACTTCTACTCCACCGTTGCGCTTTGGGCATGGCGTCGGACTTGACTAGCCCGGCGATTAGGGTCGCCGTCTCCGACGTGCAGGAATGGAATCCACGCTGGCAGTGTCCGACATCCAGGGTGGGTCGGGGTACGGTAGGAGTGGCGCTTGGGGCTGGTATCCAATGAGTTCGAGAATGGCTCGGCCCGGCTTCGTTGGTGACAAACGTTGCACTTGGCTGAGGCGAACATAATGTGACCAGTCGCTGAGAGTGTTGAGACAGGCCTCCCTGTAGAGATATTTTGTCATAGTGTCCATCGATAGCCCCAGGGCCGTCCGCGCGCCACGTCATTTGAGAGCCTCTAACTTGTCTCTTTGAGTCTTGTGAACGTCAGGAAGGGCATCGCAGAGATAGAGTATTCGCGACGTCATACTACACCTCGCGGTTCAGGAGCTTTAGCGTGTTCTCCGATTTCCTTCACTATCGTCCTGCAGTGCAGGCGATTAGGTTGTGGAGAGTCGTGCACCCCTCCTTGATTGCTGCTGCTGGTATCGATGGGAAGGCCGAGGACGGTGATTTACTCTTTTTGTGGGAGCGGCTGATCCTCGAAAAGGGGAGCCTGAAGAAGCGGAGTCGCCTCTTTATGTGCATGCTTGCCTCCGAATACGATGTATGGCGATATCGTTGGAGACGGGTCCAGGTCCTCTTGAATGGCATTTTGCTGCTGTCCAATAGAGCCCGATCGGATCCAGATAGTATACGTCTACGGCATACAGGGAGTGGCCCACGTGCTCGACCCGGTCAAGCGGGCCCGGTAAATCTGATATAAGAACGTTGAATAAGAGGAAACTGAGGACGGTGCCTTGGGGTGCACCGTGCCACCATGTGCTCAAAGATCGTGGCTTCGGTGGAGGTGCGGGAGTTGGGCCGCCGTTCGTTCGGCGAGTCAATCGGCTTCCCCGGCTTGAGGATCGGCGTGATCGTCGAGGTTTTCCATACCTGCGGTGTTTCTCCGGTTGCCCAGACATCATTGTTCAATGCCAGAGGTTCTTCCAGCCCCTCGTCCGGCAGGCTCTTCAGTACTGAGTACTCAATGCCGTCCGGCCCCGGTACGGTTTTTATGTTTTTCTTTTCTAGTGCGAAATGGAACTTAAAAAGCGTGAAGGGTTCGTCTATCGGGCCTACGTGCACGCTGGGTGTGGTTGGGGATGGTTTCTTCTCTGGGCTCGTTGTATGTGCTTGTATAGGGAAGAACTGTAAGCCAAGAAGTTCCGCCAGCTTTCGGGGGAGAGTTTAAGTGCAAGCGATGGAACGGCGTTTCTAGCCGGTCGAGTGCCATCCATAGCGTTCACCACGCGCCACATCTTTGCTGAGTGAATCGTTGCAGAGAACGTTGCACAGAGTTCTCGCCATTGTTCGCGCCGCATATGTTTCGTATATTTTCGCACTCGAGCTATTGCTCTGTGGTATTCACTGCGCACTCGTGTGGAAGTTTTATCTCGTCGGTGGCTACACTGCTCTCGTAGCCTCACTGCCTTCGCCTTGAAGAGGTGAAGATCTGGGACTGGATTTCCGGGTCCGATTCGATCGGTTTGCGTGGCACCTTTCTTGGCCTGTTGGATCTTCTGGATGAAAGTCCCCGACGTCTGTATGTAGCGCGCACGGAAGTCGCCCCACTTCGTCATATTGACTGTTCTCTTCGATGGTCCGTCTAGAAATGGGAGATTGTTTGTGTGAAGAGGGATTGGAAAGCGGTCGGTATGTATAGCCATGCAGTCCGGAAGGGCCTGGCACGATGCTTTAATTTTCGGTGACGCCCACGTGAGGTCCGGCGTGGTGTCGTGTTGTGTTTCCGTAGCCGTTGCTCGTGTCGCTACCATTGGTTGATTCAGGAGCGGAAGTTCGGCTTTGTCTATAGCCTTCATCAGCTTTCGTCCCCTTCTTGTGTTAGGTTAGGTTAGGTTCACCGCCAAAAAACGCCGTCTGAGTTGTGACATGAAGCAATGCAAAACGACACGCTGGATGGATGGATGGACGTTAATGGCTATACCCTTTGTAACGGGCGGTAGCTTGCACCACCCAGCCTAAGTCTAAAAAAAAAAATGACCGCATCTCCACGTGGTGAATGATGTTGATTGGGGCGAAGCTCTGGTGGTGCTGATGAAACTGATTTTGTTCATAGGTAGTGCTGATAGTGCTGTTTTTTTGGGTTTTTTTTATCTTCTGCGGAGCAGCTTCCTGTCTGCGTAGACGCTGAGCCGCAGCATGCCGAGCTTTTCGTTCGTTTTTATCCATGTCAGAAAGAGAATGTGTGATATGGAACGTGGTTTTATACGCATTTGAGCGTTTGACCGCAGCGCCCTCTCGTCTATAAACGTTGCGCCAATGCTTGCAATATTTAACGCGATTATATACGCATTTGACCGCAGCGCCCTCTCCTGTAGAGACGTTGAGCGGCTGCATGCAACGTTTCATCCATGACATCCCCAGCTCTTGAGTTACTACCACATCTCAGAGCCCCCTACTCGTCCCGCAGTCGTGGCCGAGTGGTTAAGGCGATGGACTAGAAATCCATTGGGGTCTCCTCGCACAGGTTTGAATCCTGTCGACTGCGCAAACATTTAAACTTTTTTTTTCTTTTTTTAAGAAGCCAGATGGGATGGCAATCGATGTGAGCACGGACGCCGGACGGACAAGGCTAGACCCTAAGGAGCTTCGCCCCTAAAAGACAAAAACATGTGATTCCTCCCGCCCTTCTAAGACCAATTTTCTCCCCCTAACTATCACCGGGCAGTGTGGAATATCACCAAGATTACCTTCAGGGAATCGGGCAAACAAAGAACTAAAAACATCACCCCTCTGCCTCTTCCCCCTGGCAAGGGAGTCGCCGATTCTCCTCTGGTCAAACCTTGTCGGCGTTACCCCAGCACCGGACCCACTGGGAGACAGGGTTGAGACATTGGGCCGAGTCCACACGGGAAGGAGTCCCAATTTCCCTCTATCCCGCCTGTCCTCAGCTGTGCTAGGGACAGGCGGGACAGAGGGAAATTAGGAGTCCAAAGGGAGTCACTGCTTCCATGACTCTCTTTGACACTTCACGACTCTCTTAGAGAGTACATTTTTCGTGCGACTCTGTTTTGACTCTTCCCCTTCTCAACGGGAGTCACAGGTCAGCAGCATTTGCCCTACCAAAAAAAACAGTATGAATGCTGCTTTGCGGCGTCCAGCCGGCAACCCAAGCCCCGCCGTTTCCCTATGCACCTCTAGAAAGGGAGTCGGACACCATTTAGTTCAAAGCTTTGTCGACATTTTTTTTTTTCAATAATAATTGTGCAAAAAAAATTAAAAAGGAAAGGAAAAACATAATGCACGAAGTTTTGTCGACATTCATTTTTCTCAAGAATAATTGTAAAAAAAAAAAAAAAGTATGTTTATTTTTTGCATTGAACCTGGGTTCGCTCCGTAAGAAGCGGGCATCTTTCCACATAGCTATACCTGCGAGTACTCGTTTTGAGAATTCGTTTTATACGAGATTCAACAAGTTTCGCGTCGTGCATATTATTCGAAACCGAATCCTGCGTCTGCATTTTACATATTTCTAGAACTGTCATGGGGTGCGTCCCTGGGAGTGAGTGAAGGTGCAGAAGCTTATTCAAGACTATACTCCGTTTCATACGTAGCATGCAGCGCAGTCAAAGCTAGCGCACCGGTTTGCATCGCCGACCGTGTCTACGTTCACCCCATAAAATAGTGCGTCCCCTGCGAAAACACTTATAAAAAAGTCGAAAAATGTGCCTCCTTGGAGCTAGCAACTGATAGTGGTGTTATGATTTCGACGAAGCACAAATATTTTTCAATAAAAAGGAAAAGATAATGTAAACTACTTTAAATTGTTTTCGTTTTCGTCCGTGCGGCAGCCGCTGCGGGTTTTCGGGTTGTGTGGCACTGGCTGGTTTTGAGAAGATGGCATCTTACGCAACAAGCTCAAGTACCTCTTCTGCTCGGATATTTTCGAAGATTCGTTGTGCGCAGACCTTGAAAGAGTGCAAGCAGGTGATCGCCAACGTGTACGCAAGTACAAGAACGCGTTTCCCGGAGAAGTCGGTCGTGAAGTTCTGGAGACAATCAATAACAACACCGGAGTGTGCGCCCGTACTGTCGCGAAGTACAAGGCGCAGTGTCTATCTGGCAAGCTAGCGTCCCGAAGCGAAAACCTCGCCATGTAGAAGTTTCGAGCACGGGGACTGTCAAGCATGCCGAATTCACACACAACGACATTCGCCTGAAGGTGCATCGCAAGTACCCCGAGAGGGGGATTCCTACCCTTGACAGCTATTTTAAAGTAAACTGTTCAGGCCACAACTATTGTCGATTAACGTCCTATTATAAATTTTGGGGCAAGGCTGCTATCAGTGAGATTCCTCATTCGACGCTGCACGAAAAAAAAATATAACTCGGTGCTGGAGGCAAATAACACTTGCAAAGTGGCAGAGCAGATGGTAGAAATGTGGCCTCTCGGCGAGTTATAAATAAAAAGCAAGAAGAAAGGGGGAATTGAAATATGCAGTTCGGCAATGCGCACAATCTTGCACAAAAAATATGTCTAAAAAAGAAGAAAAGACAAACAAAAAGAAACTGCGCGTCTAGTGGGTTCGAACCACTGCCGCCGAGACGTCGGTATCGCCAGAGCTGCCCTACCACTCGTCCACAAAACGCGCCCAGGAACACTTTTTTTTTTTTTTTCGCTGTGGCTAGCATTACGTCCGGACGGAGCACTCCCCCCGCCCTCCTCTCTCTCCCCCGTGAACCTAGGGAAGGCGGAGATTTGGACGTAACGCTAGACACTTCGTTTTTTTTTTCCCTGTATTTTCATGCGCACCACTTC
Source organism: Ixodes scapularis (assembly GCF_016920785.2). NCBI lineage: Eukaryota > Metazoa > Arthropoda > Arachnida > Ixodida > Ixodidae > Ixodes > Ixodes scapularis. The sequence continues at coordinate 35,551,623 of NW_024609884.1, read as the reverse complement.
AGTACCTTTGACAGCTTTGCACGCTATGTATGTATGAAAATGAGTATAAGTGCCCATTTTGAGAACCACACCACCACACTGCGAGTTGAAGCAACGCCGAAGGCTCGTGTCTCGCAGCGCCGCCTGTTGAATAACCATTCGAAGAGTTTGCACACTGTGAAGGTAAGAGCGCTCACACCGAAGAGCTCTCTTTACAACGCCTACACACACACACAGAGCACACAATTGAAGGGGGCCACTGAGGTTTTAAGAGCCACCGATCGTAGCAATCGCAATCTAAAGACGCCGCGTTGTCGTAGATTGTTTTTCACCAGCTAGGTCCTGAGGGATGAAGCCAAGGCTGGGGGATTCATCGCCGGAAACGTAAAGGAACCAAGCAAACGACGTGAGGCTCGCGGACGCGGTTCGTGGGAGCCGACGACGTCCAAGCCACGATCCGAGCAGCCCTAGTAGCAGCCTTGCTTCCGAGGAGACTGTATATTCTTTCCGACAGGCACACATAACTCCGACAGCATGCTTGCGGCTCATGTGGATTGCAGGAGGTGGCTAACAGGACGACCAATGCACAGAAAATAGCTTGAGCACGACACAGCACGCAACGATTGTCGCCGCCATGTTGAAATAAAACCAAGCTGAGGCAGGCCAAGGTTCAGTTTAGCCGTTTCAGACCTTTAGGCTTTAGGCTTCCCAAAAAAACATCGAAGAACGTTCTCCGAAAAACAGAAAGTGTCCCAGGTGCCGCCGTGCCCATGAAACCAGCTGTGGGTTTGAGTCTACTTGGTGAGTACTCGCCTATTCGCTTGACTTTTTCAGTGCTTTCTTTTCGGAGCGTTTGTGAAGTGTCTTTGTGTGTGTGTGCAGGAAGCGTGAAGGCGAACGCGGCGAACGTGTGGGGCTCCTTGTCGCACACGTGCTTTGCGCATGGGATGACCTTCAAGCTTTTCCCATGGAAGTCCCGCAACCGACCTGTCACTGAGCGAGCAGTCAGATTGCGGGAACGCACACAGAGGCGAAGGTCCCACCGAAGCCAGAGGGGGACGGGACTTCGTAAGTGTATCGGGAGCTTTATCTCGTGGATCGGTGGACAAGACGAGTTCTACGAATCGGGTGGCGCCTTGGTACCACCTAACTAGGCGGTGTGTTTCGCGGAAGCCATGACTGCTAAAGGTACCCATTACGTGCTGGCGCTCGTATTTGCATCCCGTTTGCTGTCACTGCGGGTGTTCGAATTCAGGTTCGATTCTCTGCATTGATGATGTTGCTTGCGAAGAGTTCTTTTTTGACTATAAGGGCACGAACTTTTTATACAAAATGCTGTATATGTTGCACTTATTTGCTAGCCCTCTGGCTGTAGTTTATTGTGAAGGTTGAGAGAAAAAACGTGCATTGAGTAATTACAAATATATATATATATATATATATATATATATATATATATTTATATATAATGTAGTTTCGTGTACCGTTCGACGGCACTCTTGCAGAACGTTCACGTGCCGTGCAATGGCACTCCACTCGCGTCTTCAAGTGTCGTCCGAATGTCTTATGCAAAGCGAATCGTCAAAACGAGTTTTTCGAAGTTGTAGCATAGCTTATTGGAAATTGTGGCGTAGCTCGCCTCATAGGCAGCGGACCCGGATTCGATCCACAGTGTGGGCTTACTTTTTAAAATCTTTTTCTCGAACATTTTGTTTCGTCGAGGCATTTTTCGATATTGACGTCATTTCATTTTTACCATTAACACTGGGGGAAAAAAAAAGGATGTCGACGAAACTTTGCTTAAAGGGGGCCCTGCAACAACTTTTTGACTGGTTTTTAATTTGCACCGACTTGAGCGTACTGAACGTAGTAACTTAATCTTTTCTCAAATTTCGTTTTATTTTAAAAGTTATAGGAAATTTAGAATTACAAAAACAAACAAAACATAACCTCCTTCATGACGTCGTAGGTCCTGGCTTGAGTGGCCGTGAACTAGAGAAGTAGTGAGCTCATCGAGCGCTCACGGCTGCCGCACTCCGTGTCGACGGCTCGAGGGGGCGCCACTAAAGCATGTTCTGGATAAACTGTATGAGGCGGGTGGCCAGGGCGGCTTGCATTGCATTTGCTGCGTGATTAAGGACTAATTTGGCATAACACTTCATTGGCCACAAACTACAGCAAACACGGTGTAAAGATCAGTTCAGAACGGGAGCCACTTCGCGCTGCCATACCGCCAAATGGCCAAATCGCCAGCCAAGCCCACGCCGAAAGCCTTCGGAACGCTCGGAACCGGTCGGATCCTCGAGCCGGTATACGACCGCAGCGCCGCCGCGTACATCCGGGACCTTTCTACGCTCGCTGTTCGTCGGAGCCTCATCCCACAAGCCTTTTCTAGTATGCGCCGTTTTTTCCGCCGCTTGGTGGCGGGTTTGTCGACGAGTCTTTTCTTGTTTCCGTACTTTATAAACTGCATTTGTTTCTTTTCTGATCTAAATTACCGAACAAAAACTACTTTTATACATAATTGAAACGGTTCGCGACACTTATATTTTGTATTTCGACTAAAAAAAAAGCTTTTAGCGGCTCTGACCAGTAGTAAGCCCAGGACCAAAGACGTCACATATTGCGCGCTTTCGGCAGTGCGGGTCGCCCTCGTAGGTGGAGGAGGTTTCCGCGTCTTCCGGTTAAAATATGACTCACTGATATTTAGTTACTCTCTCCGTGCCCGCTGGCTTGCCCGAACCCCAAGAGACGTGGAAACCGCAAAGAAGGTAGACGCTTAAATATGATTGCAGGGCCCCTTTAACAAAATGGTATGGGCGTCCCTTTCCGGAGGTATACATGGGGGACAGCGGGGCTTGGTGTGGGACAGAGGGGCTGGACGCTGCGAGGCATCATGTGCAACGGGGCCAAGTAGGTTAATAGTTTTGTAATTAGCAGCCGCATACTGTTGCCGCGAGGCGGCATAAATGTATGCGGGGGGTTGGTTAACGAGCTCCCCAGGGATACATGTGCTGTTCGACTTTCTTTCGGATGGCACTTGTAGGCGCGGATGGAGTGCCGTCGGACGGCACTGTAGACAGCCAAAAAAACAACAGAAAACGAGGTGTTTCGAACAACTTTCTTCAAAAGATCATGAACTGATTTTTAAACTACTTCCTCATCAGCTTTCCTCCTCAGTACATAAGCAGAGTGAGAAACCATGTGGTCGTATTTCACTGAAACCCAAAGTTCTGCCAGCAGTCTGAGAGCCGGCATGGACAAAGCCCTACATAAATTTCACACTTCACATTTTTGAAGCGCTGACGACCATGAAGGGAGCGACGGGACAAGCGATGGCGACCCTTTTTGTTATCGCTCAGCCGCACGACGAGGCACACTGCATGAAAGCGACAGGAGCAAGCGACCAATGTGATGAGCGACGTTTTCTAGTAATTCAAGAACCGAGCAGCGTTACAAGCGACAGTGAGAAATCTCCGTCGCTGTTGCCGATGCTTGTCTCGTTGCTCACTAAATCACTTGCATGCGGTCCAGCCTTAATTGTCTTAAAGCGAGAGACACGTGCCACGAGTGAGTGCCGTGCTGCCACTCACTCCCAAGTGCCTCTCATTTCAGGGCTACACTGCCATTTGCTTCCAAGTCCTGCATGGGCCTCCTGCTCAGGCGCTTTGATGCCACTTACGAAACTAGCACAAACTCGTCAAGGGGTTTTAGGTGGGGTTAGCCATCCGGTGTGTTTGCCGCACCATTCTTTACGGTGCCTCGACAGTCCACAGTCACTTCACAGTAACAAGTTGGGATGACATGATGACAGCGGCACTTGTGCCCGCTTGTCTTTTTCATAGAGGTTTGAAGACCAACTACAGACTTTCGACAGCATGACACTTTCGGTTTTGTAACATCATTGTTGCTTCCTTGGGACAACCCTTAATACATGGGAGGAACAAGATGGTAATTGCACCAGTGGGGAATACGTCCAGGCACTATACCTGTACTAAAACTTGCTTGAGCACCTGCTTATTTATGATTATCTTTACACTTGCAGCGTTACCTCCGAGGCGGGGTTTCCCTACCAGAAGAAAAATTTGACTGGGCCATAGGCAAGGCCAAGTTCGACTCGCGCTGCTGATCCTGTTGTCCCGGTGCCTCTACAAGGGCGAGGACCTGGTCAATAGGAGTGTGACAGGCCAACCTTCCAGGCGTGACGAATTATGGCGCCGTGGGAAGGAAGTCCATTACACCTGTCAAAGTGGATGCAATTGCAGGTGCGTGCCTTGCTGCATGTCCGCCTTCCCGACTCTAAACTATGTAGAAATTGGCAGGTTCAGCATCGTGCATTATATAGGTTTTATAGACCATACGCGAAATAGCTCTTGGGTATCATCATCATGCCGCTCGGAGCGACATGTGGTGGGTTTTGCTATCTTGAATGTGCAAATGCCACTATACCTCAACTCGTCTCAGCATAAACTAACTGCAAAAGCTGTGCAAGCGCAAGCGGGTAGCCTTGGCTGGAGGATGGAACCGCAGTATGTGTGCGTCCACAGGTTTCGAAAGTCAACGGCAGAAGCTTCCGAGGGTGTCCCAAGCATGCAACAGCAACTTCGGGAGGATACATGGGCACTGCTATCTTGGAAGCCCTTTCCAAGATTAAAGAAAATGAACACAGTTGGCAAAAACTTGAGTCTTGAGGCCCGTTCACACTCTTGCAACCGAGTACGACCGAGAGAGACGAGACCTGTTAAAACTTCTTAAAAATTCTTAGGACGAGGGTACACACTGGCATTCTGTCGCCATCTATGCGGTGACCCTGGAACTGCATTTTACAAGAGCGAAGGTTTCGCGGAATTTCCGAGGTCAAACGTGTGTAATACCTGTAAGAAAGGCTTGTTTATAACGTTGACAAAAGTTTTTCGAGCCAAGAAAGAAAGGATAATATGCAAGAGAAATAGTAAATATGCCGGACCGCCAAGTTTACACTGCTACCCAATAGATGGCGCCAGTGTGTCCTCTCGTTGTAAGAGGTTTTAAGGAACCCAGTTTTAAGAGGTCGCAAGTGTGTGAACGGGCCTTTAGAGAACCATGCAGTGAACGGAAAACTTAACAGTTCATGCGTTCTTGGCATTTCATCAGGTTCTCGGCAGGCCTCTTCACGATGTATAATATGTGCATTACTTTGGTATTTGTTGTTTTTTCTGGAAACAGGTGCCAGCAGGTAGGGCATAGACAATGGTAATAATATTCGTGCATCTGTACAACTTTTTTTGTTATTTTATTTTAAAGCTTGCTATTTAGTTTTGAAAGAACTTCGTGGTTCCCATGGCGAAGTTGCAAACATTATATTGGTGCGCTCAAAACCAGTCCAAGGTCAGAACTAATGCCAAGGCATCTAAAAAAAACATAATGTGACCAGAAACAATGTCATTTATTATGTTGTCAAGCTAGGCCTTGCAAATGTTAGCCAAATCGGGTCCACTAATACCCACCCATGTAGGAGGGTGTCTTTAGTGCCCATGCTTGTTGTTTAATTAGACCTTGAACATGATTCCTTACTACGTAGGACTTTCATTACGAATGAGTTTTCTAGTTAACGGTGGTGTTCCTGTTGACAAACCGTTGTATTAGGTGGGCAGAAAATAAGAGTGAAGAAGTGAACTTTGGTCTTTAATGGCAAGTTGGTTCATACGGAATCATTTTTGCTTCAGTGGAGGCTCAAGTATGCACGACACTGAAGGGATTTTCCTTTCAGTCGACGGAGACAAGGGTACCACAAGAGCCAGCGAGGGAAAGAGAACAGGACCTCTTGGTGTCAACGCCTTGCCGCCTGCGTGGCTGTGCCCCGAACCGTGCAGTTTTTGCCGAGGTAAACAATTGGGCCATTTGAAAGTTTTGCGGATAAAAAAAAAAACATGACTCACTTGCATGCCTTGCTGTAAACAATCCAATGCAGCACTGAAATTTGTGAGTTGCAGATAATGGTCACAGGTAGGATAGATAACCTCTACATTCTCGGAGTTCTGTGGACAAAGGGGCTGCCCGCTACAGAGCACCAGTATATGTCGTATTATAACCTCCTTTATACTGACAAAACCTGGCAGATTGCCACGAGAAGCGGTCGCCGAAATGGAAAAGGTGGAGTGGGATACAACGGAGAAGTCTCGCCGCAGCGGACGCGAAACACGAAAAAAGTATGTTTTGGGTCCTCGCCACTGCAAAAGCTGTGTGCTGACGTCCAGGTTCCCCGAGGAATGGCTCTTTAATGCTCTGTGCTACCAAATCCTCACGCTCCAAATCTGTGACCAGGCACTCTATGACTCCGTCGTCGAACTGGCAGACTTTGTGAGTATAGAGGTGCTATGGTCATTATCTAATCCACTTTACTCCTTTTTATTTTCAGTGGGAGAGCATCTTTTTGTTTGCATTCTTAAAAAAGAGGGTTAGACTGTTATGATTAAATTGTGCGGACAACCACTAACAAGCTCTGTTAGCTGTCGTCAGTGCCTACGCTATTCTTATCAATGCCGATCTTCGCAAAAGAAAACAAGATAGGGGAAGGGACAAGAGCGGAGGAAAGCCGGGCTGTTTGCGTGGTCGATGTAACTAATCAAGCTAAAGATAAATCACATGTAACTATGGTTGTTTAAGATAAATGTGTTTGAAAGGGTGTCTTCGCTATGCCAATCTGTAAACATATTTTTTTTTAAAGCTGGAGACCAAATGAGATAAGTATCATCCGCTGTCTTCTGAACTGGTTATTTCAATATTTTATTAGGAGTACTTGGCCATGACTTCAAAACAAACCAAAGACCAGATTCGGGCTCATGTTGGAAGGCAGTTCTTTCCTGCCAAACTTCAGAAACATTTATCTAGCAAAGATGATAAACAAATTACTATTAGTTTTAGTGTCCCGCCATTTCTGCATGCAAAAGATGCCTATATCGGTATAGCATACGAAAAGTTATAGGATACTTTGTAGTGCAGAGATGCATTAATTTGTTACTCAGATGGAAAATTGTAATGATTACTACCTTGTAGTAGGCCTTGTACATGAAGCATTCCCTCACATGCACACAGATGTTAAAGCAAGCTTTAAGCCCTCTCTAAATTCCATCGTGGCTTGCTTTCGTTACAACTAAAAAGGGAGCACAATAAGACGGGGACGAGAAAGGAAGAAACAAGCACTCACTACCAGCTACTTTATTCAGAAAAAAAGTCTTCCCTTCCTTCCTTGTCCCTGTCTTAATGTACTCTTTTTTTTTCGTTGCAGCCACGAAGCAGCTTGCCCAGCAAAGAATTTTAGAATGCTTTCTTTGACTGTACTAGACAGTCTCAGTAGATAAGCCCCAGGCTTGCCTAGCACCTAGCTTATGCAGGGTGCTGCAGAACAGGTTCAGCTAGACTTGGTACCCTCCCCTCTTTCCTCAGTAGGGACCGTGCCCCTTGTGCTTCAAGTGCTCTCAGTGCACTTACTGATTTATTATTTACGTTCCCTTTGAGCCTTAAATTGATATTCTTTCAAAAGAAAAAGCAGACAATAGCAGCAGCAGCCTCCCTTGCCCCTCCACTCTCTATCTCTCTCCATGGGAATATTTTAGGTTCCTCCTGATGGCTAAAAGAATTTTGAATGTGATAGTCTGCATTTTTATGGTGTCCATCTGTAACCTGATACATCATCAGGATGTCTGCCAACCTGAAATTCCCAGGGAAATCGTCAAAAAGTTGGCTTCATCAGGGGAAATGACCACTGCAGTGGAACGGCGATACGGAACAAAGCTTGACGGTTGCGCATGGGCACGACTATGCTGAATAATGTTTCCGAATTATGATTCTTTGACCCAGAAGTGGTCAGGAAGTTTTTATCAAAATAGTCAAGGGAAATTCTAGAAAAGTCAAGGAATTTGAAATCAGAAATTTGGTAGACACCCTGATGAACTGGTTCCACCGTTCGAAACACTTCACAATCAAGTGAGAATTGGGGAAAGCGAAATATAGAAAGGCAGCAATGGGCGTCTGCCTCACTTGCCTTCAATCTGCTGCATGGACTTTCCATCTATGACACTGTGGGCTCTTAACATGTCCTCGACAATTTTACTTTTGCTCACCTACAAGTTTGTCTGACTTCCAGAACTTATTTCTTGTCATTGGCTTTTTTTTCCCCCAGGACACAGTAAAAACTTTCGGGAACCCGGCATTACTTTTCACTGGAAAGCACCCATGGACATCTGGCTGCATGTGCGTTGTCTGCGAGGACCTATGAATCGACGTCCTGGACTTTTCAGCAAGAATCTCTCGGGTATTAGCCATGTACTGAGCATAGAAAGGTCAGTATGTGGGGGGGTAATCGACGAAGCACACTTTTTGTGCTTGAGCACCTCATGGGTAAAAAAATACAAAGATCTCGGTAAGAGCTGTGAAAGTTGTGACAGCACTCGGAGCACATTCCTAGAACAGGGAAAAATAATGACCAATAACAGTTACTGTTTTAATGTTTTCCATATGTGTTTGGTGAATATTCCAGCTATAATACAAAGGTTTGTGTGTTCCATTGTGTATCTAAACTTCTGTTAGATTTTTTTTTTGTGCATCTGTTGATCTGAGGATTCAAACCATAGAAGAAGAAACTACAAAAAGAAAAACAAAGCTTTGAAAAATAGCAAGTAGGCAAACAAAGCTTTTAGGAAACTTGTTATTTTTTTTTATTCTAATTTAATCCTCAACACCAAGCAGGCAAAGCAAGCCTTCACAAAACTTGTCATTGTAATTTATTTTCGTGCTTGTCTAATAGTTATACCAGTTTTGTGTATTAGTATTATTTCTTATGATGTTATTTGTTTAGTTATTGTGATAAAACCCCTGTGATAAGCCGAAGCAGGCTTTTGAGCCAATATGTATCACATTAGTTTCTAATAAAGTAATTGTTTTAAATACTTGTGGCTTGTTTTGCAGTACCTGCATGGTAGGACTCATGAAGTTGCATTTGCACAAATGGCAGTGATATGAGCTGAAAGAAAACAGCTATCTTTATTGTTAAATTTCAAGATTCCTGCAATTTATTGCCACCCACCTGTCCACTCAAAGCAGGCATGAAGCAACAGAACATGCTCGTTCCCACCAGCTCTTGCCAATAGACTAGACACGTGATAAAAAACATATACAACCTATTGTAAATGATAAGTATAATCAAACTAATAGAAAGTTAAGCTGCCGATTAAAAAAAAAACTTTTACTTTTTTTTTTTGTTGTGTGCAAATTCCAATGTAACAAAACAATGCTGTCCTGAAAGCTTCTGTTGTGTTTCATGATAAATTTTAGAGCAGCATTCAGTTCAGCATCGTTAAGACCATCATCGTTCATTTTTCTATGTTTCATTACAGGAAATTGTAAGATATCAGTTCTGCATTTCGACGTTTACACTTGCAGACAATTGATGTTACTGCTTCTTTTAGGTGGAATCGAAGATTTCATTTCAACTTTTATACTTTCACACAGTTGATGTTACTACCCTTGTTTTAGGGAAATTCAAGTTGAACCTCGCAGGCGGCAAGAAGCCTCCTAACGATCACAATGCCTCCCTTTGTTCAGCAAACTGATACTTGACTAGGGCTGCTATACTCCAGACAAAGTGAGAGTCAGCACTGACTATCTTTCAGAGAGTCGCTCATACACTCCCATGACTCTTTTGTCGGGGGACTCTTCATAAAAGGAGGGTCCTCACAACTCTTTTTACAGAGTCACGGGGATTACCAGGAAGGAGTCGTGTGACTCTTTTTCTCCTCTGGATAAGAGTCGTTAAAGAGTCGCAGTTGACTACGTCACGTGGAGTCGCCCATACACTACCATGACTCCAGTGTGATGAGAGTCGCGGGACTCTTCTTTAAATAAGAGTCAAGTGACTCTGGAGTCGTGGAGGAGTCAAATCTGTAGCGCTCAAAGACCCACCACAGGGAGTCGTGGCGACTCTCTTTAAAAAAAAGAGTCGAGGGACTCTACAAACTGGAGTCGATTCTGCGGCGCGCAAATACCCGCCAAAGAGAGTCATAGCGACTCCTTTTTTTTAAGAGTGTACTAAAACTCATGCCCAATGTGTCCCTTTTCCTCTCCACATATTCCAGCTAGTTCCTGTTACGTATCCTGTCGCTGTACCTGCTGGAACCTCACTTTCTGCCTTGTCCAATTATTTTGTAGTCGGAGACGCTTGCATTGCTTAATGTCACAACCCAGACTGCATTTTTTTTTTTTTGGTCTAAACTTATGTTTCGGCATCTTCATTCGCTGAGCCGCCTCCGTAAGTTGCGGTGATTGGCTCTCAGAGTGTTGTGCGGGAAAGTAGATGCACAGGCTTTTTTTAGAGTTATATAGTAACGCGTTACGGACATGTCTGGTTCTGATGTAGCTGTCATTATAGCGATGTTGCGAGCTTTCGCCTACACTATCTCCCGTATAGCGTTATTACCCAGGTACTCTTGCGCTGCGGATGTTCGGCGTCTTTTGCAGATGACAACGATTATGTCGCAGGCTCTCTGCTTTTTCCACGCTGGGTTTGGTGCTTTTATTTGTTTGTTTATTTGTTGGTTCAACCCGGGAGGGTAAGACAACTGTGAGCGGGCATTACGCCCATACCAAAGGGTCCACAGTGCCTCTCTGGCAGGAAAAGAAAAGGAAAATAATAAATAACTAGAACCGGTACATAGATAAAGGGGAAAGTTCCGTGGAAGAACGCAAATTGAATTATACGCTGTTAGGTTGAGTTAGATGCTGCTAGTTAGGTAGTGCAGCTGCCGCTGCAGCTGCAGTACCTCCAGCAGCTGGGAACCGAGTAGCGAAAAATTCGCTGTCATAACTAGTCTGCGTTTTATTTCAGGGTACGTGACCATTGTTCGCTGATCTGTCCGTTAACCGCCGAATCTTGCGTCGCTCGCTCGTCGCCTGGTGGCGTGTGGCGGCCCGGGATCGTTGAAAGTTTGCTTCTCTCTTTCTCGTGATAACGGTTTCCATGACGCGAATTCGGCATTTTGATGGCATTGCGTCATGCTCGCCACCACAATTGTAACGGCGTGGGGTTTCCACCAAGCAATTCGTTTCGACCATGTTCTGTTCGCCGCATCGGCCGCAGCGGGTTTTGTTGGGGCAATTATCTGCCTTGTGGCCTCCTAGCAAAACCTGGTCTGTATAAGACATCACAGTTACGCGGAGTAATCCCATATGGACCACGTGCGGTAACTGCAAGCCTTTGAAGTTTACGAGGACCGAAGGGTTCGTTGCCCCAAGTCTTCTGTATAGTGAGGATTGCTGCTTCTTTGCACACCAATAGCAATGTGAATTCATTGTCAGTGAAGTCCACTGAAACTCGGACGACGCCGCGGATTGACTTTGTGGAGCGAGCAGTGGGCCGCATTGCCACTTTGCCTATTTTCGTGATCTGCACTAGTTCTTGTGCTTCACGATTGGTTTTCGCGTCGATTGCAACGACATTTGCACGGTTTTGCATGCAGAACTCCGATTAGAGCGTATGCGGTTGCGCGTCATTGTCATTATTTCTTTTGGAGCGAATTGGCCAACTGGTTTGAAAATAACCGTAACTAGTGAAAGTTCACCTTCGAAGGGTTCTGCTGCTGGTTTACGATTCTTGGCATAGAAAGCGGTGATCCAGGGGAATTCCCCCTTCATTTTCGGGTGATAGTTGCGATGCTGCCGTGTCGTCATGTATAGACTCGGCGTTAGGACTAAGATAGGGTTCGGGCATGATGTCGTCGGTCCCGCTGATTTCGGGAATCCCCGGTGGCGATTTCCGATTGCATAGGTTCATCACCTTCCAAAATCAGGTCATCGAGACATACCGTTGTGGTTTGGAAGTACAGCGTTGGTACAAATCAAATTTTGATTTCAAATCAAATTGGACGTTTTAGTGATTTATACAGCGTAAGGTTGGTCTGCCAGTAGGGGCGACACTGGTTTACACTGTAGATGAGCAATTTTGCCAGGTGCAGTTATTAATTAGAAGTTTTAATTTCTAATTAATCTCTAACTAATCTAAAAAAAATTTAAAAAGAAAAAGAAAAAGCAAATTAGAAAAATATCCAGGAGCAAGGAAACTGCGATCCTGTTCAGAAGGCTTCGTCGCCTTCCTTTTCTCAGTAGAGTAAGGATACTATCATAAGTAAAGAGGAACGCAAAGACACTGCAGGTATATGTTCCCGTCTTTCCTTGGTCACCAGTGCTGCCTTCTGGTAAGGTCTTAGCGTTTCAGGCAGTCCTGACTCTGGGATTAAATTGGGCGATTAAACGCAGAGGGTCTCTAGTGAAACAGCTCCCTACCCTCGGCCTTGCCGCTTTTAGAAGCGAGACCCCATACCCACCCCGTCGCAAGGAAGACGGATGGCCCCCAGTTGTTGACGAACTGAAGCGCTGTGCGCTGGTGCGTTGGCTGGTGCTTCGCCGCTTCGCTCCACCAGTGCCGATGCATCCGAGTCGCATGCAGCGAGCTACTGAAGGAGAAACAATCGTGCCAAAGCTTATCAAGCCGACCCCCAAGCTTCGAGTCTCCGGCCTCCCCTTTTCTCTCATAGCCTCTCCAAGCTAGCTCTACAATAGAGCAAAGACTGCTTCTGCCATCTGTCGGGAGTGTCACCCACTCCGCAAGTTTCCACACGCGCGCTTTCCAAATCCACTAATTCCTCGGTGGAATGGCATTCGGTCCGCGACACTGTCAACGCGAACAAGCTATCGCCGGGTTTCTTTGTTTTTCTCTCAGTATTGAAGGACTGTCGTCAAAACTACTCTAGTGGTGGAAAGTGCTGACCCAAGTTGTACACTTTGATCACCGCCAGTAGCCTTTCGAAATAAAATGCAAAAAGCGCCGAAGTCGTGTTCGCACTAAAGCTGGGGTCACACTGCTTATACACCATTCCAATATTTACAACCCCTCAGCCCAGCGTGCGATCTTCTGAGCCCAGCACACGCAGGCAAATCACGTGCAATACGCAGGAACACTGAAAATGGAACCAGCCGGGAGACTTTTTTTTTTTTTTTGAAAGGTCTATACATCGTACAAGAGGCTGTCTGCACATAGATTCGAACGCGAGTCACCGCGAGATCCGTGCTTCAAATGCAGCATGGCAATGAGTTCAAGAAGAAAACTAGGCACGCGGCATTCGAACCACGGATATTGCGGTGACTCGTGTTTGCAGGCTGTCTTTTGTATGATGTATGAGAGCAGTGACCCCGGCTTAACAGTGTAGCGCAGTGCAAGTAAAAAGAAAGCTATAACGTAACATTGCGCACATTATGGAAATATCACGTGCATCGAACTTGTTAAAAGTGCAGAAAGGGATCAGTGCTAGGGCCGCTTTTATTCCTAATATACATAAATGACATTTCTACAGACATTACGTCAAGCATTCGTCTTTATGCGGACGATTGCGTCTTATACCGCAAAATAAAGACATATTCAGACGGTCTAGAGCTACAGGAAGATATTGATCGCCTTAGAAGATGGTGCGAAATATGGAAAATGAATTTAAATATTCCCAAATGCAATCATATAACATTTACCAGAAAATGACAACCTGTTTCGTTTAGCTATTCAACTGATGGCACCCCACCACAAAAGGTGGACAAAGTAAAATATTTCGGCGTTCAGTTTTCGGAAAACCTATCGTGGAGCGCGCATGTAGACTACATGACAGTCAAAGCTAACCTTGTGCTAAATTTCTTGAGGAGGAATTTTCGCGATTGTCCTTCCAATTTAAAAAACGCCCTTTTTATTTTTAGTGTGAGACCTATTTTAGAATACGCTTGCGTGCTCTGGGACCCTAAGGAACGCTATCTAGAACAGAAAATTGTACAAATCCAGAGCAAAGCTGCTAGGTTCGTTACAAAAAATTACAACTTCAAACAAAGTGTTACTGCCCTAAAACGTCTCTTAGACTGGGAACCACTGAACTTTAGAAGACGCCGCCTCCGTTTAAAATTTTTACATAGGACCTATCATGATCAAACAGGACCGGATAAAAGTAAAATCACTGAACTGCCACACTTTCTATCACGCGGATTAGATCATTCCAAAAAAAATTAGAGAATTTTCAGCTAGGACTAATATGTTCAAGTTCTCATTTTTCCTCAGTACCGTTAAACAATGGAACGAATTGCAGAGGAAACTGTTTCAATTCCATCGTCTTATAATTTTTTTTTATAAACTGTCACGTGATAGCTGGGAATAAGGGAAGTGAATTTTCTCTTTTGTGAATGTGTATTCAGAATGCTTGGTGTGTAACACTGTGCTTTGTATCTTCATACCTTTACTTGTACGGAAAATTATATTGGTGGCTAAAGCTTAATACCATTGTGGATTCATGAGTTAAAGTGTTATAATTTTGCAACACAATCTTTTTTTTTTTTTTTGCGAACTTGTTTGTTGTTTTTTTTCGTGTGTTTCTGTACTTCACGACTGTAATTCTTGTGCAAATGTATCCTCACACCTTCCCCCCCCCCCCCCCCCCTGCAATAATGCCTCTTGGCACTGCGGGGTAACATGTAATGAATAAATATATAAAATAAATAAATTGTTACTGCTTGTGCGGAATTCTACGCAGTGTCAGATTATGGCTTCTCCGTATTTATCGAGCTGAATCGTTTCATTAATTGGACTTTTAAATTACGTCGGTAATTTGAGAGTAGAATAACTTCATGTAATTGCCGCTATGTGGAGGTGTATTTTGATAACATAACGGTTGCCCTTGGGAGTCCGGTCTTCTTTACATTTTCTCGGAGTGCAACAAAGGATGTCTCCACTCCTAGACAGACCGACGAAGAAAAGATAAAACGAAGTTCGACAGCATGTGCCCTTCCCTAACCGTGGTAACGCTGGTTCGAGTTTTCCAACGTTTAATATATATCTTTTTTTTTTTTTTAATACAACGCAGTTTTAAAATTTTTATTTTTTCCTACATTGAGCCACTGAGCTTATCAAGTGGAACCGGTGTAGTTTCGCATTGTGTTTTACTTTTGAGTAAGGTTGTTGTATTTTGTTGTGGTTCGTATTATTTGCAGTGTGCGTTTTTTTACATTTATTTCTGACATGGGTTATAACTAGGACTGGGCAGTTGATCGATTAACCCACCGAATAATCTATTAATGCTTTATTCGCTATTATTTTTAACCGGTTAATTGGTTAAATTTTGGCTAACCATAAGAAAATAAAAATTAAAGGCTTTCACCACACAAACGTGGACGAGTACACCTGTATGAAGGGCAATCTTTAGGTGAAATGCTGACCTAAAGTAAACTGGGATGCGACATTTGTAACTCCAAACGAGTGGAGAAGGTTATATGTGTCCCGGCTACTTCAACGCCGTTCGAGTGTCTGTTTAGCGCAGTAGGGACTATTGTGAACAATCAAAGGAGCTCACTCTTGCAGGAGACAATCAACGAACCTCCTTGCCTCTGCAGGTGAATTAATAATCTGAGTATGAGTGTCTTTGAACCCTTTTCAACTACATATCGCGGGTTATTCACAATTCTAATTCTACATTGCGCCGCTTATCGTAAATTCAGCAAAGGCAAAAAGTGTAATTTTGACATTTTTTTTTAAATATATTATTCATCCAAATGAACCGAAACCGATGAATCGACTAATCAATCGATTAAGAGTGGCGATTAATCGGATTGAATTTTTAATCGACGCCCTGCCCTAGTTATAACACCTGTGTGTGGATGTTTTGTGCTGGTTATTTGCGTAAACTTGCGATGGCTCGCCGCAAGTCGACAGCTGTTAAAATATTTGGTCACGGGCATATTTAGTTACCTTGCTTAGTAAAATTAACTGAGTACTCTAAAAGGGTGTAATTCTTGGTCTTATCTCTACAGGGTCTACGACGAAAAATGCAAAAAATTGCCATTTTACCTAATAAAGCTTTTTTTTAATTTTTAATGACAAGTTTGTAACCAGCTATACTACTGGTCTTAACTGACGAAAATCAAAATATATGGATGTTTCCACAATAATAATACCCGTAGTTTTCCTGGTATTTCACTGAACCGTGGCCAAGCTTTTCCTTGTGAAACTGTGCATCGACCAGAAAAACGTTGCTGCCGTCTCTGTCAGTCCCGAAGGTCCAGTGCAGTGAGATACATAAGGCGTATAGGATAATTACGTTTTAATTAGTTTTCCATAATTATATTTTCATTTGTGAAAACAAACATATTTTCCCAGTTAGAAACTTGATAAACGTAATCGAAAACCACTAAATTAGTAGATTTTAGAAAGACTTGGAGCGCGTGCGAAACGTGGTATTGCGCTATAATTACCGCATGTGTAACAGGCACAAGGTTGACAGGGAGAGAACTCAAATAATATTAGAAACAGAAAAAAACACTCAGGTCAGTCAAATTGGGGTACATTTCCGGGACGCAGAAAAGCAAAGCACGCGCTCCAAATTTTCCTAATATCGATTGATACTGTGACTTTCAACGATGCCCATCAAGTTTCTAATTGGAACTATATGTTTACTTTAGACTGACTGAAGAGGTAATTATGCATTAAAAACTTTATTATCTTTACGTTGTGCACCTCAATAAATATGCTCCTTGACAGTAACTAGGTTACCAATGTTATTTTTGTATTGATACGGACGTTTTATGGAAACATGAATTGGTCGATGTTCGGTGAAACACTCCGTATAAAATGAACTAGAAGCATAGTAACTCATTTCCGCTTAGTGTTCTATTTACCATTTCGTGTGTTGAAACTTTTCGTTTGCATCTCCGATTTTTGTCACGCAGAACGGGACTACTGTCTGCCAGCGAACGGTCTGTCCTCCGCTGCAGTGTCCTCCAGAACACCAAGTGGCCAGCGCTGGTAGCTGCTGTTCCGAATGCAGGAGGCCGGAAGAGAAGAAAGCCATGTGTTACTACAACAACCAGAAGTACTATGTGAGTTCTTTCAGCAAATAGGTTTGACAGTAATAGTATATCCGTGTAATGAAGTCTAAATAGGGGAGTGTTTTGTGTGACCGCAGGCGGTTTGTTGATGCTCCTTGTGTTTGCGCGGACAGTTGGCACCACTGGCATTTCATTAGCGAGCCAAGAAAACCTTTTCCATCGTTCATCAGAGTAGCACAGTGAAGTGTTGTTTTTACTGTTACTCGGCGCTTTCATAAAATCAACGAGCAATACCTAGACTACATTGCGCAAACCACTATGACAGCAGTGGAAATGCGTGTTTTGACAGCGCTTGTTTATCAGTTTTGTACTCAATGGCTTGCCATCACAACAACCAAACAATAGCGTAAACATTAAGCATGTTTACGTTATTCCCACATCTGAAGTTTCGTAGCCTCTAATTGGACTTCTACGCGGTCACAACACTTCCCCAATATTGTATACTCCGGATCCCTATTTATACGCGACTTTCTATTAGCTGATCTAAAGCCCAGTCGAAATTGCAAGGAAATTACGTTGAAGCAGTGCAAAACACATAGTATGCCTAGATATTTTTCACGGTGTGTGTATTTCTCTTTCTGTTAGTTTTTGGTGGCCATCGAATTACTGATGAACGCAGACACAGTGGTTACTCTAAAACCTTGGAAGCAAAGGGTGAGGGGGCAGGAGCTCACCACCTGCTGACCTTGAGATTTACCTAGCTTCGATTTATTATAAAAACATGCTGTCTCTATGATATTAATTCTACAACCATCAAAGGGGAGGGGAGAGGGGGCGTACAATAGTGCTACTTTGGGAGAGCTTAACATTGTGAAAATTCCTGAAACTTTTCTGTTACGCTTACACGTCTCTAATACATGGCCCTCCCACAAACCTTACCTCATGGTGCCTTCCCTTCACCATACCCAATCAAATGTTTGAGGGAACGATTATGAGGACTTTAGCGCCTCAGGCGTATAAATGAAAACGATCCAACGGATAATTTTGTCAGTTCAATTAAGTGTTCTAAATGAAAGTGAACGGACCTTTGGATTTCAGAACGGAGACACGTGGAAGCTAAAGAAATGCACCAAGTGTTCCTGCCATCATGGTGTGGTTCGCTGTGGTGTGGAGGAATGCATCACAGCGCCTGTCTGTCCTCCGAAAAAGAAATTAGTGACACCACCAGGCAAATGTTGTCCAACATGCGTTGAAGGTAAGCAATTTAAGAATTATTGTAATCATATAAAATTCTCTAAAATTGAAATGACACTGGCATCAAACAAATGTTAAGATGTTTTCTCCTATTGTCAGTAAAAATTGAGTGTTTCAAAACTTAAAAAAAAAAACTAGACTGAAGATTTGATCTTTATGGGACACCAATAAATATGAACTTTTTAGATAAAGCTTTTTGTTCCCACGCATGTGTTCATCTTACTTGAAACTTCGGTTTGTGCTAGTTTGTTCACAGTGAATTAAATGATGTACGCAGCACGAACTAGACACTGAAGAAGAAAACTAAGTAAAGACTGTCTGTGTTCTATGTTTGCCTTCCTTCGTATGTATCGTTTCGCACTTTTAAGATATTTTAATTCATTCGGTATGAACCTTGATTACTTGGTTTTAAAGATGATTGTTTGGAATTTCAGTTTATTTGATGTTTGTGAATTATATTCACATATTTGACGAATTAATCATTTACTTTGGTATTTGAACAAATATCTATGCCAAAATTTCACTACAGCATGCGCCAATCGAGGCAAACACTAACTTTGATCACAATGTTTGTGTTTTACGCAAAAAAAAGCAGAGGAACTTATTTTTTATGACTGATGCCACTCTGGCGATTCAAACAAAATCTAGACGTGTATGCACATGGTCAAAGGTTTTGAGCAGGCATAGCCGAGCACGTAAAATAAAAATTGAGACACGAACGCTAGTATATTGGAACGTGGAACAAGATTCACCCTCAGACACTAGTTGCACCCTTTAGAAACTACCAAAGAAAGCCGTGAGGTTCATTTAAAAACAAAAAAAAATTATAATTTATTTCTTCACGTTACTCACTAATTGGGTTCCGAGTTTTCGGAGTTTATTCGGAGGGAAGTGTGGAGGACGTTTTTTAGGGCTTTAATTTCGCCTAGGCATTCTCAGCTTTCTGAAATTTTTGGTTCCGTTCAATTGCAGTTTTTGTTTTCTTATTTTTGTTTTTGTGGTTTTATTTTTCAAGATTACGCACCAAGTTTGGTGCTTGTTATGTGTGTGTGTGTGTTATTTTTTTTCAGCACAGTCTTTAAAAAGCTAGAATGGACTGTATTCGCACGAAGATAAAAATGCAAACCAGGCATGCGCTTTAAGTCGGTTTATTCGTCGTACAATTAAGTACTTCAAGCTATTCTAGTGCTACTTACTTGTCACCTACTCTAAGTTCTACGCAGTGTTTTATGCGGTTTCAAATAGGCTGTTTTGCTTATGTATGGGATTGGTGGTTTTGAATTCCAGAAAAAAATCGCCCCTCCCTCTGGTTCGTTTTTTTTTTTTTTTTTATGAAAGGCGTTTTATTTTTTGTCGCGACGCGCATTGAGAAAGTGCTAGAAAGAAGTCACAAAATTAACCCAAGGCTAGGGAGGGACATTAGTTTCTTTTTTGGAGCCATAATTCCGGAAATCGCTCGGATAAATAAGAATCGCAAAACTACTTACCAGTGACTGCGTATCAGATGGTATATACAAGGTGTTCGTTTTTAATTCGAACAAACATTATCAAAGGGGCTGACAGTTATACGGATGCCGTCTTCGTCGTGTTTTATGGGGCTCGGCACATGTTCAAAAGGGGGACAACAGTCACAAATTAACTTTTTAATTAATGGTTTTATGCGTCATGTTGCAATTATATTTTTAAAGACGGTCGTCATTAGAGGCTATACTAATTGAAACAGTTTGCGAAAGGCAACGCGTTTACGGATATTCAGCGATCAGTTTTCGCGTTTTAGTTTTCCTATTCCGAAACTCAGAATTGCAACGGACGTTGCGTCCAGAATGACATTGATACATAGAAGACTGACGCAATCATTTCGCGCACGTCGTCGTTATCTCGACAGTGCCCAAAACAACTACGTAACTCTTCTACGCATTATCGTGGGTGGCCCTTCCGACCCTCTTTCTGCGTCTAGTTTCGGAATCGAGCGACGAAAACGCGAAACTTATCCGTGGATATCTCGATGCCCGATGGATTTGCACAGCTCGTTCAATTTGGTCCAGCCTACAAAACTTACTACCTTCAAAAAGAAGAATTGCGGTAAGGCACGCAATTTTTGGTGAATGTGAAAACAAGATTTTTGGCATTACAAAATTTAACTAAAATTGGTAAAATTTGTTTTTACAGAGGATGGCATTTGCACGGTATTTGGAGACCCTCACTACAAAACATTTGACGGAAAGATCTTCAACTACCAAGGCCCTTGTCGCTACGTCTTAGCATCTGATTGCAGTGGTGGGACCTTCTCCATTGAAGTATGGAATGATGTTCGGTACTCAAAATCCTTTTCCTGGACGAAATCTGTCGTTATTCGGGTGAGTAGTTGCTAATCGATTGCAACCTTAACTACGATGGTCAATTCTGCGAAATAGATTCATAGCTATTTTTCTTTTGACGTCTTTTTCCGCGCTTCGATGGGGTTGCAAAGTTGGGAGGTCGATGTCACGAAACCTTGGTCACGAAAGTGACGCAACGCAGATAACACCGGAGGGCCGCGCTGCTTGCTGTCGAGAATTGCGCAGTGCGCACGCACGTCCTTTTTTATCTGCCGGCTTGATCGTTTGCTCGCTTCAACGCGACACGCTCCTCTCTGATTGAAACGGCGAGACACCGTTCGGGCAGCTCATAATAATCGCTAGTTGGTGGGGAGGCAAAAGGTAAACAAAGCTTTACCTGACCAGACCTCACTACCCTTGTGCATTGCTCAGGAGTGCAGTAATATAGCAAACCCAAAAAGAGAAAAAGAAAGCAAAAATAAATAACACAAGCATATAAATATTCTGGAGATCACATTCCTATACACAAGATAGCTGCATTTAGGGAAACATAACTTAATGCTACAAACATTAGTAAGTGAGATCACTGCAACAGATAGCGGTCGGTAGTCTCATACACACGGGTCTGAAACCTAAAACACATAATGAATATTATTCTTATACATGATGATATAAATTCGCGTTACTATAGGATTAAGACCATAAAGAAAAAAGAAAAGCACCGGTGCCGGTGACAGCGGCCGAGCGGCCAAGCTCGCGTGCTCTGTGGCACGGGCAGTTCACGCGACTCTCTCGCGCGACTCGGCAAAGCGTTAAAAACAATCGCACGCCGTTCCGTATATGCGCCTCGGAGATGGCGGAGCGGGCGGCTGCACATTTGCCTCTACCAGACTCCGAACAACGGGCATTGGCTTCTTGTGCGCCCGACATCGTCATGCTGTAGCAGCCCCTCCTGGACGTTTCTTCAGCTGAGGGCGTAGTTCTACGCAAATGTGTGCAGCATAGTAAACCTATGCACCGACCAATTTTTTTTTTCTTTCTGGAGACTTGTGTTTCATGTTTTAATGTAACTGAAGCATTTTCTTTTTAAGTCGCAGTGTTCCGTGTGAAAGAAATATTGTAACTCATTGGTGATTTTTTTTCCAACCAGGTCAAAGACATGAAGGTTAAGCTAGGACAGTTTCTTCGAGTACGAATTAAGAAGGAACGCATTAAACTGCCCTTTGTCAAGTTGAGAGTCCTCAATATTCTTCAGGAAGATCACAACATTGTGGTCAGAATAAACAAAGGTAAGAATAAGCATTAAAATTTGACTGCTCTGCTTACTTTTCCTATAAAAGTGCAAACCTCTATAAAGTCTAGCGAAATTGCCATGGTTTCTTATTCAAATACAT
The DNA here is from genome assembly GCF_016920785.2 of Ixodes scapularis. Classification (NCBI taxonomy): domain Eukaryota; kingdom Metazoa; phylum Arthropoda; class Arachnida; order Ixodida; family Ixodidae; genus Ixodes; species Ixodes scapularis. Next base: position 35,529,800 of record NW_024609884.1, on the reverse strand, counting down.
AATAAATATTGTAGTAGGGATGTTGAACCATGAAAAGTGTATTCTTCATGGGTGACTTGATTTGTATACAAAAAAAGTGTTTCGTTCAACTCCGACTGTGAGTATTGGGAAAACTTCAAAAAGATAAAACAAATATAAATGTCGCACAAATAACATGGGAGTTCTGACCAGTTTCAGTAGGCTGCTTCTTCAAAACCCTTTTTTTTTTTAATCTCTATTCACAACTTCAATTTCTCTCTCGAGGTAGAGAGAGAGGGAGAGAGAGGAGGGCATAATTATATGTTTCTGAAAATTGCTACCACAAGCCACTACCATATCACGATAGCTGCTGTATGAATTTTAATAAACAAAATATACTAATTAATCAGACATCAGACGAAAGAGTTTGTTGATGTTTTTCACACTGAAGCGGTATCAAAAGGTATAAGTTGGGCATATGCAAATTTAAGCTTTATATCGAATCACATAAAAAATAAATAGTCACCCCATTTTAATAATCTTTATTGAACTAAATTATGTTTAATTGGTGAAATAATTCTTATTTAACTATATAATTTTTAATTGAACTGAATAATGTTGATTATTGAATCGAATAATGTTTGCAAAATGTAAAAACCCCTATGAGGAAAGTATGTAATTTCTTATTACCAAGGTTTAAAATCTTTTTCTTTCTTAGCAGTATTCTCCAATTGTATTCTGCATACAAACAATGTTGCAATAAAAAATCTTTTTTTATGTTTTACGAAACAAAAAATAGGAACAGAATTACAAAGGTTATTCCCAATCAAGAACGTTGTATGTCCCTCAGAAATATGATTGAACTCTCATAACACTACGCAACGTACAATAAATGAAATTATGCACTTGGCATAAACGAAACAAATAATCATCTGAATTTGAATCGGAAATTATATCATAGTCATTCTATGTATCCTAATTGTGTATATCCAGACTTGGCAAATGAAAATTTACTCCCAACGTTCGTGGCGCATCAAAACAACGTAATCTCTCATACACGTTAATAAGCAGCGTAATGTGTTTTGTTTATGTTTTAGAAGAAAGTCAAACCTTGTAACATTGACAAAAACAAAGCTTTAACACTCAAGATGTTCCCGCACGAAACTTGCCTGGAGGATGCGCCTTTCCCTTCGCGAGGGCGCGCTGCGGGAAAGTGGCATCTGCACTTTACCACAGTGCATCAAAGCCACGGGGAAAGCGCACTCAACGGAGCATACGCTACAAGCGCCCGTTGTCACCGATTAAAAGAAATAGTGAGCGTAGTTCTTGCGTTGCACGAAGTAGTCCTTTCAAACATTTAATGCAAAAAAAAAACTATTCTGTTGGTGTTTTTGATTATTTGAAAAGTGTGAATTTGAATAAAATATTAAATAACTGATCTTAACTGCACATGGAAGTACTGTTCATTCGCCACATAAAGAGGAAACTTTGCGACGCCGTGCGTGCAGCCGAACCCTTTTTACGACAATTCTTGGGGTGAAAACGAATTTAGAAAGAATCTGATATTTAAATCGAAGAGGAAATTGAATATAACAATATTTGGATCGATATATGGCAATTAAAAATGTTCATAAGCCTAGTAAAATTGAACATATTTCTAACGAGCAGTGCGGGACCAACGAGAGAGTTTATTATTGAGATCACTTCATTCTATTAGTTGAGCGCGAAAATTACGAAGTGGGACACCAAAACAAGTCTACCGCGTGGCGGTGTGACCATGCGACTTTTGCTTTGTTTATTTGAGGAAGTGAGGGAGCTATATTAGCTAGTGCAGTAATCCGCTGTTAACGCAAAGTCTGATATTTTGCAACATTGGTGAACACAAATCTTTGTTGTGTGCACTGATCTCTATGACAATTGCTAGATCGCGTTTCCCGGTCCCGCGAGCGAAGCGACCAGACGGCCGTCTTGCGTAGACGAATTGCGGTTTTGCTAGCGTTGCAAAGGCTGGCGGCAGCTTGCTGAAGACACGTTTTCTACTCATTCGTCGTCATTCACTGAAGAATTTTTTTAACTTTCCTGTGTAAGCGTTGAGACTTTCCGTTTAGAACACGTGGAAAATTTTATGAAAGCGCAGTGCCGCAGGAAATAAGGCAGAACTCGTACAAAACAAGCCTCGCCGGTCTCGCCGGCATGATCAATGCTTCCTTGGCACGCCGAAATGCTCCGTCTCTGTGCCTTCACACGCTTGGATAGCGATCAAGAATTGGTGCCGCGGCAAAGTTTTGCAGTTGTGTAGCGCGTAGATGTGTTTGCATCATGTATCGGCCGCGGAGTTCTGGATCGTCCAGCTGTTCCGGCGATTTGTTATCACTAAAGGGGGGAAAGCAATCTGTACGGTTGCTCTTAGGCATTACTAACCATGGATATCTTTCAAATCTACTCTAATGGATCACATGGCAGCACAAATAGAGTTACTTTGTGGAGCAAGGAGGGTTTTCGAAGGCAAAACTACAAGAGAGCGAGAATTAAACTTTTTGAAGCGCTGCCCATACGGTCGTGTGCAATATGTTGACTAAACACAAATAGGCGAGCCGCGCGCAAACGTCAAGTACAATAAAGTAGGTTGATAATCAGCCAGCACTGATCAGTGATGAGGAGCTGTTGTGCGCGGTGTTCTGAAAACCGTCTAACGACGAAAAAAAGACGTACCTTCCTTCCCCCCCCTCTTCCGTGTCCACTGGACGCTGGATCAAGCTCGTTTCTGGACTGCGAGTGCAGCAAGTTACAAATACAGTCGCCCGAATAAAGTAAAACGCTGCTCCAGAGGCACATACGGCTTCACGCACATTGCGCTCGCAAAACACATTCACACGGCGCCAAAGCTTGATCGGTATCCAAGCGTGCGAAGGCACAGAGACGCAGCACTTCTGCGTGCCAAGGAAGCTTTGGTGATGCTGCGAGACCGGCAAAACTTGCTTTCGACGAGTTGTGCCTTTTTCCTGCGGCACTGCGTTTCCGAAAAAGTTCCACGTGTACCGTAATCAACTGACAAGTGCCCTGACAAAAGCAAGGGAGCGTTATCATCAGGAATCCTTTGGAAACACTGTAGGTCGTTCTGACCTTATGTGGACGAACTTAAATTCAGTTATAGAGGGCAAATGTTCCCATCGTGTAGAACGCATCATTTCTGCAGGGGATTAATTAACTGGCGTGTCGTTGGCAAACGCACTTAATGACACTTTTGTTGATTTGCCTCAAATTAACTGTAGAGATGCCGCATATGATAATATAACTTTTAGAATTAGGGATTCCATTTTTTTAATGCCAGTTGCTGATAAAGAGGTGTCTACTCTCTTTATGAAATTAAAAAAAATAGCCATAGTTGGGATGCCTATGGTATGCAGATTCGGCCGGTAAAATATGTTTTACCACTGATCACTCCCTTCCTTACATTTTTAATCTATGTTTTTCAACTGGGGGTGCTTCCGCAACTTATGCAAAAAGTTAGTGTCTTTACGTTATAAAAAGGGGGAGAAGAACGACATAAATAATTATAGACCTATCTATGTCTTGCCGGTTTTTCATAAGGGCTTCGAAAAACTTATACGTATTCGTCTGTCTAATTTTTTTGAATAAGTATCGTGTAATTGTTAATGATATCGATTTGGGTTTATGAAGCATCATTCGACAGATCTTGCATGGCTGGAACAAAAATAATTTCTTTGAGAGATTTTTGAGTAAACCACGTGGCTTTAGCCGTATTTATTGATTTTACGAGAGCATTTGATTATCTAAACTATAACTTATTGCTAAAAAATCTTTATGGAATTCGGGGTCAAGCGCTTAAGTTGCTTCAGTCATATTTGAGTAATCGTAAGCAGTTTGTCTATTTGAATAGCTTTTCATCTGAAACAAGGTCTGTTTTCTCCGGTGTACCACAGGGGATTATTTTGGGACCTTTGCTATTTAACATTTATATTAACGATACTGTTAACATAGGTCCTCTTGCTAAATTTGTTATATAGGCAGATGAAACAACCCTTTTATTTTCGGCTAAGACTAGTGATGAACTTATCAACTGCGCAAATGATACTTTAACAGGGCTGCGAAATTGGACATCAGACGACGGACTTAAAATTAATAGTGGTAAAACCAAAGCAATTCTCTTCTGAACCAAAAATTATAAAGAAAAGTCTCGTAATAAATTCAAATGTTAGAGATAGTAGAGAATTTCAAGAGTCTTGGCGTTATTTTTAACCAGTATTTGTCTTGGGACGATCATGTAAGCTATATGCGTCCTAGATTGTCCAGGGTCATTGGATTAGTCTCACGAAACCGTTTTATTTTACCAAACAACTTTAAACTACTTATATATCAAACTCTATTTATATCCCACTTAAACTAATGCCACCTGGTATGGGGTACAACCACTAGTTCAAATCTACAAAAAAATACATCCATTACAAAAGAAATGTGTCCGCCTCATTGCGAATGTTTCTTATATTTCAAGCACCCAGTGTTTGTTTGAAAAAATATTATTTATTGCGTGTTTTCGATGTGTACGCGTATAAACTTGTGGTCCGCTTTAAGGCAGGAAAAAAAAAAGAAACGTGGATATTCTGGCCGAACTTTTCCAAACTAAGGGAACATGTTACCTCTTATCCAACTCGTTCGGCGGCACGTTGGGCTGTGCCTCTTTGCCATAACAACTATTCCATGCAGTCTCTAAAGTATATGCTACCTACTTTGCTAAATTTCCACTTAAACAAAAACTTTGGTGTAATGTCTGTCACAATGCAAGATTTATTTTCTTATTTGAATTGAATATATTGGTTTGTGCGATAGGTTGTAATCTAGTTTATTTCTATACAGTGTTGATACTTTGCTGTTGTTTTGTATTTCACTTTGTGATATGAAACTGTAAGGGAGCAGGGGGCTCCAACAAGCTGTTAAACAGCTTTTTCCTTCCTCCATTCCTGTGTTGAATGGGAAATAAACATTATTACTATTATTATTATTATTATTATTAATACTATTAAGTCTCAACGCTTACACAGGGTCTTAAAAAAACTTCTTCAGCGAATGACGACGAACGAGTAGAAAACGTGTCTTCAGCACGCTGCCGCCAACCTCTGCAACGCTAGCAAAACCGCAATTCGCCTATGAGCAAGATGGCCGTCCGGTGGCTTCACTCGCGCAGCAGGACCGAGCGGGGAAGCGCGATCCATCAATTGTCATAGAGATCAGTGGTTATGTGAGTGTCACAAAAGAGATTTCTGTAGCTGCCATATATTCATTTATCGCTCATTCCAAGCGGTCTTCAGAGTAGAATCAATTTTTCCGAAATTTGTTCCCAAAAGCTAAAAAAATTACTGAATTTGAAAGTTAAACATAACATAATGATTTGTTTTGTTTCTTCATTCTCTCCGTTCTTTTTTTTTTTTTTTTTCCTTGGGCTTGCTCATTATTAAGTCTTGTCATTTTAATATATTCGAATTTCTGAAAAAATATAAAAACTATGTATATAATTTTTTATGGTTTCATGACAAATCTTTCTTTACATTGTCTTTGACAGGAGTCAAAGTTGTCTGGGATGGAGATAACTATGTGGAAGTGTCCGTGTCTCCTACATACAAGGGAAAGTTGTGTGGCCTTTGTGGCAACTACAATGACAAACAAGATGATGACTTCATGTCGAGGAATGGCACTCGTCTCACGGACCCGAACGCATTTGGAAATTCATGGCTGGTTCGCATTACATTTGTTATGTACTTATTTATGTGTATTCGTTGAAATTACTTCAGTACTGCTGGAACATAACGTAAGGAGTGAGAGCAAAAAGAGTTTTTAAATTAATTGATGTACATGGATACCCATCAAAATGCACATTAAAGAGCACACCAAAAAGTCAATAAAATGACTGAGTAACAAAACGAAAAATCAACATCTATTAGATATAGCAAATAATGTCAAGTACCAACATCAACAGAAGTTGTGTAGTACTGATTGTCTTAATCAAAATATCGGGGTCAGATGTGTAAATAAAATCTGATGTTCGTTCCATTCGTTTCTATTAAAAAAAAAAAGCTAAGTTTTTTTGTTTTTTTTTAGGGGCCAGCATTATATTGTTAATTTTTTCTTATTTCGTTGACATTCTGTATCCTGTGGCATTTTACTGAAAGCCTTTACTCTACTTGGCAGGTTGGACGTCGAAAAAAATGCTTAAGACCTCCTAAAAGACCCAGCCATCCTCTGGACTGCAGGCTCAAGGACTGGAGTTTGCGTTTACAAAACCTGCAGAACTGCAATAATATCAAGCAGGGTTCTTTCAAGCTTTGTCATAAGGCTGTTGAAGCAACTCCATACTTCAGGTAATTAGTGACTGGTTACTCCTAATTGTTTTTTTTTTTTTAATGTAAAGACTGAATGTTGTATAACTCATTTTAATTATATTTAGATTTAGTGCATGAAGGACTTTAAACTATTTTACTTTGGAAATATTACTAATATTGAACTTGCTCATCTATAAAACTTATTTTTGCTCAATACCTTTTGTAGGGCTGTTCATATAGCTATCCTCTCTAAGTGTTGTATTATATACTGTAGGATTTATAAAGGTCAGTATTGCTTTTTTACATAATATATAGCCGAAAGTCAAATATGTATGCCAAGTGCACAGATGGTAATTGTTGACTTTCATCTTTATTATATCACATTATCTTATCTGTCTATATATCTATTGAGGAAGGAATAGTCAAAAGGTCGGGGGCATATGAAAAATAAATTTGATCATGGCTGGGCACTTGCCGTCCATCCAGAGCCGAGTGTAACTGCCCACTCCTCAGTTGTTTACTGGGGCTCTGCTCATAATCTTACCTGCTTCGCAATAATTCCTTAAGACTGAATTGTTTGCTCAAAGAATTAGCTCAAAAGTGGAGGCATGAAAGGATTGTCTCTAGTGTTCTGTAATTACATGATGTTTTTTTGTTTTTTGTTTTTTTTGGTACGCTAGATCCTGCATGTTGGACATGTGTGAATGCCTGCCATCGGACAAGTGTTACTGCGACTCTCTGAACGCATATGCAAGAGAGTGTAGCAGAGCAGGAATTCAAATAAACTGGAAGAACTCAACTAACTGCCAAGGTAAAATTAATTTGCCAAATTTCATAGGCTAGAATTGTTTGTGATATCCTTGGAAAATACTAGGACAGCAATTGACATTTTGATGAGGCTAGATTTCATGTAAAAATGTCAGCTACCATTCCAGACATCATTCTTCGGATTCCCTTCTTGGCTAATTTAGCCAGTCATGGTCTTGCTCCCTAGCTTGCTTAAAATTGGAGCCACTGTGTTTCCCTGATGCTAATAGCGCAGTGGCATTGGAACAGGGAGTGCAGGAGGGGGTGCGGTCGCCTACCCAGCCATTTCAGACATTGCTAGTAAACATTTTGGGGGGACCCCCTCCCATCTCCCAACCACTTCCGACGCCCCTGTAAGGAAAAGTCAGGTTTTGGAACACCTCCCTTTGGGCATTGGTTTGGATGGCAATGTCCAGACCAACCAACTGTGCTTTCTCCCTCTCCGATAGGCATGCATTGCCCACGGAGCTCCTACTACACCACCTGTGGACCCCCGTGCCGGCGCACATGCAAGAACTACCAGCAGGCACGGCCGTGCCGACGCAAGTGCCAACCAGGCTGCCAGTGCAATCCGGGCCGGGTTTGGCACCGGGACCGCTGCGTGCTTCCCAGCGAGTGCCCCCTGCCCACCTCCTGATCTGTGCGGCAGGGAGGTCCCTCCCGAAAGAGCCGCTTCCGCCGGCCCCCATGGGCACCGCCCCCCAAAGCCAAGCTCACGGCCAAGCCTACCTCCGAGCACGTTTCTGAGCCCGAGCTTGTGCACGAGCTTGGGGGTCATTTGTCGACCTGGCGCTCCAAACAGTTGCAACCACCCATGGTTAATCATTGGGGTCATTGAAAAAGGGGCAGGCTTCCACATTTTTTAGGAGGATATTTGTCCTGGGTACTGTTTGGTCAGAGGAAATGGCAGCTCTGGTAACTCAGCCACACATAAACAAAATGTTTTATTTTGGAGAGTAGTAGTACCAAGAAACGGAATCGGAAACTCGAGTCCAAAAACCGGTCGTCATTCGGAGATATACTCCGTCTGCCCCCGAGTAGCAGTAGACCAGGAGATACAGCCTTGCTTGGTCAGTTGGGCATTGTCTTTGCACCACGTATGTGCACTTTCCCTGTATGCGTACTGGTGGAGAATGTGGATATGTGCTGCAAGGCCACCAGTTTATTCGTCCAGAATGAAGCCCTTACTGCAATGGCAGCTTAGGGGTCGACTGAGTATAGTATACCGCACAAGAAAATTCCAACATCATTTCGTTTTTATGAGTGATATCCCAGTTTTTGGTGTCTTAGTTCCCATAATTTGCTAACATGTCTCAGACTGGGTACACATTGTTGTGATGAAAAAAAAAGAAAAAGATATAGGTACACATCAATTTAAAGGGAGGGATAAGGTCCATTTTTGACCCTTTCTGCCAACACCCATGTTGCCTGAGGATAAGTATTGCAGCCTGTTGACGGTTGATTTGTTTTCGAACATGTGTATAGGAACAGTTTGTGCTCAAGATCACACCACTTCATGAAATGTGTCATTCTTGACTTGGCATGGAAGAAATTATTTAAAAAAACACAGTCACATTTCTCAATTTTTAACAAGGTCCTTCTATAACAGGATTAAAAAAATGTAACGTCCTTTGAAAACAGTGGGTATGTTTAGCATTTAGAACTATGGCAGTGCAATAGGGTTCTTGGGAGATAAGATTGGTCACAATATTTTACAAAATCCTGAAGTCTGTCGAACATATAGACAACACAATTTTGTAAACACCAAGGCCAAAGCCACGAAAAAACATTTGGTATAATATTTATTAAAATTCAGTTGGTGAAAGTGCCATTCCAGCTCTAAGATGCTTATATTGAAGATATGATACCCTTTGAGCCCTACATTTCTAAAAAGCAGTCAACCAAACAGGTAGTGCAAGTACATAGGCAAGTTCCTTTTATTTCTGACCATCATTAGACATATTTCCCCTTCAGATATGCCAGGGAAGCCCCATATTCTGCATAGCAAATTTCAAAAGCCTGCCTTGTTTACTGTACTGGCACGGCATGGCATATCTCAGCTTGAGGCCTAAGGATTTAGCATGTTCAAGCCGTGCAGGTTCAAGCGTAGTCGGTTGTATGGTTCCTATCATTTCAACGAAGGTGTGTCCAGGTCAACTGTGAAAAAATCAAGTCTGATGGTGCTCAGACATTGGCATTGTGGGTTTCTCCTTGTGCGGCCTAGGCCTCGAAAATCCCACTCCGCAGCGAGCTCACAGAGCTAGCGTGCTATGCTCTGTGAGTGCAAGTCAAACGCCAGTCACACGTTGGTAATGTTAACTGCGTGTTTATTGCTCTAATAACAACTATGTACGCTGGCGGCCGCCGTCGAAGCGGAATAGTCCTCGGTTCGAACGGTCGGCCACAAAGGAGTCCAACGGGGAAAACACTCACCGGGATGCTGGCCGTGCTCGTAGTAACCTTCGCATGCGCCGTCAGTTCCCAGGAGAATCTCCCATCCCTTGGCTCCCGCTGGTTTTGTTGGGTTTACCGGGGCTCAGTAGCCAATCAGGAGTAGACGGGTCCGCTCTTCTTTGTTTAGGGGTCCGAGGGAATCCACCCAGAGGAGGACAGGGTGGCCACCCCATCAGAGTACAGCCCTCTCCTTTCGCTAGTGCCCATATGGCCGCAGCGGTGGCCCACACAAACCCCATTCGCAAGTGTTAAGGAACCACAGTTCCCACAGCATCAGCATTCTGGTCCAATTGACTCGGAGCTGCATAGCTGATGACTCATGTTCCGAGCCTGTTCATATTTATGTATGTCAAAAAGATGTGTATTCGCAGTGCTGTGTGTGCAGTTTGTTTTCGTTGTATCATCCTTCATATCATTACATGTTTCTAGTACCTTACTCTGAGTGTGTGCATTCAGTTTGAGCTTCATCATTTGTTTCATTGTTCTATTGTTTTATTTTGAAGTACTCGTCTTTTTTATCTGTGACGTTTGTTCAAAGTTGCATCAGTTCGACTAAAATTGTATATAGTAGCATTGTAAAAACATGTGAGATTATGGTATTTTTTGTTTGAAAGTCATCTGTTTTCCTTGCATCTTCATTCACTCATAAATTTTTCTTTCCCATTTTAGGCACAGATCTGATCAGTAGCTGCATAAGTACACAATAATCTCACCTGGTCCCATTCCACTCAACTTCTAACATACATTTATATTGCTCTTTACTATTGATGTGCAGTTTCCTAGAACTGTGAATGCACATTCAGAACAATGTGCATCGAGTATGTTTCTCTTGTGATCAGCTGCCTACATTAAAAAATAATAATAAATTACCTGTTGACCAACAGTACAAGTAAAAAAAGTGACAACTCTGAATTCATGGTGATTCAGGTTGAGATTTTGCAATCCCTGTGCAAAACTTTAGATGTGTTTTGGGGATTTTGATTAACTGACTCATTTAAAGTAATAAGTCAGGCAAGCTGATACAGGTGATTCTAAAAGGACAGACAAACTGAAGTCTGAACACAATTGAGATTTCTGTTTGTCCATCCTTTTAGTTAGTTCTCTTAACTCACTCAATTTAGCATGTTTCTAAATGTCATGTTGTGTTTATTTTATTTGTTTGTTTGTTTGTTTGTTTGTTGTGGGCTTGCCACTATACTTTTGGTAGCTGTAATGCATGAACTAACGTACATTTAGAGCTAAACGCCTCTTTTCTCCAGATTTTTTTTAATTCACGACTTTCAGAAATGCTGGCAGCATGCCAAGGCAGCTGAATTCGGTTTGAGATTGGATATGTTATTCCCAGATACAGTAAATAGTATAGTAGCAAACAAAATGAAACTGAATGCTGGTTACAGTTCAGTTTTCCTCTTTTGTCCATGAAACATTGCTGTACTATACAATAGGTGACTGTTAATTAATTTAGGACACTTGCTTCATATAAAAAAGAAGCTATTGTGCACAAGTGGTGCACACCTTATTCCAGGTCTGAGAAATATTTTAAATCTGTTGAATTATGTCATCTATCTATTTAGCCTTTCAAAAGTGCCATTCTTTATTACTTTATACACGTTGCAACCTAAAATTAACCATACTCAATCTTCCCTCGATTCTACAATGCCTGATATATTCTCAGTGGTTTTATTAGCATGTAACTGGATATTTAAAATGCAAGTCAATGCACTATCTTCACAAAATAGTGTTTCTTGAAAATAGGAGCAGTACCAAAAGATAACAAATAAGCCCAAGGAAAGTGTTAGAAATAGAGAACAGAAAGTAGCATTTTCACATTAAATAAAGCATCCAGTGTATAACAATACAGATCAAATTGAATGTGATTAGAATACTCTCTAACAGTATGAAAGTCTCATGGACTTACTTAAAACAAAAATATAATATCTCTAGAATTTGTCCAATGCAGAAGTAATTTTTTTCTATGCAAATCATATATCTTGTGTAGCTGATCCTGTTGAACATTTTATTGGGTTGTTGTGTTTGTGTTTCACATGAATAATTGTTAAACAAGCCACTATCAAGAAAGTTACGGGAAAAAATATGAACTACTAAATTTCCTCAATTTGGATTCGGCAATCTTTGGAAGAATGTAAACCCAGAATTGCTTTTTTGTAAATAAGACCTTTATGAAGGAATTAGGGAGAGTTGTGGATAAATTACGAAACCCCAATATTGTTTTGCTAATACAAACACAATTTTAAAAATAATTTTTAATTATTTGTGGGCAAAAAATCAAAACATCCACAGAGCATTTTCTCAGTGAAGTATGCTTTACTTTACAATGATCAAAGAATTAATCTGATAAAGGCAAATATCCACAATGGCAAGCATTGTGACCGCACACAACTCAACTCGCTTCCAAATCGATTAAATTCAACCGAGTTGTTCAGATAGCTTTCACTGCTTTTACGTAATGTTCAGTTCAAAAATAAAGTAAAGCATTACTCAATCTACTAGATCAAATCTCCCTCAATACTAGCCTGTTTCAAGTTGCGAGTAATAAAATATTTCATAGGAAATGGAGGCTAACTTGTTGATTTCAGTCACCAGTGAAAGATTGCACATCTGTAAAATACCGAGCAACCACCCACCAAAATGTTGCAGATAATTACAAAACAAAAAGGGGCACGGGAGCTTGTTAGGTCCAAGAGCAGAAAAGTAGAAGGACCATATGGTAGAGTAGGCCCTTGCTTGATCCAACGGGATGGTATAGGAACAATTTAGGAGGGGCCTGGAGGAACCCCTAATTTTTAAAGCAGTCACAACGCTCTACTCAAGCCTGCTTCGCACCGGCGCTCTCGTGTCAAGCTTCCCCGCTCGGCACTGGCACACACGCATTGCATAAAGCTTCACCGCTTTACACTGGCGTGTTCGGAGAAGCAGCTGACGAGGAGGAGCGTCTCGGTTCGCTCGGTCAGGTGGACTCGGGCGTCTGCTGCTGTGGGCACTTGATATGTCCACTTATAATTCAAAGGTCTTAAAAGTAGGGGTGGGTGATTATTACGACATGGGCGCATGCTCCACATTTTACTATTCACTAAAATCGTGCCATTTTGGGGGGATAACGACAACAAAAGAACTGGAATGTTTCCTTAAAGCCACGGATTAAGTATGGTTTATTAAATTCAGCAATATATTGACTGTTGGCTTAGCATTATGGCACTATTGTTAGTTTTATGGTAAAGAATGACAAATAAATCTTTCGTGCACATATGTACTTTCTAGATAGATTTCACACTTCAAGTGCTTGGTGTCGTGTCTACCTGGACATTTGCTGTTGTGATGATTCAGTATTATAACATGGAGCTGTATTTGTTGTCTACTAAGAAAGTTTTATTCTGCATGTTGTGGTTAACTTGTGGAATTATTAGTTATTGGTACTAAGTACATTAGTTGCATGCTGCTTGTAATAATCCTGCTGATTCACACTTGGAAATCTTTCTTTTTTAAACAATTCAAACAGTTTCAGTTGTGAGGCACATCTGATGATGCATACTGCTACTGTCACATGTAATTATTGTTGTGATTGTGTAATTTATTCAAGTACTACTCTCTCATTGTGCTTTATCAATGTGTGTGCCATTTGCAGTTTCAACATCTATCACAACCCTCTGTTTCTGCACCTAAAAATATTATGCTCCATTAATTTTGGTGGTACTGTATGGAGTTAACATCTCATTTCTATTTGTTCTCTTTCCAAGTGAGCTGATCATTTCTACTTCTGTTCTACACCAGTGTTGGAACCAATGTCCTCCAGTGGCATTACAAAACCCATTATTGAGGTAGTGATGAGTCATGTTCATTTGCTCAAAACTAGCATGTGACACAACTTCTGCATTATTTTACCCTGTGATATAATATGCATTGTACTTAACTGTTCAATCATTTAACTTATTTCACACATGTATGTTTTGTAAAATTTTTAAACATGTTGCATAACCATTTTCCTTCACAAAAGAAATATAATCCTGGGTCTGTTTTATGTGGTCACAGAATTTGCCAGGAAATATTTGTAGAGTATGACTTTGTATACCCTTGGATGATTTCACATTCTAAACCCTGCACACTTGTAGCATTGGGACTGTAAATCCTTGGTCTTTATTGAAACTGTGCACACAATATAGAATAGCCTGCCTCTGTTATTTGGCTATCAAGTTGACATTTCTTGGGATGCAATTCCAACAACTATGTGCACAAATAATTTGCCGTTAAAATACACTAATCTTAAATTGACCCTTTGGGAAATGAAGCATATGGCTTCATGCATACTTCTACATTTACACAGTCCTGCTTTGACAGTGTTACCCTCTGACCACTTAGAACTGCACTGTTAATGTAGGAGGTGTGTCATCTTGCTTCATGCTTCAATAACAAAAGCTTGCACAAATGTTAGTGCCACTTTATGTACATAATAGTTGATATAAAGAATGTTGTGGTTTAATGTTGTGCAGAACTCACTTGTGATTACATTGCATTGAGAAAACATTCACTAAAAACGCAACCTCTTTACTTTCATTGGCAGTCATCTTTTTTATACTCCCATGCAAATTTCGTGACGTCCAATTATACTGTTACACTCGATCTGTGCAGAGTGTGTAACCCAACAAAGATGACATTCCAGAGCCCACTGTTACCATCCATCCAGAATGTTTCAAGAATTTGGTAGTTGCATTGGCACTCATGTTTGTAATTACCGGTCCGAAAATTCCAGTACCATACTAAGAGCAAACTTTTCAAGAAATTGGAAATGAGACCCGAGCCCTTCAGATTACCGCCACCACGAAATAAAGGCATTCTTCCTCTGTTGCTGTATATTCTCTCTCATATGCATGTAGAAAAGCAGAAAAAAAAAAACCTGCAACTAAAATTGTGGGATTTGACTTCCATGCTGACAAGTAGCACCACCAACACCTGTAAAGCTCTGCAGACCCATAGTATATCCAAAATAAAACCACCAAATGTGACAAGAGGTACCCGAATTCTCCAGAGGACAGGTTGAATGTGGATACAGCATACCACCGATGCAGGTGGCATGCAAGCTCCAAAATTTGCATATTGTATGGGCGTGTTAAAACACTTTAAATGTGCAAGGCTGCAGTTGCCTCAACTAAGATGATTCGGGTAGGTCTCGCTCAACAGCCAATGCTAAAAGGAACATCTTTGACTTCTATCATTTTTTTTTTTTTTAAGCAAGAGAAATTATCAAGATTGTGCCCTCTGGAAGACAACACCAATCTGGATGCAATGGTCCTGCTGTCTTTATGGGACACAGGTTCCTCTGCAGAGTTTCGCATTCAGGCATTCGTTTGGCTTACATAATGCTTCTGGCATCCCGTTTTCTTGCAGTGCTGTAAAAGCCAAAAGTGCAAGATGTGCAGCTTTTTTATTATTTTTTTTATTTTGGGGGGGAGGGGGGGGGGAGGGGGGGGTGACAACCCAGAAGTGCAGCCAGTGGGAACAATGAAAAACGTTTGGGTATGCAGAAAGGAAGAGATGCCGAGATGTTGAAGGAGGGAGAGAGAGAGAAGAGAATTTGAGTCGAAGAGTGCGCCAAGCGCGCATGTTTAGCTCAGTATGGCCGGCGGTTGAGAAATGGTCAGCTACGCGTGTTTGTTGTTCTGAAGGAAGGTTTCCTGACAATCTTCGGGTGATGAGACGGCGGTGTTCACGGAATCGTTCGTGCAGCCGTCGGTCAGTCTCTCCGAAGTACAAAACGTCAGGGCAGTTCGCGCAGGAAATGGCGTAGATGACATTGGCCGACTTGCAGGTCTGGTTGTCGGGAATTTTGAGTTTAAGCTGTTGCGGGGGGCCAAGGTGCTTGCAAGTCAGGCATTTGGGAACATTACAGGGCATGGTGCCAGGTATGATGCCAACCGGGTCTGTGTTGGTTTTCGCCTTGAGGCTACTTTTGACAAGAGTGTGGAGGTTCGGTGGACGGCGTAAGCGATGGAAGGAGCCCTGGGAATTTGTTGGGAGATGTGCAGATGAGATGTTGCAGAGAGGAGTTTGTGTGCTAGTTTTGGGACTTTAGGGTGGTACGTAACTATAAGGGGGTTCTTTTTGTCTTTAGGACGGGGGTTTGCGAAAAGAATGCCATGCCTATAGAAATGCCGAAGACTCGTCGTTTAGCCGTCTCGAGCAAACGGAGAGGGTAGCCCCGGTCGACGAAGAAGGAAATCACTTCGGCCACTTTGTTTTTAAAGTCGACAAAGTTGTTGCATATGCACCGCAGGCGGAGGAACTGTGAGAATGGAATGGAGTCTTTTTGAGATCGAAGGTGGCAGGCGGAGTAGAGAGAATCGGTGAGTTTATAATGAACGGAGGTTTCAAAGAGGCCCTTGTCCACTAATATGCGGAGGTCCAGGAAAGTCACAGATTGGGAAACTGATGCGAATTTCAGAGAAGGGTGCGCTTCCGAGTGGCTCTGAGTGAAGTTGGCGACGGCGCTGGGAGACCCAAAGCCAAATATGTCGTCGATGTAGCGGCCGTAGAAATTGGGGTGCGGATTGGGGAGGGAATCAAAGAGGGCCATTTCCACATACCCCACAAAGAGGTTAGCGAAAGAAGGGCCCATCTTTGTGCCCATTGCAACCCCACATTTCTGACAGAAGAAAGAGCCGTCGAATTGGGAGGCGTTAAGGACTAGCACCAGCTCTGCAAGGCGGATAATGATGTGAGAGGGAGGGTCCAGATTTTGTCTCTGATCAAGAAAATGTTGCAGTGCCAGAAGGCCGTCCTGCTGGGTAATGACAGTGTAAAGGAAGGTAACATCCATGGTGAAGAGAACGGTGTCGGAGTTAGATGTGAATGTATGAGGTTGTTGGAGGAGATGCATGGTGTCTTTTATATAGCTAGGCAAAGTCTGGACGATAGGCTGCAGGATGGAGTCCACAAAAGCAGATATACGGGCAGTAGGGCAAGAGATGGCAGAAACAATGGGGTGACTGGGGGTGCCGACCTTGTGTATTTTTGGCAGAAGATAGAAAGATGAGAGCTGGGGGTGATTCACAATAAGGCCGCGGTCGGGAGAGGGCAACGTATTGAGTCAATAGCATGTTGAATTGTGGATTTAATTATTCCTTGGTACTGGTAGGTGGGGTCACACGGAAGGAGTTCGTAGAAGCTGGAAACAGAAAGTTGGCGATGGGCTTTCTCCCCGTATAGGTCTTTTCGCCAAACCACTATCGCACCACCTTTATCGGCCGGTTTGATGATCACTATGTCGTTAAGTTTTTGAAGGGAGCGGAAGGCAATTTCTTGTTCATGGTTGATGTTGCGAGCGAAGGACACCAGAGACGAAGATGACTGTTGTAGGATGTTACGGCAAGCGCAGATGCTATTGTCTGTCTCGGAGTGCTTCGACGCTGGGGGAGTCCAGATATTAGGCTTGGGGTTGATAAGTTTGAAAATGCTGCGTGTAAACCTAGAAGCAGAAGGTTCTTTAGAGAAGTGAGCATCTAGAAGAAGGCGTCTCAAGAAATGCTCGGATTCCGCGTGAAGAGTGAAAGGGTCAGGAGACCTTTGGAGGTTAGGAACGAAAGAAAGACCTTTGGAAAGCAAGGAGCGCTCGGGTAAAGTGAGAGGTAGGTCGTCCGGAATGGTCACCACTAGGGTGTTTGGAAGATTCAAAAGCTCATGCAAACCTTGTTGGAGGAAAGGGCGAAGTTTGTTGGATTTGGTCGTTTGCAGGTTCGAATAGAGCAAAGCATTCAGTGCCCGGATCTTATCAGTGATGATGCGGGCGTTTGTACGGAAAGGAGGACTGTCAAAACCTTGCAGGGTGGGCCTCGTGCGTGCAAGCTCATTACGGAGCTGAGCGCAGTGGTTCAGGTGGAATTTTAGATGTGCCCTTATTACCTGGAAGGCTGCTTTGTCGAGGATTTTGTCAAGTTGTTTTTTTAGGGGTTGGTCATGGAGGTGTAATTCGGTGCGAAGTCGGAAGCCCTTGGGGATGACTCTATGTCTGAAACAACACTTTAGGAATGCAGCATGTTTAGAAGCTTTTGCGATTTTGAGGGTAAGCGTGAGCGCTTGGAGCGTGGGATAAAACTGGGGGTGTGGAGCTCCATGGAAACTGGGAGGTGGATTGTTCAGTAGGGGATAGAGTTCAGGAAACAAACAAGGAACGGAGGAGTTGACACTCGCGTTGGACGAGGACATGGAGGCAGCAAGATAGTAGGAAGTATCCGAGAATGGGGTCGCTGCCGAGCAGAATGAGCTTAAACACGAAATTGCAAATATATGGTTGTGCTACTTGAACAAATATGCAGACAGGAAGGTATACACGTTTCGGGTGGACGCCCTTCTTGAAGTGATGATAGACGCGAAAAATGGAAAGGAATTTGACCAAGCCACTTGACATTATCCAATATTCACAGAAATTTCCGAAAATAACTCATGCACCTCCAATCACACCTGGGGCAATGCATACCATACCAGTTGTTGAAACAAAAAAAAAAAAAAAAACTTTTACAGGTTTTGTTGTGTCGTTTGTTTCTTCACTTCATCTTTTTCATCATATACAATGCATACCTGCCAACCTCTGAACTTTCAAATTCGTAAAACTCCCGCGGCCGCGAGGTGGGGGGGAAGGTGTTTACGCTAAGCGATGTGCAGCTTAACGTCAGCCTTGCCACCGTGCGAAACGCTTGCATCAGACGTGCACGTGCTACAGAATCCAAACTTTTCTTCCTTTTTGGGGGAATTCCGACGTGTAGGACTTCAGGAACACCAAAAAGTACCTCTTTTGAGGTCTGGAGTTCGCCATTTGCCGCGAAGCCACCGCGAACAGGGGAATGCTACGATTGCACGTGCAACAAAGACAGACGCTGCACTTCTCGCCTCGAAACTAGTCGAAACAGAAGCGCCCAACCAAGTCTGGACACGCCGAACCAACGTGCGCCGCTGAACACACGACCAAGGGCTTTGGATTGCTTTTGGATCTGTGACCACCGGATAGTAAAGTCACGACGCTGCCATGGACGGCACCTATCACCCTCTTGTGGCGGTAGTCACAAGGTAGCGAATTGCCCCTGTACGGAGGCCCACATTTCTCCTAGCTCCCCCCTTCCCGACATCCCACAATAAACAAACAAACAAACAACAAAAAATATTAAAAATAAAACTATAATTTTTTCACATAAAATTTGAAGCAAGATTCATAAAATCATAAAATTAGTCCCAATTCGTACATTTTACGAAAAATTCGGAAGAGTTGGCAGGTATGACAATGTTAACAAAAACTCCCAATTAGCTCGTGTCTGTTTTCTCTCTTGTGTCCGTCTTTTTTGCGCAAAACCATGTATCCCAATTAGCTGCATTAGTACTGTGTAGGGGAATGAAAGGGCATCATGAAAGATTGTGTTAAAAAGTACTTGTACTTTACTTTGAAAGTACATTGTACTTAAAGTCCATTGTACCTGGTGTACTTACTACTTTATTTGAAGTAGCCTCCTGCAATATGAAAAACCAGCTGGGACAGCATGGCAGAGGCGACGGCAGGCGGGTGCGCTGCGTGCACTCTGGGCGATTCCATTACGCTTCGCGGGGAGGACACCCATTCAGGGCTCAAACGGGCCTGAACATGTTTAAAAATTTTAGGTTGCGGTTTAGCGGAAGAGCGTGCTTTGTTGGCGTCGTGCCGAGAGATTTGGTCACAAAGGCTCAAAACAAGCTGGTCATCACTGTTTTTTATCAGTTGTTTCTCGTGTATAAAATGCCAGAACAGGCACTGCCAAATAAGCAAATATTAAACTTATACCCGAGTCCTATTATTAAAGATAAAATGGTTGAAGAGTGCATTTGTTGGTTGGAAGGATGGCACAGATCTCACACTTTAACAGAGTCAGAATAATTGCCTTGGCTCAGGCCGGTCTCTCTTGGACAGCCATTGTGGCGAGCACGCAATGCGCTTTAGCTAAGTCCTGAGCGAGTCCTCCCCTGGCGGTGGAACGACATTGCTCAGAGTGTGCGCAGTGCCCCCACCAGCCATCATCTCAACCACGCACTCCCAGGGGGTTTCTCATATTGCAGGAGACTGTACATAACCTCTTAATTACTTTGACATTTACTTCAAGTATTTTTTAGATGTACTTTATCCAACACTGGAGATAAGTTGCAGCTCGCGTGTTCCATAGAGGGAAACCAATTGCAGAAAGGCTGGTGAAAATCCGACTGAGAGCTTTGTGACAGAAACAGGTATTCATTTTGGCTGAAGGATGGGGTGTTGACGAACAATTTTAGGTCCTACCAGAAATTCGGCCTACTCCGGTATGTTGTTAGGCGAGCCTTTGCCACGGTTACCTATGGTTTTAATGAACCCTAAAGCTTTCCCATGCATAGCAGATAAAAGGCGTATTTAGATGCATTATACACGTGTAGCATTTATTGCTCGAATTCGTAGACTACGCGGCAGCTATATAAAAGACTGGCACTCACAGTGGCACGCGGCAATGGGACCTGCAATACGAGCACGTGAGGGCCGAAATTGTACTTGCACAAGCGAAGTGGGTGTGAGCGCCTACTCTCCCAACAACAGATTTCTTCGGATTCTGTCATTCTGGATGTAGATTTCGTCGCCGGTTGTGACGCTTGTCGGAGGTATGAGGGCGGCTGCCACATTCCTGTCCTCCACATTGAGAAAATTGAAAGTCGTGCACGCTGTCACGGTGGGATGCGCCTCGAGGCCGATTCTTTTGGACCTGAGGAACTTGACTAGGTTGGGGTCTATTCTCTCGTGCCTGTCGCCCATTCCTATGACCAGAACGTCGATCTTTGGCTCAAGCAAGGTGAACAGCGAGAACGCTTCTTCAGGCACGTTCTCCAGCGAACCCACGTTCCACTGCAGGACACTCCTCGGGAAAAGAGCCATCGGACCGATGACATAGAGCCCGTTGTTTAGACGAAATCCAACCGTGGAATACGAATCCACTAACAAAACATCGTCTCGGTCCTTGTTGAGTACGGAAACCGTGGTCTTGCCGTCACCTTCGTACGCGAACCCACGAAGTGTCCCTCGACACGACCTGAAGACGTTCGTGAGAAGAGTTCGCGTTGTTGTCGAAAGCATTTTCCCACGTATCAAGTATACTAACAAAGCAACTTAGCTACACCGCAATAATTCTATGAACTCTGCAAAGTGTTGCTTGCTGGCTGAACTTGCGGTGGGTCACCGTGAGTGGTGGTTGGTTGGGTGCACTGTGGTTGGGTGGGTAGTCGATCCAGGCCAGGTGCGGTCCAATGTTGGCTTCGGCTCGGCTGCGGCTACATTAGCAAAAAAGAAAAAGAAACCACGGGAGAAACAAATATTACAGGTGGCGCTTGGCACTAAACAAAGCGCAACGCTTTTAGTTCAACAACGACCGTAAATCAATGTCCTTAATACACCTATTACATCCTTGCTTTATGCACGTTTTTAAACTATCTTCGCTCAAAACATTTTGTTTTTATGCATAATCTAGAACAAAGCTTTGAGATCGAGGATTAGGTGGCGCCACACATCATCCAGTTTAAAGGCTTTAACTGCTCAGTGAGTTTAGAACTGTTCAGAACATATGGCTTTGAATTGCTGATTTTGTCGATTTTAAACAAACCAAACCTTGCGCTTTTGTTTCGGGACAAACTCTTTATCTCAAATGAAGACAAATAAATAGACAAACCAAAATTGAAAAGTAATCGTGACTTGTTTACAGAAGACAATACCAACAAAACTGCCAGTTGTTTTTGTGAGTGTGTGTTTTCCCATGATCCCACAGCTTAGAGAGGGCCAAGCCAGCCAAGCACTTCAAGCCACAGCGCCACAGCTCCAAGCGGCCAAGGGGCCAAGGTCTATCATAGAAGCGCAGTAGTAGTCGCGCAGTGTTGACTCAGTCAGCGTCCAGTTCTTTTGGTTGAAGAAATTGTGCGACAAGTTCACATTGTCTAGCGTAAGCTCTGATAGTTGTCGGCATGTCTACGGTTGAAGAGACCACCGAGCTAAAAGCTGGCCATCCACCCGCAGGTAAAACAAGTCATCTTCGATCGGTGCACAAACTGTGCATATGGTTGCACCACGTTACACGTTGCAAGATCAAATCGAACCGATGAAGCCAACACCACGGTGGTGTTGACTCGCCTAAGGTATCCGCTTGCGATAGGCCACTTCTACGGTGCAACGCCAGCATAGCAAAGTCCTGATCGTAGAATTACCCGAGACTGCGGTGACGACCTACGTCTCTGCGTGTTTGCGATCTGTGAATGGCATTCAGGAAGTCGGTGGCGTGGGGAGGGGCAACCCGCGAAACTTCTATAATTTTATAACTTTATAGTTTTACCGTGGTATGCTTTATAATTTTAACACTACCTCGTTAACTTATCGCAATATTTTGTGATTTGTTACGTGTCAGAAGCTACGCATTTCTTAACGGGTCCGAAGACGGGCTTTTTCTGAGCACGTGTAAAGATAGTGGCTGGTCTCTTCGTCTTCGAGGGCGTTTTAAATGTTCAGGGTTGCTTTATAAATGTGACAGTCTCGAAATTGCAAAGTGACACGTTAGCGGAAATTATGATGCTCTGTTCAAGTCAGTACGTTAACCTTGGAAACTTATTCACTGGTCCGCACGCTTAGCTCGGCAAGCACGTAGATAAATTGCAAGCGCGTCAAACCTGTATTTCTCGTTTCTATTCAACATTTTTTTTTTATGTTATACGGGTCGATTTAGTGCAGTTTATGCAATAAAGTAATCTCTTCGGTATGTTTGGATAAGCGAGTTGTACAGGTACTAAGCAAACGAAGGGGAGAAAGCTGTGACTTGTGACGCTTTGTCGTATTTCGTGATTGCTACTGACCATGTGATGCTGATATTTTCTAAGAAAATTTGGAGACGCAAGAAACCAAATTAAACAATGTGAATTGGCAAACCAAGTGTGTTATTTTTCTTCTTCAAAACGTTAAAGCCTTTTATATGGATATATTAACAACATGGCATATTTTGTGTTGATATTGAATTTGTATCAAGTGCCCTCCTGTTTTTTGTGGATACCTGGTTAATATGTAACATGCCTCTGAGACTTTGTTCTTATACTCAACAGCAGCAAAGTGAAGGGGGTTGATTTCATCCTGGTTCCTTGCTTCCTCTTTACGTTGCATGTAATCTAGATTGAGCGACTATATTTATCAGACCCCAAAGTCTGACATCTACAAAGAGGTGGCAGAATGCTTGCATGTATACTCTGTCCTGCACTTTGAGTACCAATCATTAATTAGCTGAGCCAGTGGGGTGAGCGAGTGGTACCATACTCGTGATGGTCGAGCACTGACAATGTCAAAAAGGGATCCACTTTTGCCAG
Source organism: Ixodes scapularis (assembly GCF_016920785.2). NCBI lineage: Eukaryota > Metazoa > Arthropoda > Arachnida > Ixodida > Ixodidae > Ixodes > Ixodes scapularis. The sequence continues at coordinate 35,506,866 of NW_024609884.1, read as the reverse complement.
AGACACGTGTCCACTGAGAGTGATGGAAGCGCTGTGCCATTTGAGCCATGAACGAAAGTCTGCAACATCTTGCGCCAAAGAGCCATTTTTGTTATGAATTGCACCACACCTGCATCGAGATGGGTGTGGCGTAATTCCGTGCCACCTCTCACTAGTAATGGGACGCAAAGCAATAATACATTTTTATTGTTGGTCAACCCTAATGTTCGGAGAAGTAGAAGGAAAGGAAAATGGGGTGCAGTGGTAATCACACTTGTCCATAACACGGAAGTGTGCAGCTTTCTCCGGCGAGTGCTCAACTGGTGTCATTAGCAGCAACTAATCTAGTCATGTGGAGGAACACGGAGCAACTTGCTCGAGGGGTGTCCTGCCCGCTCTATCAGTGGCCGCGGAGCCCAGCCGAACGAAACCCTATCACACTCTTTGCAACCATCATAAAGCCTTATCAATAGAACAGAAAACTAAAGCCTGAGGGTTTATCAACTATGTCACTATCAAGAAAAAATAAGATTGCAATGCTGTGTTTTTAAAATTATTCACCATAACTCTTATTAAGCCGGCATAAAGTGTGTCGGCGGCCCCCAAAAGAGTAGGCAGGACACCCCTCGTGCGAAATGTTCCAGTGATTAAATTAGTTGCCACGAATGCCACCAGTTGAGTGCTCGCCGGAGTAAGCCGCACGCTTTCACATTATGAACAAGTGTGATTACCACTGTACAAATATCTACTTTACAGCTTCTCTACTTACCATATAGTTTGTTCCATCTTAAGACAAAGCACAGTCGAAGGCTTGAACATACACAACCACGAACACGCATACTAAAAGTGCAAGTCACGGGACATTCGCTCCACTTGATTGGTTTAGCCGATGTAAGAACATGAACGGCAAGATGTTTTGACGCTGTTTGGTTGGTCCCATTGGCTCGTAGCTGTGCTTTGAATTATGGTGAAACAATGTATTGAGATACTCATCAACCACGCTGGCTGGTTGCTGTACTGGCAGGTTGATCGCCGACATCGTCTAAATTTCCGGACAATGTCTTCTGTCGGGAGCTAAAAGTCGCAAGAAAACATTGCAAAATGGTAGGATGGTGGCTACTGTGATAAGACAGAACCAGGGTCCTGTACTCCTGATGAGATCATGTGATTATCATGTCTGCCGCATGCTTCTGTGCCGCCTCTCACCAGCGGCTTGTGCACGTCGAGCTTCATTCCACCAGAGTGCTATACTTCGTTTCAACTTAAGTCCAGATGCAGCCGATGCTACGAGGTAATGGGACCAATCAAGCAGCGTCAGAAGCGCAGTTCACTAGGCTTTTGTGTTTATTATGTGGCTCTGCAATGATAGAACATGAACACTATGATGGTGCGCTTTTGATGCTGTCCGATTGTTCCCATCAGCTCGTAGCATCAGCTGCGTCTGGACTTCAGCTGAAGCGAAGTATAGGAGCAGTGGCTGGGACATGGGTGAACGCCTGGGTTAGTGCTCACCCATGTCAGCCAGAAATTATGCACACAACTATTATAGGTTTACCTTCTTTGGTCTTGATTGTAGGTTGACCTCTATTTTTAAAAGAGCTGCATTGTGGAAGAGAAAAAACTATGTGGTTCTATATTTGTATAAATATGGTAGTCAACGTAGTTCCTGTGCAGCTATTAATCAGAAGAGCAGCAAACTTTGACGACTTCACTCTCCAATGCCGCTGGAGATCGGTGTCACTTTTAAAGCAGAAGTGTAGGTCTTCGTAATATTTATGGGTGATTGTTTTTGCAGTTTATGATATTAGAGTCTTGAGTTTGGTAGATTCATGAAACTTGGGGGGTGCATTTTTACTGATTGGCATGTTAGCAGATATGCTGTTTGTTTTTTTTCTGGCATTTTACAAAAATCATATTTACAGGCTAAATAATACTCTGACCAGAATCTTATTTCTAAATGGAAGGCTCTGTGTTCCGTGTGCATCCTATCTATTCTTACCACAAAAGGTAATAAGAAATATTCTTTAGTATCAGAGAGGAACCCCCAACCATTATCAATGATGAAATCATTTAGCGATGCAATCACTTTTTCATTTTCAAGTAATGTGCTGGCAGGTGTTGACACCTGCTCCAAAATTGTCAGTGCCTGCTTCCATCACTACATTGAGTGAAATGGCACTCGCCTCGTTATTGGTGAAGATTGTTGAAGACGAATCAACGATTGGTGCTTCATGTGCATCATGTAAGACAGTCTGGATCTGGACGTTTCTAAGCGTAGTAAGAAAAAAAGAAATTGTGTGTTTGTGTACTTCCAAATGTTAGTATCTTGGTGGCAAACGATTTCAGCGTTCACTCATCAGACTAGTTATTACGGAGTGACAGTGATGAAAGTACTGGGCCATTTGTGCCAAATTGCACCGTGAGAGGAAGTCTGCTACATCTTGCGCCAAAATACCATTTTAGCTAAGAATTGCGTCCCACTGGTGCCGAGATGGTTCAGAGCATAAAATTAAGAAATGAGATGTTTACAATTCTCTGTAATGCCAAATTAGAGCGCAGCTCTCGAGGGGGAGGGGAGGGTCACGTGTGATGTCACGTGACAGTCGGAAGGGTAAAATTTCCCCGCTAAATTTAGTGGGAAAAAGTTCTCCACTAAATATAGTGGGAAAATTTAACGGAAAAATTTCCCGCCATAATTAGCGGGGAAATCTTGCCCTCGTGACGTCACGTGTGACGTCATTATGGGAAACGTCCCATAATGCAACGCACGGTTATGCCGACGGCGACGCCGCTTAAGCTGGAAACGGGCGCCTAAGAGCTGCACTCTAAAAAAAAAAGTATTATTGGTTAGCCCTAATATTCAGAGCTAGGAGGAAAGACAGGTGGTACAAATGCACACGGCGTTTGATTTTAATTCGGACAGATGCATTTTAAAAGATTCTGTGAATGGTAGATTAATCCGGCCTGTACAGGTGAGTTGTATGTCCTGGGGGCGTAATGTAGGGTGCTGATTGTCACAGTACATCGGGTAATTCACTAAAATTTGTTAATTATCTTTTTATACAGTAGAAAAAGGCATATGATTCCAATTGGAAACTTGCCGAGTGTCATCTAAATCCACTGTATCGGTCAATTTGAGAAAACTTTGAAGCACGGGGTAAGTGTGTCACACTGTAATTTCCACTTGTGCAACAGGCACATTGCTGGCTGTCGAAAAACGCGTACGAAAAGTTTATCATCCACGTTTTCTGGCCGCCAGCATTGCGCCTGTTTCACGTGGTGAAGCTTTAGCTTAAGGTGAAACGAAGTATAGAGATTGCTCAACAATCATTAACCACGCTTGCCGGTTGATCACCGACATCGTCAAATTTCCAGGCGATGGCAGCTACTGGAAGAGACGAGACCAGGTTCCTTTACTCGTGATGAGATCATTTAATTATCGTGCCTGCCACATGTCTCTGTGCCGAGGTTCCATTGTCCCATGGCACTTGTGCCGCTCACGTTAAGCCTTTACCACCTTTAACCAGCGTGCGCGTTGAGCTTCACTGCTTTGCGCCGGAGTTCGGGCACGTAGCCAGGGGGGGGGGGGTGGCACAAGGCGTGACCCCCCCGAAATCTTCCATTTTGCTGGGACCTCCTCTCCCCCCTCTCCCTCATGCAGCATTTTGTCATGGGCGGGCCGCCTCTGAAACAGAATCCTGGCTACGTGCCGGAGTACTAGGAATAGCGGCTGACGGGGGGGAACGCCTGGGTTAGTGTCAAATGTTTGGAAATTAGGTACAGTACTATCACAGGTCTACATTCTTTCATCTTGATTCTAGGTTGCATCTGATTTTAGGAAGCTTTAGGAAGAATGAGAAAGAAACTCTGGTCTATATTTTAATAGTTACGGTAGTAGCTGTCGATCTAAAGAGCAGCAAACTTTGACCTAACTCTGGTTCCAACAATGCTAAAGACCAGTGTCACTTTTAAAGCACAAGTGTAGGTATTCATAATATTTGTGGGTGCTTGTTTTTGAAGTTTATGATAGAAGAGTCTTGAGTTGGTTAGGTTCATAAAACTTAGGGGACATATTTTTATTGATACACATTAACGGATATGCGGGCATTTTACAGAAATTATACTTACACGCTCAGTGAACTACCGAGTGTAAAAGAGAGTGAACTGTTGCATTATGATGCATCTTACAAAAATTTTTTAATACCCTTTGTAAATTAAACTTTCTCTTCACCTCAGCCCTCTTTCTACAAAAAAAAAAACTGTTCTTCTTTTGTCTTATCTATTCTTATTACAAAAGGTAATAAGTAATATGCTTCAATATCAAAGATGAACGTTTAGTTATGCCATTCCTTTCTCTTTTCTTTTTCTTTTTTTTCATTTTTAAGTAATGAGAGTTGATGTTGGCATCTGCTCCAAAAGTGTTGGTGGCTGCTCCAAATCAATCTTTTGCCTGCTAAGAAACCTGCTACAAAAGGCCAACTGCCACTTCCATCACTGAAGTGAGCACCGATGTGCTTGGAGAGGCTCAGTAGCACTAGGATTCCACGGGTGCCGCGGGCTGCTTGTCTTTGAAGTGAGACTTACAGTAGGGGAACTGGGGCTGGTTCAGAGAAAGTGTGACGAAACATAGTCCCACGACCTGGCTGAGGGGACAGCAGGACCAATACTGTAAAAAATGTGACTGTCCTTCCTGAATAAGGCATCTGGGCACTTTGTTCTAGAGGGAAGCTGTGAGCCCCTACCCCATGGTGATAATGAGGTACTCCAGACCAGCCAGACCATGTGTATCTCCACCTGCCGCACATTGTAGTCCCTTAGGCTTCCCTATGATTGCTTTTACTTTTGTGAAGATTCTGAAGAGTTGTTCATTGCTTTGTGCCGTGCAGTGAAGGCTGGTGGCATGCGCATCACTCAGCATAAAGTGTGCACCGGTCACGAGAAGGCACCTGAGCTGAAGAAGGAAGAGGGAGAAGAGGCTGCTGTGGAGGTGTCCACCAGGTAATGCCACTTTCCACTCTGCCAAAATCACTCTACACTCATACCTGTTAGAGTATCACATTCATGGGAGCTGAGGGGTTCAAATAAAGCTCTTCAATCGCTTTTCTGCCATCACGTGAGCATTCAAAACGGAATTTCCAGTGAGACCTTGGTGCAGCATCTGCATGTCTTTTTATAAAAGTTTATTTCTCGGCTTCTTCACATTGGCGGCTCGTCTCTTAGGAGGAGTTAGTTTCTTAGGTTCTTGACACTAGCTACTACTACCTTCATGCCCTTTTATTGCATGAGTACAGCAAGTTCGCTATTGTGGTGCCCTAACCAAATGTAGTTTGCCATGTGAGCCCAGTTTATTGGGTTGATGCCTAAGAACTGACTATCCTTGTATACTAGAAATGGGGATGTAGAAATCTCATCATTTAATTTCAGCAATGTCATTATTTATATATTTATGTATGAGCTTTGCTGCCTCTTTGGGCATTATAGCAATGAGAACATTAGAAAAGGGAACTGAAAGTGCAGTGTTTCTGTAAGAAAACAATGTACCATAAAATCCCATAAGGGCACCCACCGAAGAAATAAATGGTGAAAAACATGAGGTGGGCTATCTTTCACAATGAGACAGCAAAATTTTATAAAAAAAATGATAAACACAGGGGCACCTGTTACAAGCCATGTGACACAGGAACTGATAAAGCGGATCGCGGACATGGCACATTTGATTTTCACAATGCGATACACACGCGGGAGTTTGTTACAAACTCCTCTGTCAAGGAAAAAGATACAGCAGACTGCGGATACATAGGATTCATGTTTCATGGTGCAGTAAACACACAGAAACTGGCTACAGACTTGTATGCCACGAGAACCGGTGTCGTGGACAAAAAAAAAAAGCAGGATCACGCTACGAACTCTCATGTCACGGGAACTGATTATGCGCACGCAGATCGCAGACATAATACGGGAACTTGCTGTGAACTCGCTTGTCACACATACTGGCATGGCAGATTGCGGAGTTGATGTGATTCCAGTTGGACATGACGTAATGTTCGACGAGAATCGGGAGGGGGGGGGGGGGATATTTTTGCATTTTTATGTTACAGATATTTAGCCAAAAAAACGGAATGGACGCTGTCTGGAAAGGGCGTCCTTGCGGGATTTTATTGTAAATTGCATTTTCTTGCCCGCTTTCACTGAAAGAAAAACGAATTATGAGTGACAGGACAGTGCAGTTGTGTCTGCCAATCTCTCCAAAATCACCATTTTTTTCTCTCCCCCTTTCTCTCTAACTGCAAAGATATAGTCATGTGAATCATAAAATGGTGCCATTAAATAATTTTTGCCAAGTCGCCAATTATTTGGACATTGAGAAAATCGTAAGCATATTTTTTTGGCCGCCAATCGAGCAGCCTTTTCTTCTGGAAATACCCAGTCTTAGATAATACTTGAAAACAAATCTAGCACTCCTTTTTTATGTTGCTTATATTTAATCACTTAAACGTGCAATTGTTTCCATCTGTGCTCATTTTACTGCATATGGCATAAGGAAGGAACTGAGGTATACACCAACTCAGGTTTACAAACAAACTGAGCAACCCTAGCAGACGCCACCAGCGCAGCGCATGCACAATGGAGTGTGGACAAAAGGGTCACTGTCGTTTATAAACAAACCATTGGAATACTACAATGTCGGCGTCAGTGTGAGTCCCTGTGCTCTCGTCGCATTGGAATTGCTGATTCTATGTCTGCCTGACAATGTCGACTACTTTAGCGGCTTTAGCAAAATTAGTGAGGCTCATTACACCGCAAAGTTTCGCGTGAATAATATGACATGCAGCTATTCATTCCGCATGGACTCCGCAGAATGGACGCTAAAGCCTGATTCGCATGATGAGATTCTGCTCTCTATTTTCAATCATGACGTCGCTTGGGCTGCAAGAGCGTGAACCATAGCTGAGATGGTCGATGTCAATACTGAAAATCGCGAGCAGAATTGGACCAAGTGAATCAGGCATAACAAGTCGGTGGTGGCCACTGGTAACAATTATCTACATCTCCTTGTATCTACTGTTTACACCAAGCCTACCTACCCCAACCAACCCTCAACCTGGAAAGTCTGTTGAGGCCTGCAATTACTTCTTATTGCAATTACCGGGTCAATGTGTGGTCTACAGGTTGCTGTCATTTGAACTTTGAACGAGCAGATGACAATAGGCAGAAATGTTTGAAAGAGCAGACGACAGTTTGAACGATCAGGTGGCCGTTGGAACTTGAAGACACTGAATGTAGTCCACAGGTAATCGGTACAACTTGGCAGTTTTCCTGCGTTCATGTTGGAACAGCACAAATAAATCGCCCGCCCACAAGTATCCGTGAATTCAACCCAAAGTGCTTCCCGCACAAGCAGTCGTGGTCCGACGGCATCTGGTTTTCTTTTTCACGGCCCCTATCCACGTTCTCGGAGGAAACAAGCAGACAGAAAACACATGAAAACTGACCTTCATACCCTTCCCGACTTTTGGTACAGCCCCAGTCGTGACGTTTTGACGAGAAGGCAGGTTTTTGTCTGTTTTTTTTTTCCAAAACAACACAAATGCGTATCCTGCATGGTGACTTGTGCCCACAGCCCCAGATCGAAAGTGCGCCCGACGCGCCACCACCGCACTGTGGTGTAACAGAGCTGAGTTTGTTATAGATTGATGGACTTCATTTTTTTGTTTGGGAAGGCCACATATTTTCAATTAAAGTACATGCTGTTGTCTTGGTACAGGGAATCTAATTTGATTTCAGAAATTGTGGGCTGTTCATCTAAAAGAGTGACAAAAAGTTTGGCTCTTTCACAATCCATACATTGCAATTCGACCATAACAGCAGAAACTTTCGAAGGACTCCACTACTAATTCAGTGAAATGTATGCATGTTCTTTTCGGGTCTCGGATCCCGAGTCTAGAATGCAGGAGAAATAAATGGATGCCTTCTTATTTAAATCTGCTTTATTTTATTTCTAATTTTTGATCTTGCTCACCACCATTTTCCTTTGTTTGCAGCCCTCCAAAGCAGCACATCATGATTTCAGGAGTGGTAGCCAGGGTATGTATTGTTCCTTCATGTATTTTCAATCACTTCTGGTGATCTCCATTTTAACAACAAGGACATACAATTACCCGCCAAATAATTGTTTTGTGGAATTTAGTTTTGACCAAAAAATGTGGAATTTAAACATCAAATGCAACTAAACCTTTAAGGGGGGACACTATCCAGAAAAAATGTATTTCTGTAAAAAATGTTGATTTTGAAAAATGCCACATTTACATCCATCAACATCTAGAGACTATTCCCAGACAGTTTCATTTGTTTACATGGCATAGTTATTTTTTATAAATTATTTTCAGTCCAGCGTTGCTAAATAAAATGTAGAGGTTCAAGCACTTTGAATGTGTTTTTCCCCGTTCCACTTTTTGGGCATAAATTTTACTTTAATAAAACTATTTTTTCAATATGAAACTATCAGAGACTTAGTATTTGTGGCTTATATGCCAAAATTTTATGGAGCCGGTTACTATGAATTTAGATTTTGCATTTTCATGTTCCTTTATTGTGAAAAATTGTCATTTGCAAAACTTGGTAAATGTGAAGAAAAACTTTTTTTTTTCATAAACTTTTTTAACTTGAAAAATGCATATTTTCTGAAATTTCTTTTCATAGCAACCGGCAACAGGTATTCCAGTATGCATTCCACCAGAAAAATATGTGGTTATCAACACCATTTCTCAACGATAGATTCATTGAGCAGATTCCATGAAAAGCATTGCTTTACTTCGTTCTGGGGGTATAGTACCTTATAAAATCGTTTCACAGGGCTGAAACTTTGGATGATCTCCTCCCATATGGCTACAAACACCACCTGCAAATATCATGCCGGTTGAGTGAGCGATTAAAAAGTTGGCATACCCCGGTAGTGTCCCCCCTTAACAGGCAGATTTTTCTGTCTTTTTTTTTTTGTCCATAAAACACTAGAAGCGTGTTTTGCAATAAAAGGAGGGCCCTTTATAAATGAGACTAGTTAATAATAATAATAATAGTTTTATTAGCACAAGATTATTCACATACATTGATTTCTGCCTCACGAAAGCACTTGCGTGCTTGTGTGGTGGATTCATAAGTAGACTAAAACTTGTAATCAAAGTACCTCTAGTCGCTGTCAGGATGAGAATGGCCGGGAGGCCCTTCAGTTGCCCCGCCCCAGCACGAGCGTCCTACCTTCGATAACGGTGTCTTGCATGCCTCAAGCAATCACACGCAGCCAAAGCGCAGAGGAAAAGCAACGAGAGCACTCTCGTGTTGTCGGTGACTGGCCTGGAACTTTGGAATCTTGTCAATATCAGCAGATCACTGTCCTTTTCCTTGGCATTGGTGCACAATGCTAGCATGTTACTCTCAAGGCTAGCATTTTCTGAACAAGTGAAGGTGGTAGTTGAATTTTGCACGGCATACAACGTGAAACCTATTCATAACATGCTCCCAAAGAGTGTGTATGGAGCTGTTAGTGTCAGCATGCCTGTGGTTACATAGTGGTCAATACACTTTAGAGGTGGCAAAATAACCTTTGGAGACGAGCCTCAAAAGCGACCATCCCATTGACGGTGGATAACGAAGTTGTGACGCATCGCAGCTCAGGAATTGTGCGTTGCAGTTGGAATAGTCCAGTTGCAAATGTTCTGGAAGACAATTCCGCAAGGTATGGAATAGTCCTGTATGCTCCTCCTTGCTCCCATAGCGTCTACCATGTGGCGCTGAAGAGAGGTTAGAACAGCTGCCGGGCTGTCCTCGCTCGCTCGCTCGCCTCCGTTGTCTGCGACAACTGCCTCTGTACAGCTGGTTCCCAGAATTTTTGGCAGCAGAGGGCATTGCACATTTTTCAGCTGGTCTATTTGAAAAACATGCTTCGTCTCGTACGTAGTAAGAAACTGTCGAAGCTACTGGCGCAAGTGCACTGCTCAATCTAACGTCACTATTTTATGAGAGTGCGGGCAAATGAGATTCTAGATAAAGCTACGCGCCTGGTCCAGTGGCTTTAATAGCATTGTATGCTTTGTACGAAATGGAGCACAGGGTGTTTACGAACCGGGAATTGTCAGGTATTTTGGCAAGCCTGGAAAGGTGTGGGCGTTTGTACCCCAATCGGCATTGGTCAGGGAAATTGAGCTTTCCTTCCTCTGAGCAACAGCGATTGATAAGTATTTTGTTAAAGATAAGAAAGTAAGACTTCCGAATGAGGCAGACTCACGGGCCTCTTTTATTCAAATTGAGATAATGTGCCTGAAGTAGTGAAACAAAAAGAAAGTGGTTGAGTTGCACAGAACCACAAAAGGACTGCCATAACTTTAAACCCATCTTAAGGACATAAGTTTGCCGAGTGGTTTGTTCATAATAACACATTTATTCGGCAAAGAATATCCAAGAATTGATGGACATTGTAAGGTGATCCAGTGCGTGGTCACTACTGCCCTGTCAGACATGTCAGTGTTTTCAGATAAAAACTAAATTGCATTTTAGTGTCCAAACATGTTCTGTCCCCTTAGGAGTTGGTCTGGGTATTTTGATAAAATAGTCGGGAAAAATGTGAAAACCTGGAAAAATCGGGGGAATTTGAAAATGTCATTTTGGTAGGCACCACAGGAGTGTAACTGTGATAGCCGTTGTTAGGAACCTCGGCTAAAGTGAGGTTTGTGCACAATGGGTCTTGGAAATGTTGACCGATGTTCACAAGCGAGCCCAATTTATGGGAAACTTTTCCAGCCCTGCAAGGACGAAGGCGACTCATTTTTGTCACGCACATCTTGTAATTAAACATGGGTTTACAGTTAGGAGCCGGAAACAGAAACAATCAATGGCATGGCATTAAAGGGACACTGACACCCCCCAAATTTGTTTTTAAATTTTTTGCCAGGCGCTTCATTATGGTGTCGGGGGACTACCCAATTAATATTTTGCAACAGAGTACCGTATTTTTTTAATAAAGTCAAAAGGCGCAACTGCTCGAAACCGAAACCGAAACCCGACGGAGGTCGGAGAAGTGGAGAGAAGAGAGTGAGTGGCGGAAGTCACGTGGCTACACCCGACCGTGTGTTTTTTTGTTTTTTTTCTCCTTCCCGGTAGCAGACGACATGCGGTGTTTGGGAACTGCTCGCCGTGGGATTCTTTTGCAGTTATGTATGTTCCGCTCGTTGTTCTCTACTCCAAGATGAGTTGTCTTGTACATTGAGGAGTTGGAGATGAGTAGTGAGTGCCCGTGGTGAATTTTGATCGGCTCCGAAAAGAATACACCCAAGATGTTGCGTGAAAAGCTGGCTCACATGTCCCGCGTCCGAAACAGAAGTGGCATTGTGCGACAGAGTTTCCGAAAGATCAACGGGATCGGGACCAATGGCTGGCTGCAATTCCTGTAAACCATTGACGGGCACCTCGGAAAGCGGACGCTACCTGATTTATATGCTCCTTGTATTTTGTGGAAAGTGATTACATTGAGTTCGCAGGTGTCAAAAAGGATATCCCATACCATCTAATTCAGCGACGTGTCGTCCACAACATTTGTTTCTTTTTTTTTTTTGTTTCTTCAGTAATAATTGTAAAAAAAAAAAAAAAAAAAGAAATGTAGACATCAGAAAATATTTACAAAAAAAAAAAAAAAAAAAAAAGTTTCACGGGGGTTTGAACCCGGCTCTACCGGGTGCTACGGGGACGTCTTTCCCACTGAGCTACTGGGGCATATCGAAAATGGGGTATCTTTTTCCTTAGTAATAATTCAGCCGATAAACTGTAAGTTGGAAAGTTTGCTGCCGATTTTCCTCTAGCAAAAGCACTCCCGGGTCGAAGTCGGGATGCACCACGCATTGGCGACATTCTCACCTAGTAAAGAAATCGTACGCGTGCATATTCCACTCGAAGTAGACACGTCGCGCTTGACGTTTGCGCGAGCGATGTCTTCAGCCACGAGAAGGGAGCGACGGCTCGGCGACGTCTTCGTGCAAATCGGCTTGGTGGTCGGGCGTGTCGTACGGGATGAATACCAATTCTTTTGACCAGTCCCAAATTTCTCTTTTAAAGGCAGACAAAATTCGCCGGTACCGCGAACGACAGTTTTGAAATAGAGGTCCCACGCCCGTCGTCCGCTGCCATCGCCGTCCCTGCGAGTCCCACGATACGCGAAACGACGCACGCACAGAATGCTTCCGGTTGTCTGTGGAACTTTTTTTTCAATCAACGTATTTGCAGCTTTTTAGAAGCCACAAAAAATGGGTTTTATATTTTTTTCTATTTTTAATATTGAGTGTGTGCTTTCAGTGACCCACGACTTTGATTAAATTTGGTGGTCGCATCGATACCTTAGAAAACGGCCCGTGACCGCGGAAAAGAGAGTGAGCGAGACTCGAACCGGCCAGTTCTTGATCGGCGGTTTTCGGGCGGAAAAAAACCGAATTTCGAGCCGCAAATTCTGTTCTGGGTAGTTGAGCTCTCATATGTCACGTACAACTAAAAACCTCGGCGAGCATAAATACCCTGTCAGTGTCCCTTTAACTTAGTTCACCAAGGTGATAAAAGTTCGAGAAGCAACCCTGTGTGCACAAAATCATCCTGACTGTGTTTTGTGACGAAGGTGGTCTGAGAGAAAAAGAAGTCTTGCAAAAGAGGAAATACTAAAGATGGGGTATATAGCCAGAGCTAGAGGTCTGCATGGGCCAATATTTAGGAGCCTGGCCCAGCCCGGCCTGCTCTCTCTTGGGCCCGGGCCCGCCCGTGGCATGGTATTAATTTTCGACAGCCGGCCCGACGCTAATTTTCACGTGCCCACTGAGGCCCGCTCTATTTTTGCCCAGTATGAATAGCTCATAAATTGCGCGTCAAGGCAGCTCACTTGACAATGCTATACAAATGTTAGCTACGGTTCTCGATTGTAGTATCCTTTTTTCTTTTTGTCTTTCTTGCCATTATTAGTCTAACTAACCTGCAAACCTAGACAGCTTGTTAAAAAAAAAGGGCTCGAGGTACACCTAAGCACTTCTTATGAGTTGTGAATACGAAAGCATGTACATCATACTTCCTCTCTGCGTGTTGGTGCGCTGACGGACATGCAGCGCCATGGGATGGCCGGTCGTTGAAACTGACTCCCTGCATCAGTTTCAACGACCGGCCACCCTATGGCGCTGCATGTCCGGCGAATGGGAGCCTTGTCGACGCGTGCCAGCCAATGGGACTGAAGTGTAAAAGGTGTCGTTGGCTAGCTTTGCGCATGGTTTCATAGCTGGCCGCTGGCTTGACTCGGAAAAAGAACTTAAGGTGCCGTTTGGCGCAGTTCCAAAGCTGATAACATTGACTCGCTCCACAAAACAGTTTTTGCATTAAAAAAAAAATTCACCCCCACTGTCTTTTTATGGCGACCAAACCTGCATATCAAAAAGAATGAAAAAATAAAAAATAGCTAGCAACAACAAACAAAACCATGTGCTAAATTTGAAAAGGAAGGGAAACATTGCGACGGGTTTGGACAAGACGGGCAAAGTTCTAAATTGCCCACCAAACTGCACAAAAAAGATATTTATTTATATACATATATATATATATATATCGACCGACACGCTGTTTACAAACAAGCCCGCGTTTGCCCACACAAGGTGTGGGCACTGCGCTTGCATAGAAGCCGAATTCGCGTGAAGTGAAGCGCATGCGCATGCGCAGTGCCGACGACAGCGCCACCGCAGCTGCGTGACGTCAGGGCCGCGTGTTGGTCTATATATATATATACATATATATATATTTTAAAATACCGGGGGAGCACCTACCCCACTTTCACTAGAAATTGGATTAATCTAGACATGAGAGCTTGTCCGGTCAAGTCGGTCGCTTTACGTATAATTTACAGAATTCCCATGTTTGGAACACGTTAATAGTGGGCGCTTGAACGAAGCGGGTGCTTCCGTGGTATTTTGCGGTCAAGGGGGAACCTCTTCACACATATTGTGGATGCACACACTCGTACATACAGATGGTTTATGCCTGGCGGGAGGGGCATTGTGTAGGCACGTATGTGTGTTGTGTGGCTTGATGGAGAGAAGAGATTTTACGAAGGCGACGCCGGCAACGAAAATGAACACTGCACTGGCCGCTCCGCTGGTGTTCTGCATGAGTGTTAGGTGCACATAGACCGAACCGTGCAAACACACATACACACACACACGCATACGCTTTCAGCTTTTGGGTCTCCCCCACTGTGGTCCTTCCCCCGACACCCCAAACAAATTTCCAAAAGCATTGCTGCTTAAAAAAAAAAAAAAAAAATTAAAGGCTGGCTTGACTTGCTTTGTGACTTGAGTGCGAGTCCCGTGCCTGGTCTGGGGCCCTTCATGAATGTAACCGTGAAGTCCGGCTCGTGGGCCGGGTTGGGCGGCCTGTACCCATACAGATGTCTAGAGGCAAATAGGCAAAATTTTATACCGAGGGAAGACAATGAAACTTTCAGTGGTATATAAAAAAAAAAAAAAAATAAGGTATTCAAACAAAAATGAATTTTGTGAATCTAGCATACCAGGAACATGCCAACCTCCCACCAGCCAATACACAAGGGAAGCGATTTGGATGAACTGTCCTTTGTCATCAGACTCATAGTGCAGATCTGGCATTTTCTGACTACCACCTATTTGGCTTGTTAATACACACATTCTGTTGATAACGATGAGCCAAAACAGTGTTTTTACTGTCTCCAAGGTCAAAGCAGAGACTTTTAAGAGCCAGGAATTCCACATATCTGTCAGCAATGGTAAAAGTATGTTGATAACATTGGAGACTATTGCAAAAAATGTCTAAGTGTTTGTCAAAAATGTTGGAGTGAATGTCAATATAAACGTGTTATACTTTTTCAGACAAATATTGGGAGGCATTACTTTTACACCTCCCCCTCTTCTGTTAAGCACGAATAAAATGCGAACAGCGGAATGCATTGCTTTCGGTACATGCTGCGCCACCAGGAGACCCATGGGAACCGATAAAACTGCGAGGGTGTGCGTCCTACTTTATTGTATTTGATCCTCGCTCAGCGCAGCCCAAGCTTCAGCGCTGCGCCGGCGGTACGTTGGTAGTCTCATCACAGCCTTTGTCACTCGCTCGGCTCATGCCGTGCAAGCAAAACAAGAACTCAAAAGGAGGTGTCTGCCCTCATCCTTTCTTTTTAGTTTTTGTTTTTCTTGCATGGCACAGGCTGAGCAAGTGACAATGGCTATGACAGAACTACCAATGTACCACCGGTACAGTGCCAAAACTTGGGCTGTGTCAGTCTATCATAGAAATATACCAATCATTCATTCCTGTTAACAGGTGCGATTCCTAGGTTTCCAGTTGTAAGAAACAATCATGTGATAGCAAGATTGGTACTAAGCACAAAAGTATTCATAAAAAAGATTATTGTATGCAGTACAAAATACACAGAAAAAAAATGTACAACAAGCTTTTCTGGAAGTATTCCTCTTGGAGAGTGGGTATTATACAAGTTGTACACCTTTCCAGGCTCTAACATACATTAAAGGAGCCATGCAAGGATATTGGGTTCAAATGCTTCTCACTTACACCAGCATACTGGCACTATACTCGCACACAATTCCACTGATCCAGAAGCTTCTTTGTTGCAGTGTAAATACTGTAGACGACTTAATTTTCACAGGCTCAAATTTTCGCGAATCGGGCCAAAGCTGAAAATTTGAAATTATTCTCTGGTTCTAATTTTCGGGAATCGAGTGTAGCTTCCGTAGCTTTCACATATTTCCCGAATTGTTTGCAGGACATATTTTTCGCGAATTGTAGGCGATTCGCGACATTCGCGAAAATTTAGTCGTTTACAGTATGCAATGTTAAAAGCAGACTACCGAAAAATCCCCAGCAAGCACCCACTCAAAATTAGGAGATGATCATGTAAAACTGGGGGATGGGCGCTTCTTAGGTCTACAACATATAAAAATATGTCCTTCACGTATTTTCCGAATGTTACAAAATTGAGGGGTGGGCGCTTATTGTACAGTAGACTCATTATTTCAAACTCCAGAAAGCCACAAATTTTGTTTGAATTTTCAGAAGTTCATCTAAATATGATGAAAGATAAAATAGTGATTTGCCATATGAATGGCTACACATATAAAGCAGGTATTTGATGATTTCCTCTACATAGGCCTACTGATCATAAGCAGGTATGCCACACATGAAACATTTGTGAAATGTATGACATAAGTTTATTTATCCCTCAAAAAGTTTGTTTGTTATGAACTGTTTAGCAACTCAAAACAAAATTAAGTGTGTTCATCGGCCAATAAGTTGTCTAATGTGGACTATTAAGCAGGGGACATGTGAGTAATGAAACCGGGCACCGCGCAGCAGTTTTAATGGCCACTCGGGCGGACGTTGTCACGTGGACCTATGCCATGCCGCCACGTCGCAGCGTCTGCGCAAGTTCCTATGGAAATTTCTGTGTGGTGCCCGTATTCATAGCAACTTGCGCAGATGCTGTGACGTGGACCTATGGCATGCCGCCACGTTGCAGCATCCGCACAAGTTACTGCGGAAATCTTCGCGTTGTGCCCGTTTTCGTAGCTCATGTGTGCCCTGCTTGAGCCCCGTTGAGTATGCATCTCGCCAAGCACGGGTGCACTGCGGAGAAGCAACACCTGCGGAAGCAAGCTCCGCGGGTGTTGCCTCTTTGCAGTGCACCGGTGCTCAGAAAGAAACGCACTCAGCGCGCTCGACAAATACGGCGACCAAAGACAGGTTGTGCCATGCCATGTGCCAGCTCAATGCACAACTCTAGCGTTTAAGCAAGCAAGCATTACCTTCTATATAGTTTGGCCAAATTTTTATCTACTACATTCAAAACCCGCGGTGGTGTATTGGTGTAAGCGATCTTCCAGTGGGTTAACCTTTTTTGGGGAACCTATGGAAGGACTACCTACTGTCCTTCTACCACCCTGTTGAGCATTGACAAAAGCTCAATGGTTGGGTCACAAGGTTGCATAGTTTGCATTTAGGGCAACCTCCAAAGACAGGTTGTGCCATGCCATGTGCCAGCTCAATGCACAACTCTAGGGTTTAAGCAAGCAAGCATTAGCTTCTATATAGTTTGGCCAAATTTTTATCCACTACATTCAAAACCTGCGGTGGTGTATTGGTGTAAGCGATCTTCCAGTAGGTTAACCTTTTTTGGGGAACCTATGGAAGGACTACCTACTGTCCTTCTACCACCCTGTTGAGCATTGACAAAAGCTCAAGGGTTGGGTCACAAGGTTGCATAGTTTGCATTTAGGGCAACCTAGGCAACACGCTGAAGGCTGGCTCACACATTTGTGTCAGTTGCGTCTAGAAAACGACAGTAACAACTGGAATGGCATCACAGTTGTTACTCCCGATTGCTTCACGAAGGTACTTTTTGCATTGCTTGGCACGTTGTGTACAGTGAGCACCTTTCCCGGTAACTTTGTACCTTTCCCGGTAACTTTGTACCTTTCCCGGTAACTTTGTACCTTTCCCGGTAACTTTGTCATTGCTGTTGTTTCGGTCACTCTGAATGCAAGCAATGCAGCTGTCTGAACGAGGCTTGATACGACAATCACCGGAGAACTGTTTGCCTTACACAACATAGGAAGCAATGCAAGGCATTCCTTAATCATTTGGCCATTATGAGTTGCATCTTTTCTTGTGGCCTTGGCGTTACTTCTCTTTTTGGTTGTTGCAGTAGACACAATCAACTCGCCTTCCATCGCTTTACTTCGGTGGCCATCATGACAACTGTCAACAGCATGCAATCACGGAAGATACGAGAGAGTAGTAGAAATCGCGAAAGGACGTGTTCCGTCCAGTTCATTGTTTTCCCGCTAGGTGCTGTCCGTTTCGCTGGAGTTGTGAATAGAAAACATTGGCTGCGCAAAATCATCACAAAATCAAGTGACCATGTGGATCTGCTGCTGGTTGAGGGTGTGAATACTGCTCGTTGTTCTCGCAATTTTTTCTGATACTGCCATTGTGCAAAGAGGAAGCTAATACTTGCTTCATAGGTTATGAGTAGGATTCCGTGTTTTCGGAGTTTATTTCTCGTGAAATTCGGAGGGTGTTTTTTGGAGTTCATTTTTCGCTGGGGGATTTGGGGTTTATCGGAGTTTATTTTTGTTAGATTTCCAATTCTTTAAAATTCAAAGTTTATTTTACTGCGTAAAATTTTAAAAATTTAAAAAACAATAAATAAGGTTTGGGTAACCATCACCCGTTGTCCCGAAGGAACCTTGGCGTGCTAAAAGGCAAAAAACTTTCGTCAGTAGTTCTAGATTTAAAAAAAAAAAAAAAAAAAAAAAAAACGAAGTAGAATCTTCTTGGGACCACTGACTTTTGTGGTCTTATAAAGTTTAGTTGTAAAGCTCCGTCTTTTTTGCTGTTTATTTTGTCGCTGTGACTTTGAAATTCGGAGTTAAATTTACCGGCGAGTGTTTTTCGGATTTATCCATATACACGGAACCCTAGTTATGAGCTTGAAAGGTTAATTCGATGTGGTATTTACTGAAAGTGGGAAAATCGTTGCATGGCTCCTTTAACCTTGACCCTCCCCCCCCCCCCCCCCCCCCCCCCCCCCATATCTGCTAAACTGTATTGGTTGTACTTTAGAGCATATTAGCTCTTCACCTGCCAAGACAGTATTCTTGAATTCTCTCTTATTCATGGAAGTTACCTTTTTTCTTGATGCCATGGTGGTTGTGACTTTTTCTTCTGTGCAGGGCGATGCAGACTTCCCTACAGAGGCAGTGCAGGCATACCATAACAAGCCCCAAGCATCGCACGATTACAGACCTGCCGCTAGCAAGACCAATATTATCCACCAGCCAAGGAAGTAGGCATTTTAGAACTGCAAAAGCTCATGGCATTCGCTTGAAGATAGCTGGGAAAAAAAAAAAAAAAATCTGCTTTGTTGGACCAACTTTGCTTTCACGAGCCCCCTGGTTTCAGGGAGGTGTTTTGTTTTTGTTGTTTTTCTTTCTTTGAGTAATTCTGGGATTACGGGTTAAGTTCTCTTCTCCAGATTTTCGCTTTGTCTTGCAGTATGTGGGATATTTCATTTTTAGGGTCTTTTATCTTTGTTTTGCTTTTGTGTGAGGTTTTGTGTTGATACACACCAAACTGTTTTGTCTGCTGAAGAAGGTGGTGTTTGTGGTTTTCTTGTAGAATGTTGGAAATAAACCGCTCGACTGGTAAAGGTTCTTTTTGTAGTTCCTTTTGCTTGTGTTCCTCTTTTTGCTGCTTGTCTAATGAAAAGCAAACGAAGCAATGAGTTTCAGTTAGACTGAGATGTCTCTAATCTACCAAGCAACTATTTCAATAGAGTTAAGAATATTGGATGATTTAGAAACTTTAACTTTGGCTGGTTTGGATGCCTCAGTCCCTCTTCGCATACTGTAATATCCCGAAAAATAGCCCGCCTAGAATCGAGAACAAATTGTGTGAAAATAAGGAGTGGGCTAACTTTCGGTGTGCAATCAAGAAAAGTTGAAACAAATGCTATTTTTAGATCATATGTCTTTGTCAAACATATCGCAGCGAAGGGTAATGAAGCAAAGATTATTGCACTTCCCCGTCAGCAATGTTAGCTTATATCCCGCCACGACTAACTAGGCGCATTTGCGCCAAGATTATGATAGATCCAAACACTGATTACTGGGAGTGGAGTTAACATCCAATGTGGTTGACTGGAGTGCAGTCACAATCTCGGTGATGATCTTCGTGTTCTGACTCTGTCGAACCCTCCGCTTCGTATTTAGCATATCCATCCTTAAGTTCATTCCTGACCTTCAAAAGTCCCGGGTTTCGCCACCAAATTGTTGCATTTTGAAGCGCTCCTTAGTTCTATGGATTTGTTGGTGGCGGTATGGTCGTTAAATGCAAGACAGGACAACTGGCTTCAGTTGAAAAACCGTTTACTCTTTTACTCGAACAGACACGTTTGCTCTGCTCGCGCTCGCTCTTGTTGTACCTCCAAGCTAAAATCCCATGCAGCCGCTTTAATCAGGCTGCAGTGGCTGCGGTCCCACGGTCGCAACAATAATGCCCGTGCTGGCTGTACTTCGGCTCGTGTTCGCAGTACAAATGTCGCGTCTGTGCGGGAGTAACGTAATACGTTCTAATTGCAAATCAATGGCCCATTCATCTTCAGTACCTTATGGCAAAATCTGATATATGTCTCCGCAAACGTAACCGGTAATGAAAAAACAAAAAGCGCAGGTTTTGATATTTTGGAGACATGCCCTACGAGTTCTAAGTTTATGGATTTCTAATACGACCAAGTCTCGTTCTGATTTTATTAGTAGATAAAGGTCACATGCAGTCTCCTATTTACGTCCTTTTTCCAAATTGTGCACATGTTTTTATATTTTTTTTTTTTAAAGTGCTTTTTTTTTTATACAAATAGAAAGTGTCGTAACTCGATGTAGCCTCGTAACCGAGCAACCAACTTTGAGGGCTTATTTCTGATGAACCTAGCAACTTGGCATAGAAAGTATGAGAAGCGCAACTCCAGCCGTTTAGTCGTGAAATCTGCCCTAAAATGCTTGAATTTCTCAATTTCTTCCTAAAAGTTCCAAGTTTTGGGGGTTTTCTTTTTTTTTTCTTTTTTTTTTTTTTTTCAGATAGCATTTTAGAAGTTGGTCTGATACTTCTTGTGTTCTAGTGGAACTGGATTATCCTCTTTAAGGATTTTATATATATATATATATATATATAATATTTGTGTTCAAAGTCATTGAAAATAATTTCACGATTAAGCAATATTTTGATGCTTAACTATGTATGTGAAAAACAATTCAGATGAAAACGCCTCAATCATTTGAGATTATTTTCCACAATTATAATCTTTTTAAAAAGCTAACCGATTGTTCTAAGTAGGGATGTCGCAAACCGGTTGAGGTTCGAGTTCAACCAGGTTCGACTTTTTCTAACTTGTGAAAATTTGGACGAAGGTTCTACTCAGGTTCGACTGCTGTGCGCATGCGCGACAGGCTGGCCAGTTGGCTTCGGATTGGATGGTGATGGCTAAGGAATGAATTAAGGACAGCAGTGATTGGCTATTTCTAGGGGTTTCGCGAAGTCCTGTCAAACCGGATTTTTAGGTTGAACTTTCAGGGTTCGATTGGGTCGAACCGGTTCAGCGAACCTTCAAACTTTTAGCCAGATTCGACCGGTTTGACTTTGTGGACAGTGTGGCCAGACCTTGATACAAGCATGTCTAAGTTTGGAGAATTTTTTCTATGCAAAGGGTCGTTTTAATGTTATGAACAGTTGGAAGTAAAAAACTAATTCTAATCACTGAAGAAGTTAATAACTTAATTTTTTGTGCTGTATTAAAGGGATTGTCCGGTCGAAACCGGAAGTACTTAAGTTCTTGCGGTCGTTACGTCGAGGGAGCCTTCATGTAGACAAACATAATTTTTATTTTGATATATAATATCCCGTTATCAATTAAACCTTTCATGAGCCTATTTACGAAACTGCACCCCGAATTTCGCCAGTGTCAATGGCTGACATCTGTAGGTGCTGCGTGACGTCACAAAACGCAAAGGTTTGTCGGATGGTTGGGATAACAAGCGTTGGTCGGTGGATGTCTTGTATTTTGTTTCGAATTATATAGTCTCCTAGGCTGTACCCTACTTAAATACGGTTCTTTTAGTGCATTTTCCAAGCATGCGCAAAAAAAGTCACGCCTTTTAGCAGGAAATTCCCCGCCAACAGCCATAAGCTTCGAGCAAATGTATGCCGTTTCGAGCAAACACAACTGCGATGGCCACCAATCGAACTAGGGGCGCTTGCAAAGCAAAGGATGCATATTTCGCCTCTGAAGTGGCACCTAAGTACACGAAGCGGCATCTGGGTACACATGTCAGCGGATCCACTGGATCGGTGATGAGGTTGCGGGTCGTTCCCTCAGAGGCAATGACCGCGGGTCGAAGACAAGCTGCGAATCGTTCAAATGCATGTCGTCACTTGACTTGGACGAGCTTGGTGAATCGTAGTCACGCCTCATTTTCACTTGACATGATTAAAATAGCGCAAACTTGACAAGGACAACAAAGAAGGCACACGTACAACAGGACTGGCGCTTACTTCCAACTAAGTTTATTTCATCATCAACCAAGCAATATATACCATCGCTTGGTTGATGAAATAAACTTAGTTGGAAGTAAGCGCCAGTCCTGTTGTACGTGTGCCTTCTTTGTTGTCCTTGTCAAGTTTGCGCTATTTTAATCATGTCAAGTAAGAACCAACTAGCCCAAACAAAAGTCGTTTTACAACTCATTTTCACACGCGGGTCAAACAGAATCGGGCTGCACGCGTGCTAAATACAACTTCTAGTATTGTTTCCGGATGGCCTAGCTTTTGGTTTCGGTTTCACTGCATAATAAAATTGATTGATCCAATTTGGGCGAGGAGTGGATGGACGTAGTTTAATATCGTTGGCACAGCATCACACTTCAGCTTACGAGCCTCCTGTCCGCTTAGAGCTCGGCTCGTAGCTCTCTTCTGTGAGATGATTGCTGCATAAGCGGGATCTCGATCTTGACGGGACCCTAGTCCCTACGCACGGCGACGACCCACTTTGCTCGACACTGCACGTCTCGCGGAAAAGTGTGGAACGTCATGTCTTGGGCTCGCACGTGCTGCCCGGTGGTTGTGGCACCCAACCGCGCAACAAAAATCTAACCCAAACTACGAAACAAGTCGAGCACATCAACAGAAACGAAGCACGCCGAGGCAGGCAAAAATGCTCGTTATGTGTTTTGTGACGTCAGAGCTTTAATGTTGCCAACTAAAGCAGCGTTAACGCC
Source organism: Ixodes scapularis (assembly GCF_016920785.2). Classification (NCBI taxonomy): domain Eukaryota; kingdom Metazoa; phylum Arthropoda; class Arachnida; order Ixodida; family Ixodidae; genus Ixodes; species Ixodes scapularis. The sequence goes on along the minus strand of NW_024609884.1, from coordinate 35,484,001 downwards.
AGAATGCGATTGGAGCAGCATAAATTCAATTACTCACGCAGAGGGGCATATAAAATTCAGATATTGCACGTACGATCCGTCTCGAGGCAATAACAATGATATTCAATTGTTTTCTCGAATACAAAATTTGACCGGACAATCACTTTAACTGAAATAACCAATCAGTGCTGCCCTTAAAGGGGTTCGGAAACAAAAATTGAAATATTCAGATTTTGTTCGTAAATGAGTCAAGCATGACGGATAATAACCGTAAATGATAATCGCACGTTTGTGTTTTGAACGATTGGCTATATTTTTCGTTCCAAACGGTGCACTCGAGCAAGCGCTCGAAGAGAAGCGAGCGGAGAGCGCCGTGCGTCGTGGGATATCCGGCGCAAACAAAAGAAAAAAAAAAGAAAAGATGCCCCGCGTTCGTGCTGACGATTTCACCAAGAGCTTTGCCCTTGGTGGCGTTGTCAGCGCTGCGGTAGCCGTTCGAAGTACCCGTGGGGTGACGAGCGTGTGGCTGGCCCAAGGAGCGCGTAGCTTCCACAACACTGTCAGCTTTAGTGCTGAACGAGGTGGGGAAAGCAACTTTTGTTCGAGTTTTGAGCGACGGGCTAATCTTCTAGGGGGAGAATGGCTGTTTCCGGTTGCACGAACGAGGGTGCGAGAAAGAGGGGAGTCCTTCCGTTCCGTCTTCTTGGACCGCTTGGTACAATGCGCGATTTGTGAGTTCAGGAGGAAAACTAAGAAGGAAAACGTTGAAATGCCAAAGAGCGGCGCTGCTCCGAAGGAATCTGCTACGTAACGACTACGTAGCAGATTCCACAACGTTGCTAGACTACCTCCCAAATAGGCTCCGCATGCATCCACCAGGTGCACATTGAAGATCGTTTATTTTGCTTTAAAATTAGTTTTCTTTTGCTTTTCAACGAAAGACTGGTGTTTTTGAGGTTAGGGTGCAACAGGCAACACGTTAAAGCTAGAAAATGATCGCTAAAATTTCGTTTCCCTACCCCCTTAATTCATCCCTTAGCCATCCCCATCCAATCCGAAGCCAACTGGCCAGCCTGTCGCACATGCGCATAGCAGTCAAACCTTTTTCGAACTTTTGACAGGAAGTTCGAAAACGTCGAACTCTAACCTCGACTGGTTCGCGACACCCCTAGTTATTTCAGTTAATACAGTACAAAAAAATTAAGTTATGAACTTTTTCAGTGATCAGAATTAGTTTTTTTTTTTTTTTAATTGCAACTGTTCATAAAATTAAAATAACCCTCTGCATAAAAAAAAAATTCTCCAAACCTAGACATGCTTGTATCAAGGTCTGGCAAAATAAAACGCTGCTCCAGAGGCACATACGGCTTCACGTACATTGCACGCGCAAAACACATCCACACGGCGTTGAATCTTGATCGGTATCCAAGCGCGCGAAGGCAGAGACGCGGTATTTCGGCGTGCCGAGAAAGCTCACGCCGTGAGACCGGTGAAACTTACTTTCGACGAGTTCTACATTTTTTCTGCAGCACTGTGCTGTCGTAAAATTTTTCACGTGTTTTCAACATCAAGTCTCAACGCTTACACAGGGTCTTAAAGGACTTCTTCGGCGAATGACGACGAACGAGTAGGAAACGTGTCTTCAGCACGCTGCCGCCAGCCTTTGCAACGCTAGCAAAACTGCACTTCGTCTACGAGCAAGATGGCCGTCCAGTGGCTTCACCCGCGGGTGCGGGAAGCGCGATCCAGGCTCCAGCTAGAATCACTGTATGGAGATCCAGCAAATGTCATAGAGACCAGTGTTTGCTACTGAATCTACCACTGATCTCTGTGGAATCCACTGAATCATCGGATTAGAAATTGAACTCGTTTTATATTTTACAAATTTTATTTCAGAAGTTACAGAACTTACGTAAAAGGTGTTTTGTTTCGTCACGTTTGCAACGTTCAGCTGATTCAGACGACCTAACGGTCAGCTGGCCTTCGCTGGCCGCGTGACCGCGCGACTCATTACGAAGTGGCGCTGGGTGGAGTAGTTAAAAGTCAGCGAAGTTGTAAACAGCTGAAGTGGCTGAAGTGCTAAGGCAAACTTAATTGAAAGCTCTCGAAGCTTGCAGGCTTCCGAGTACATAGTCCTAAATTCCACTCGGAAGCCAAGTTTTACGATGGACGAGCAAAACATTGCCAGCGTTCGAAATAAGCTAAACAGTGAGAATATAAAGCTATGGTTGCCTCCGTACACGGTCGATGGCAGCGAAGGAAATTTTCCGACTGTGAGTACCTACACGGAACCTTAAACGGTGTCTGTGCCTTGGCGCTCTGAATATATTATTGCTAATTTGCAGGAGATGGTGGAAAGATACGCAGCTGAACTGAAGTTGGACATAATCGTAGTGCTGAACGTGCTGCGAAACTTGCGAAATCATGCAGTGACGAAGCTGGCTTCAAACCAGAAATTTAAAACCACGGGTGTTGCCACGCTGAAAGTGAAAATTGTCAACCCACAGCAGAAATCTGTAAGTTATTTTTAGCCGATGGTTGTTTTTATGTTTACGTGAAAGCATGGATTGCATCCAGTGCATTGTTGTTGTTGGTATTGTTGTTTTTCAGCCACCAAGAAAAGAGTTCGAAACGATCGAAATTAATCTCGATGAAAATGGTCAGAATTTACGCGAATTAGTTGCTTCGAAGTGCTCTGTTGATTCAGGAAAAATCAAGTTGATTTCTGCTGGAAAAGTTATTCAAGACACCTGTTCACTGAAGGACCAATCAGTTAAGGTGAGTGACATTTTTATGTATCGGATGAAATCGCCCCAGAAAAGCTCAACAGGCAATGCTTACTGAGCAAAACGTAGTTGATATTCATAGTCTTGAATGGAACTCCAATTTTATCTGTGTGCAGACCCAGAAGTAATTAAATTTCACCAGCAATATCTGTGAAAGTGTGGTTTATATAAAGTGCTATAACGTGGGAAGTATGACGGACGTCAGCCGGGCCTACTGCTTTATTAACACACATAGTCAAACGTCAGGGTACATGAGCATGAACAAATTGAGCAAACAAGGGCGGTGCTCTGGTTTATCGAAGCAGAGCGCACGCGATAACAGATAGGTGCGCTTGTGCATGAACAATCGGATATCGCTCTATGACAGTACAATATGCAACATAACATCCCTCCCCTTTTTAGTATACAACCAAGTTACACAATTATAAGCAGTTGTAAAGCACTAACACAGAGATGCAATGTACAAAAACACAGTCAATGCAATTACATTTCGTAATCAGTTATACGTCGATCAGTCTGTCGTTTGGTCGTGTTGCATGACTACTGTGTCGAGGAGAGACATGGTGAATGCACGAGACTAGCCCAATTTGTTTCTGTGCTAACTGCATCACTGGCTGATTTTGCACATGTGTCCTTCGTTGGGGTGCTATCGGGCAGAGCTGGCCAGTACGGCCCAACACGTTCTAGTACAGAGTCTTGTACTGAGTTTGCAGCTCGCATGTGATCTAGGTGTGCACAAATGTAATATGCATTGTTGTACACATACCAAAAATGTGACGCACTCGACAACACCCCACGTTGACACGAAACCATTCAATAGTCTCGCCTCTTTCAACCATTGCTGCATCCCCCACCGAAAACTGTCAAGCAATGCCACGACGTTTGTGAGCCTGTTCTCTATACTCATCAATTTGGTTTGCATTGCTCGCGTCAAGTTCGGCTTCAAAAGTAATCGGCACGTTCAAAGTTTTTTTCCCAGAAAGAGTTCCTGACGACTTTGCGCTGCATTCTTGTGTAGTCTGTCTTTCCATCGGTCGAGAGTTGCTTCAGAAGAGCTTTTTTGTTTTTATGATCTGAACTGCCTGTGCAGTGGCCCCATTTGACTGGATAATATGGTGGTGTTAGTACTTGCTTGACTGCGTTTTTGTGCAGAAAGTCCTCAAACTGGTGGCTAGAAAAATGTGGGCCATTGTTTGTCATGACTTTGACTGGTCGAATTGCACATCAGTTTTAGTGGAATTTTGGTGCGTCATAGAACTCGAGAACAGTGTTGCTGCAGAGAAGCCGCTTACAATACTCTAAACTTTCTTTACATTCTTGTGACCGCTTTCATGCTCTTTTCTTGGCACTGTTAGCTGCCTGTGCATTGGCTCTAATGTTGATGCTAGGCACGGCAAGAACTTTGCATAAAAGTTCAGTAATCCCTATAAAGCCCTTAGCTTTTTCTCGTTTTGTGGTTCTGGTGCTTTCAACACTGCTTCAATTATCTTTTCTTTTGTCGACTGCAGTCCTTTGCTGCTTATCTCGTGCCCGAGATATCAGACACTGCTTTGAAAGAACTTGCCCTTTTCAGAATTTACTCAAATTTTGGGCTTTCTTAGCCGTTCTAAAACACTCGATGTTCTTATCGTTCTCCTCTTGTGTTCTACCAGAAATTAGAATGTTGTCATGCAAGGTAACAAATGGTACTTGGAATTCCTTAAAGGATTTGATCCATGACCGACTAAAATAAAGCAGGTGTGCTCGCTACACAGGAAAGTCGTTCCAACCATATCAGTCCTAGGTGTGTATTCACTGCTAGAACCTCTTGCCAATGCTCTATGAACTGCAGTTGCAAATAGGCTTTCATCAAGTCAAGTACAGTGAAAACTGTGTCCCTCCTGCTACTGCCGCTAAGTTATCTTCAGGCAAAGGTAGCAGGGATAGTGATCTACCTTCAGATGAGGATTTACCATTACTCGATAATCCCCACAGTCTCACCCCACAGAGTCTCACGCTTTTGTCTTTTTTTTTTTTTTTTAAAATTAAAGGCGTAGCTTCATCACTATTTCACTCGGTAGATTACCTTGTTTTCTTTCTCACGCTTTTGTCTTTTTTTTTAACAATTAAAGGCGTCGCCCCATCACTATTTCATTCGGTAGATTACCTTGTTTTCTTTCAACGTCCTTAACTCTCTTTCAATACTTTCGCAAAGAGTGTATGTCATAGGCCTCGTTTTACGAGAAGCAAACTTCCCTTGAAGCCTTTGATTATGCCATCTCCCTTCTGAAACATGTCGCTGTACTTTTGTTTCAGCGACGACAGTGTATCATGCGTTTAAACCCCCTCATCCTGTTTCCACGCCGCAAGTTTTTACACATTCAGAATTCAAGGGGGAGGGGGGGGGTCGGGTCAGGACATCCAGACACCTCCTCTCTGAATCTGCCACTGCATAGAGATGAATGGCATCAGGTACTGGGAACGGGCACATTTTGCCCATTGAAAGTTTCAGAAAGTTACTTGCCATTTCTGAATAAGAGAATGGCTGGTTCTGTAACTTTGGCATTGTGTCTGGATTGCTAGCGCTACATTTTGACAGAAACCAAACAATTGACCATGCATATTTTGTTTTGGTAAGGAAAAAAACATTGTAATTTTTTTTTCAGAGGCACGCTCTACATGGTGTATGTACATGGCTTCACTGCATGTACACTGCACTACACCGTTGGCACAAACATGACAGTGCTTTTTTGCATTTTACTTCAAAAAGGGTATTGGCAGGCACCAAATTTGACTGCTTTGGTTGATGCCCCAAATGAGCACTTTCCACCAGTCTACTGTGCTTGTTTTCAACTCAAGAACTATAGTAAAAAAAAGTTTGGCTCCTCGTGGAGCATTACTAATTTCCCCCTGTATGTAGAGAAATAAGTTATATGTAGGTGCATTATAGATAGGGTTTCGTGTTTTTGGATAAATCTGAATAAATCGGGAAAACACTCGCCGGTAACTTTTCCGTTGATTCGGATTTATTCGAAAAACTCTGAATTTCGAGGTTACAGCGACAAAATAAAAAGCAAAGAAGGCTTTTTTTTTTTTTAATTAACTTTATAGGCGCACAAGGTCAGTGGTCCAAAGGAGGTACCACTTCAGTTTCCTTTGAAATCCCTAACTACTGAAAAAAATGGTTTGCCTTAGCTCATCAAGGTTGCTTCAAAACAATTTGTTATAGTACCCAAACTTTTATTTTTTATTTTTTTAAATTGGCAATACAGCAAAATAAATTCAGGATTTCAGAGAATTGAGACTCTAACAAAAATAAACTCTGAAAAACACCCTTCGAATTTTACGGGAAATGAACTCGGAAAACATTGAATTATAATTAGATTTTATATATGTTACCTTATTAAGACGTACACATTTCAAATGCCAAAAGCATTGCTTCCTCTGACAACCAAATCTTGTAAGAACAGTGTGTAAAACTTGATCTTTTCTTGAGGTGGCGAGTATAGTGGTCTTGATGACCCTTCGCTATAAAGAGAAAAGCAGAAGAAATCAATTCAATCACTTGTTCGTCCTAAGAGTGTTGTACAGTGTACATGTGCGACACTGTTAGCACAAACAAGCATTCCCGCATGTACATTCGCAGATGATATTGCCACAGGACTGTTCTGGTTGCTCGAGCATGCCGGCGAACTGTCCCCTGGATTTTGGTTTTATGTGAGGCTCGTGGCCTTGCCCCTCGGGCTGTCTTGCGTTAGTGATGTTCCTGAAATGAGCCAGCAGGACGGCCCGCCTCTTGTGTATAAATGTACCTTATTCCTCTTTTTACTAATTAAACCCCTCGAGTTCTTTTATGTTCACAGTCGCCTTTAACAACGAGACAATATAATGAAGCCCAGGCGACCATGTGGCTTTGAAGACCACCAGCGCTATCTAACAGAAGAAAGCTGAGTTATCATCGAGGCTATTGTGTAAATGAGCAGAATATCAGCAGCTGTTTGACTTTTGTCATTACTCCCCACTTGGCCGGCAAACGATTACCATGTCAACACCGAAAACTGATTGCTCAACCTGTCTACCCGTTAAATTCAGCCAAGCTTAATTTGTCCTTTTAGCGCGGAACACCTCTATACTCGGCGAAGCCTTCATTAACTCAGCAACAGCTGGTCTAGTGAGGAGTGATGGCAAAAAACTGCTTTCTTCCAATAGGTAATGTGGCAGGCCCTGTAGGCCACGCACTCTCCTTGGCTTTTTTGTATCATCTGCAACTGTACACTGGGTTACATGCAATGCAGTGTACATGCATCGCGTGTAATGTCACATTATGGTGCTAGGGTAGGGCTGGCTGGTGGCTGACTGGAAACGGCAGACACACTCGTGCCATGGGTGGCACTGAGACACAGCCTCTTCTTGTCAACATAGGTTTTGACTTGTGAACTTTTAGTAGTTTGCCTGCACATTCTTCTAATGATTCTTTGGGGTTATTGTACAAAGAATATCCTGGCATCTTGATCATGCTACAAGTAGAAAGTGGTGATTTACAGCGGCGAAAAGATCTGGTACTCTCGGTCGAAGAGGTTTCAGCTAACACTCTCACTCGGAAGAGTGGTCTTCATATCACGGTAGCAACTGCCGAGTATGGCGCCTATTTGCGATTCAGTCAAACATTGTGTCTCAACTTTACGTTTGTGCTATTGGTGCATTTATAGTCAGTGAAAAGTCTACCCACCTTTTTTTAGAGCGCAGCTCTTAGGCGCCCGTTTCCGGCTTGAGCGGCGTCGCCGTCGGCGTAACCGCACGGTGCACTATGAGACGCGTGATGTCACTGATGACGTCATCAGTGACGATGCCGATGACGTCATCAGTGACGATAGCGATGCCAATGACGTCATCATTGACAATGTCGATGACGATGACGTCATCACGATGACGTCACACGTTACGTCACTGATGACGTCATCGTCACGCGACCCTCGTGCGGCGACGGCGACGCCGGTCAGGGGGAGGAGTAGCAGAGAGTATGAGGAGGTGAGGAGGAGGGAGGAGGGGTATACCTTCCCCTCAGTACCCTTCCCTCCTCCTCCTCCTGAAGAGCTGTGCTCTAATTTGGCGTTACAATGCATTGTAAACGGCTTTAATTTTTTTTTTTTTTTTTTTTTTTAGTCAGCCAATAAGAGCTTGGCACTCTAACATTATTGCAACCCTGGTGCAAGAAGCAGACGAACTTGCGCTCCTCATAGTGTATATTTCTCTTAGTAAAACTGGAAGTGATGCAGAAAACAATGAATATTTTGTATTTTATCATTCTTTGGGCAAGCAAGAGAAATTTTGGCAGAAATAGGAAAATTTCAGGCGTCCGCCAAGGAAATTTTGACTTTCCGTATTGGCAGCCCTGATTCCTAGTTCGGAGGTTGATGGAGTTTTGGTACACAAATACTAGGTTGCAAAACTGTAATGAGTAAAATCTGCCCGCACTTCAGCTTGCTCAGTGAGCTTATTTATGTTTGGATCTGCTTATGTTAGTGAAGCTCATGGTAACTCTTTTGTTTCTTCACAACAGAACCATGGACAGCTCTTGGCTTTGTTTCTGACGGAAACGGTGCAAGAATCACTTGAAAAGGAGAGAAAAGAACTAGAACTAAACAAGATACGCGAAGACGCAGATCTTCTGTCTTCAGTGGATGCAGGTACCGGCATTTTCTTTTCCAGACTATCTGGCTCTCCGGATGAATTGCAATCTGGCTGGTTTTCAGTTTATGAACTCTTGACAGAATTGAATTTTCTAGAAGTATTGACCTAGTATGCTACAATTAGTGGGAGACCATATTTATTAAACATGAAATGTTCATTTTTAATTTTTCTTTAATTCTTTGACTGTTTTATCTGTTTCCATCTTGCCTAAAGAAGTATCACCACGCTAATACACTTGATCATTCAAGAGAGCAAGGAAAGGGGCAGCTTGGAGAACTTAGTTCATCATTCAGTACACTGGAAATGTGCTCTTACAAAGTCATGTTTTGCCATGTAATGGTTAACATATTTAACTTGCTAAATTGGTACTCATAAATGCAAATATAGTGATCGGAGATGTATTTAGAATCTTGACATTCGCTTCAAATCAAGCTAATACTCTACCAGCTGTATTCACTAGTCGTGACTAACTAGCGCTGTTTTAAAGGTAGTGTCGCGTCTAAGTAGTCGCGAACTAAGAGAACAGTTCAGCGACTAAGGATCGACTAGTTCTGCGGTATTCATGAGCGCAAAGTGAGTGGGTGTCTATTTAGTCAGAACTAACAAGCGGAAGTGACATATAAAGATAAGTCACACATACGCGTACTTAAACGCTGCTGCGTAAATGGGTATTTTATCGTATAAAAACTAATACTGTAAACAGGGATGGGCAAAATACATGCAAATATGTATTGAAATACAAATACAAAATACTTCGTCAAAAATGTATTTAATTACAAATCTAATTACATTTCCAAAAAAGCATTTAAGTACAAGATACGAATACAACCAAATGTATTTGTTCTCCTCCAAATACTTTTCCAAATACATTCCTCAAAATTCGCATGAGCGACTTAATTTCAGGGCACCTGCAACAGATTTCTGGGTATCTCTTTTTTAATTTTGCACCGCACACTCGGGAGTTAGTGTGCGAGGCTCTAGTAGTGTAGTAAAAAAATAATCACAAAAAAAAAAAAAAAATGTAATCAGCTTGGACGTAGTAGGCGAAAAAAGTACAGAGCTTCAAGCAGCTTTTTTGTCGATTATATTTTGGTATAGACCAACAAAGAACCGAGACGACCAAGACGCGCAGCACTAGCTAGAGAATTTTTGATTGTTGCAACTCGCTCCAGTTACGTAAATCTGGACGCCCCGCGCATTTAAAATGTTCCAGGCAAAAATATGGATGGAAATCAGGCTGGAAAGCATCACAAGTTGTCACAGGCACTTATTTAGCCAGTCTGCCTGTGAACGTCGATTTCGTCCCTATTCTTGCCCTGGACTAACACCGTAATCACGAAGTCACTGAACGCTTGTGCTTGATTGAGAGACACTGCATTCGGTGCAGAACATAGTTTTCTTCCTGCTCTGGACAGTGACAATAAATTTGAGGGATGTATTTTCGCCCACAAAATTGTATTTAATTATAATTGTATTTGAAATACCCAAGTTTTAGTATTTAAATATACACGTCAAATACATTACCCAATTTGTAATTAAATACAAATGCAAAATACACAAAGTATTTTAAATACATATTTCAAATACTTGTATTTGAAATACTGTAAACAACTAAATTTTTGTGGGGTCCTAATTTTCGTGAATCGCCTACAATTCGCAAAAAATACGTCCCGCGAGCAATTCGGGCAATATGTGAACACTACGGAAGCTACACTCAATTTACGAAAATTATAACCCGCAAATAATTTCAAATTTACAGCTTTGGCCCGATTCGCGAAAATTTGAGCCCGCGAAAATTAAGTCGTTTGCAGTATTTGAATGTTTATCAGGGAAAAAAAGTTACAATGAGAGTCTAATTGTCCGAGACAAAGTTTTACAAACAACACAAGGGAGAAACACGGAAGTCGCATAGAGAGCGACATAAACAAATATGGAAGCGCCCTTAAATGTGTTTTTTTCTCGTCGTCCAGCGCCCTGCTGAGATCTCTTTAGCGGTATCTCTGACCGTTGAACATGGCTATTTACATAATATTTGCTCCTCCAATTCTTTCTAGATGTATAACCCAGCGTTCCAAGATAGTAAGTGCTTTGTTAGCGCTGGCGGTCTGCGATGAAATGAGTCGGCCATGGCGCTGAGCCGCTAGTCATCTGCTAAGCACCGGCTAAACTAGCCCTACCCCATATATAAGATTTGTTAGTTCACTTCTTAGTCGCGCGGGGCGGTTAGGCCCTAAACACGATCGGTGAATACCAAGCGCTCACTTAGCGGCGGCTATCGCTCGCCACATGAACATTTTAGTCAATGACGTTGCTAGTCAGTGTTAAAACAGGCTCTACTCGCACCTGGTGAATACGGGTGCACATGTTTGTTGTATGCTTATTAAAAGTCATTCGAGCAGGTCATGTCACGAATACTGAGAATGAAAAGAGCAGGGTCAAAATGCATGTGTATAATATAGGGTCGGCTGGATTTTGGGGGGAGGGGCTGAAGCCCTATAAGCCTCCCCCCTGGCTACGCCACTGTCGCTGGCCTACTGTTGTCTGCTGATTTTCTTTACTGCAGTTAACTGTAATGTCAAGGGCATGATTTTTTTTACACTCTTTTACTATAATTGAACTGTGCGTTTAACATAGAATATGGGCAATGTAATAATGTGCATAATTTTGCTGAAGGCATATTTTGATCATATTGATGAGGTTTGAAAAATGTTTTATATTCCTAGAAGTTTAGAAACTAATATGCCATCTCATTTCTATTCTAACTACTAACTACAGTACTTTAGGCAAGAATATATTACTATATGACTTTATGAAATGGCAAAGATATGCCGATATGACATGTCATATTCAGTACTTGTGAATTTTGATGGCGATTATTCTTGCACATCTCTTCACAAAACTGCTTTCTTGTTATAGTTGTGCCATCGAAGAAAGCCACATTAATATGCACAGCCTACATGGTAGTAACATTTAAAGAAACAGCCAGACGTGTTCTGAAGCAGTCTATAATTATGGTGCCTAGAACGTGTCTGCGACTGGTGTGTTTACGGTGTCCTTGGTCCCTCGATTTCTGTCTGATGACGTTGCAGAAGTGTCATACCGTTGCTTGCCGCGATTCTGGCAGTGTCACAAAAGTGGAGGTAGATGTAGCAGACACCTGTTCTGCTGTAGCAGATACCTGTTCTCCAGCTTGACAGTCCACGGAAGCTTGGGCAGCCAGGAGTTTGGATGCCGTCACGATAGCGACACTCGCATTCTTTTACGCTTTTTGCCAGAATTCTACGGCCAGCCGCCAGAACCGCGACATCTGGCAGCATGACATTCAGACTTCTGTGACGTTATTTGTTACCACTTCGAGACCACTTTTAGTGCATGGGCAGAATAAGATGCTAAACACACCAGTTGGGGACGCGTTCCAGGCACCATAATTATAGACCACTTCAGAAACATCTCACTGTTTCTTTAAATGTGGCTACCATGTAGGCCGTTGATTGTGGTGTTTGATTGTGGTCAACATTAAACCAGCAACCTAACACGCTGTCATTGTCATCAGGCTCGAAGTACATGAAGCACACAATGCTCCACTTTGACGGGGTTGTCCATTCACTGCCCTGACAAAGAGCCGAAATTATTCATACTTAAAGTGTCATTCGTCTACACTGAATTTTACCTGCTGGTAGCTGAAATGTTGTGTGATCAAATACCCATATCCTTGAACTATGCTTTGCATGAGCTATGCTGGGCATCATGATGATGTTACCACTTATTTGCACTGTGGAAATGCAGCACTTACCAGTTACCATTTATTTGCACTGCAGAAAGGCAGCACTTGTAATGATGATTGCATGTGGATGGTTTTAGTGTGACTTTTCTTCAAAATTAGTGCTGGAAATGTGCAATATATAGGACTTTTAATATCGGTGTTGTATGTAATACTAAAGAAAAATCATGTGCTCCGTGTGTACTGCTAATGCTGAAGGCATGAACTATACATGCCTTGCACGTGACGTCATATGGCACTGTACCAGCCGCCATTACTCCGTACCATACTACTGTTTCCGTACCTTGTGCAGCATACATTTGGCACCATTGAATTTGTCTTCTCGGCAAGGCTTGCCGAGAAGACAAATTCAATGGTGCCAAATGTATGCTGCAAAAGGTACAGAAACAGGAGCATGGTATGGAGCAGTGGCGGCTAATTTGACGTCAATGCAAGCCATGTATACACTGGCAAAGAAATATGCTGTAACTAAAGTTGTAGAAAATTGAAGCAAGTGCTGCATTCACTGTCACTTACATCCCCCAATCAGCATTGCTCGCTGCATTGCTCACTGCATAAAGATCAGGGGCGAATTTAGAGGGGGGGCCCGGATGTCCTGACCCCCCTCTTGATTTCTGCATGTGTAAAATTTAGGGCGTAAAACGAAGGAGAGGGGGTGGGGGTTCCTAAACATATGGTACGCTGACCAACACTGGACCCCCCCTCAGGAAATTCCTGCATCCGCCCCTAATAAAGATGCAACGCATAAATGATGAAAAACAATAACGGTGATGTATGTTTTGGATACAGATGATCCTGACAACCGGTACTACATGCAGATTGCAGATCAGACTGGCAAACCCATTCCCCTTCCAGTGGAAGAGAGAAAGGCCCTTGGCCTAGCCATGGTGCTGCACGAAAAAGGGCGTTCTGCGATGAAGCGGAAAGAATACAGCGAGGCTTTGATACTTTTCCTTGAAGCGGACAAAGAGTTTGGGTATGTATGTGCCTTTTCCATAAGTGCTGTCCCCATGTTTAAAAACATGGCACAGTACACTCTCATTAATTCAAACTCCACCGCAATTTTGTTTGAATTATCAGAAATTCATCTAAATATGATGCAAGATAAAATTATGATTTACCATATCAATGGTTACACATACAGAGTAGATATTGGATCATTTCCTCTACATAGGCCTACTGATCATAAGCTGGTGTGCCACACATGAAACAATAGTGGCAGTGGGGCTAGTTGGTACATCATTCCTTTTGACAGAAGCGCAACAAGACAAGGACAGAAAGTAAGAGACGCAGCACAAGCGCTTGTGCTGTGTCTCTTACTTTCTGTCTTTGTCTTGTTGTGCTTCTGTCAAAAGGCACTCATGAAACATTTGTGAAATGAATGACATAAATTCATTTATTCCTCAAAAATGTTGTTTACCGTGGGCTGTTTGACAGCACATGACAGCTCAAAACAAAATTAAGTTTTATCATCAGGCCAAGAAGTTGTCTAATGTGGACTATTAAACAGGGGACACATGAGCGATGAAAATGGCACCGCACAACAGTTTTCATAGCAACTTGCGTGGATGCCGTGACGCGGACCTATGCCATGCCGCCACGTTGCAGCATCCGCACAAGTTACTGCGGAAATCTTCGCGTGGTGCCCGTTTTCATAGCTCATGTGTGCCCTGCTTGAGCCCCGTTGAGTATGCATCTCGCCAAGCACGGGTGCACTGCGGAGAAGCAACACCTGCGGAAGCAAGCTCCGCGGGTGTTGCCTCTCTGCAGTGCACCGGTGCTCAGAAAGAAGCACACTCAACGGGGCCGCCAGAACAAAAAAGTATGAATTGCACGAAAATGCCGTTCGAATTAAGCGGCTTATAAATACATTAAGAACATAGTGGGACAACCAAAATTTTGAATTAACCAGCAGTATGAAATATCAGAGTTGGAATCATCGCAATCCTACTGTACATAGACTTTTACATCTGGTCCAGATTGCTAGCGCTGCATTTTACTTATTTATTTGTTTACACTTGATCCTGCTGCACCCTCTGGGGTATTATAGCAGGGAGAGGGGTGCATAAAGAGTTGAAGAAAATTAACATGGTGAATATGATAGTGGAAATAGTGAGGATGACAACAGGTTCCAGTCTCTTGCAGTATGAACAAAAATGATGAGTGAAAATGTGACAGGGTTTCTACTTTGAACGGGTGATTTAGTCTCTTAGACAGATAGTGTGATGCCATCTGGTAGTTCACCTTGTGGATTATTGTGTGATCATGGAAAAGGTTGTAGAAAAATGTTTGCCTGGGGGTTTTTCATCGGGTAGCTATTAATGACCAGTTTAGGTTGTCTTTCATTTTCTAAACACTCTGACGTGGACGACAGTTATTTAAAACAAGTCCAGGACTTCAATGTTTTATTGCTTCTATCTTGTCGATTTGTTTGTAAAGGGGTCCTACACAATACAACAATATTGGGTCATTCCATATGAAACGTCCCAGACGTTGCGCTCGACCACCTCCGATTTCTAAAAAAAATTCATGGGCTTCGGCCACAATGTCCGTAGCCATACCCTAAAATAGTTTTGACGAAAAAAAATTTGTGATGACGTGAGCGCGATTTTAATTTTTGAAAACAGCGTGAAACTAGGCATCACTCAATAATTTACGAAAAATCAGATTTTTTATGAAATACCCTACAATATTTTTTTCTTAAATTTGCATGGTTGTCGGCTTACAATGTGGTTGAGTTTGTGCAGTTTTGTTTAATTTAAATATTTTTAAAAAATGCATAATTTTATTCAAAAATAAACATTTTTGTTATTTTATTAAAAAATATATATTTGCTCCCGGGACCTAATATAACTGTTTATTGGTTGCCCTCTAGGTATATAACCTATAAAAAAATATTTTAAACCGCTGAATTAAACACCTTGCAGTAAAACAAAAATCCTGAAGTTGCCAAAAAGTGTGTTTTGACGCATAAACAGCCGTTTATTCCACCTTGAGGTGGTCCAAATAAAAATACAAAATATGGTGGGTTTGGAAGAACGATTGATCGTCTTTTGATTCTGAAAGTTTAATCAGAGTAATTTTTGTTTAAAGCGAGAAAACAATTTTTGAAGTTGAACTCTCGCACCACTACCCGGCGTCACTTCTCAACGCCTCTTCCCCGCACAGCACGCCACCTGTGACGATAGCCGAAGCGATTAGGTCCAAAGAAACAACGGAGTTTGCTGCCCGCTTCCCCTCGTCCCTCTTTTCTGGCTGTAAGGGAAGAAACGGCGGGTATCGTGTACTAATCGGAGGTGCCACCAGTGCGTCGCCATAGCAGGCACGTTGTGCCCTTTGTACCCAAGGGCGGCTCCTCACACTCCGAAACGCGATGCCTAATTGACGGGCCGCATCAGCTGACTTGGACTTCTTCATGCAAATGCCAAAGGTCCCACGGCGATCTCCGATTCCTAAAATAAAATTAATGGTTCTTCACCATAATGTTCGTGGTGCTTCTCTAAAATATTTTTGACGAGAAACAAATTTCATGGGGTGATGGCGGTTTGAACTCGTAAAAAGGAGTGAAACTAGGAGTCATTTATTAATTGATGAAAATTAAGATATTTTTATAGAACAGTGGACTATTTTTATTCCTTAAAACCACATGGTATTTTGATTGTTGTGTAATAAGGATCATGGATATTCGCTTAAAGCAATTTAAAAAAAAAAGTTAATATATGAGAATTTTAGCCTTTTTGAGTTTGGTTACAAACTATCTCGTTGCTGCAGGTGATTAAACATCTTATTGGCAACCCTATAAATATTATGCAGACAAAAAAGTTTCGGGCCGTACAACTAAATATCTTGCAGAAAAAACAACTTATTTTTTGCAAAATGTCGTTCTGCCGTTTAAAGAGCCGTCAATTCTGCCTTGAGGTGGCCGAAAACAAAAAGCGAAACATGATAACTTTTACAGAAGAGTTTTTTGCCTTTTGTCCTTGAATGTTTAATTAAACTAATTTTGTTCTAAATACGAAAAAAAAGAATCATTTTGAAGTTGAGCTCTTACGTCGCAACCTGGTGTCGTTTCTTGTACGTGCCTCTTCTCTGCACAGCACGGACACGTGTCTTTGTTTAATCATTATTTCCAATGGGTCATGTAAAGATTCCCGCACTGACAATATGGACCGAAAATAATGTCAGGAGCGCAATCTTGGCTTGTGACGATGCTTCAAGCGTCCGAGATAACATACTGAATCAGCGCGTTTCAGAGCTTTGATCATTCGCCTGTCGCCTTCATTTCGCTCCAACTAAGCGCGAACCGGGTCATAGTTCCGCTTTTAACCGCAGCATGCGTGGCGGCTAGGTTTCGCGGCGATATTATCGTGTTTCAGACATCCACGTCAGCTGATGCGGCCCGTCGATTAGGCATCGCGTTTCGGAGTGTGAGGAGCCGCCCTCGGGTACAAAGGACTCAACGTGCCTGCTATGGCGACGCACTGGTGGCACCTCCGATTAGTACACGATACCCGCCATTTCTTCCCTTACTGCCAGAAAAGAGGGACGAGGGGAAGCGGGCAGCAAACTCCGTTGTTTCTTTGGCCCTAATCGCGTCGGCTATCGTCGCAGGTGGCGTGCTGTGCGGCGAAGAGGCGTTAAGAAGCGACGCTGGGTAGTGGTGCGAGAGTTCAACTTCAAAAATTGTTTTCTCGCTTTAAACAAAAATTACTCTGATTAAACTTTCAGAATCAAAAGACGATCAATCGTTCTTCCAAACCCACTATATTTTGTACTTTTACTTGGACCACCTCACGGTGGAATAAACGGCTGTTTATGCGTCAAAACACACTTTTTGGCAACTTCAGGATTTTTCTTTTACTGCAAGGTGTTTAACTCAGCGGTTTAAAATATTTTTTATAGGTTATATACCTAGAGGGCAACCAGTAAACAGTTATATTAGGTCCAGGGAGCAATTATATATTTTTTTAATAAAATAACAAAAATGTTTATTTTTGAATAAAATTGTGCATTTTTTAAAAATATTTAAATTTAGCAGAACTGCACAAACTCAACCACATTGTAAGCCGACAACCATGCAAATTTAAGAAAAAAATATTGTTGGGTATTTCATAAAAAATCTGATTTTTCGTAAATTATTGAGTGATGCCTAGTTTCACGCTGTTTTCAAAAATTAAAATCGCGCTCACGTCATCACAAATTTTTTTTCGTCAAAACTATTTTAGGGTATGGCTACGGACATTGTGGCCGAAGCCCATGAATTTTTTTTTTAGAAATCGGAGGTGGTCGAGCGCAACGTCTGGGACGTTTCACATGGAATGACCCTATTCTAAAATTCATTGAATGAACGTAAAATACTGATTACTAGTCTTTCATTGTTTGTTGCAATATCAAAAATTTATTTTTTTTTTTAGAAAGCCTGACATTTGGTTGTCTTTTTTAGTTAGGTAATCAGTATGTATGTTCCGCGCTAAATCGTCGGAGAAAATAACATCCAAGTAGTGAATGCTAAAAACACTTTCTAATTAGCAGTCGTCTAACACATACTCTTGTTGACGAGGCGACTTTAACCTTTTTTTTTTAGAAAATTTTGTATCCTTACATTTACCCACATTTAGTTTTATTTGCCAATTTTTACATCATTTCTTAACCCTATTCAAATCAAGCTGTAAAGTGTTGAAGTCATCATGGTCAGATATTGATCTATAAATTATATAATCATTCGTAAACAGCTTTAAATGGGAAGATTTATTTTTAACTGTGATATTAACTATCCAGAGACTGCGCGTTGAGTGATGCATAGTTCCATTTTGCAGTGAAGAAAGGACTGCAATTATTTTTCCTAGACACCCTTTACATACGGTGTTATTCAATCTAGCTTTTTCACTTAAAAGGTGATAAAATACTGATGCCCTTTAATATAGTTTCATTAATATAACTACAGTTCTACAAGCAAGCATGTTCTTCTGCATTTACCACACAGCCTCTTGCAGGCACCGTTGTTACAGATGTACAGTGCTCACCAAACTTATATGGAATATGCAAACCGTGTCTTATCTCATGGGAGCACTATCCTGGCAGCAGTCAAACAAAAAATTCCATGATGTTGTGCTTAGTGGAACAGCTCAAGCAGGAGATGCCACTCACTCAGGGCCGAAATTGTGACTGAACTGGGGACATTGCAGCAATTTTGCCAGCCTGTGCTTATCACGCTTATCACCACCCAACGATACACATTGATTGCCCAGTGTCAACAGTGCGGAAATCATGAGTTATTAGGTGGCTCATTCATTAGAAATATGAAAGACCAGCCCCCCAATTACTGTCGATTCCAAAAGTTGCCTATCAGTGGCGTAGGCAGAAAGGGGAGAGTTTCGTGACCAAACCCCCCCCCCCCCCCCCCCCCTCAATCCCCCCATCATGGAGATAGCCGCTCCAACTGGAAAAAATTCCTGGTGAGGAGGTGGCAATAAATGCAGATGCCTGACTGGCAAAATCACTGCAGTGTCCTTAGTTCAGCTGTATTTTTTTAATCGAAAGCATTAACTGTCTTATGGAGCGAGCTGACGTCATCAGTTTGAAGTGTGAAAACGGCACCTAGTTTCCTTGATCCCTAAGGTTCCATTGGCTGGCGCACGTCGACGGGGCTCCCATTGGGCGCTACGCTCATCAGTTTCCTCGAGCAGCTTACCTCATGGCGCTGCGCAGTGGCGTAGCCAGAAAATATTTTCGGGTGATGTTTCAAGGTACTGGTGCAATCACACACACAATAAAAAAATAAAAAAAAAAAATATATAAATAGGTATTTCTCTCTCTCTCTCTCTCTCTCTCTCGGTATATATATATAGATATATAATAGGTATGGTGGCAAGGGGCCAAAGGCGTGGGTGTCACTGAGAAGAAAAGAAAACCCTCGGTGAAAACAGCAACAACGGACGGTTTATTCTTCAACGTTTCGGCCGGAGTCTGGCTTACGAAGGCCGGACTCCGGCTGAAACATAGAAGAATAAACCGTTCGTTGTTGCTGTTTTCACCAAGGGTTTTCCTTTATTCTCAGTTATATATATGTGTATATATATATATATATATATATATATATATATATATATATATATATATATATATATATATATATATATATATATATATATATATATATATATATATATATATATATATATATATATATATATATATATATATATATATATATATATATATATATATATATATATAATAGAATAAAATTTTGGGGGGCGTTCTGACACCTGAACAGCCCCCCGGGCTACGCGCCTGGTGCTGCGTGTCCATCAGCGTGCCGTGAACATGGGGCGTCCAAGGTCAGCGTGCCCGGGGGAGCACGCGCACTGAGTGGCGATGAAAAGTACTCGGCAGATGAAAAAGGGAGAGGACGAGCGGCTTGCATGCTTTCGCATTCACAACTCGTAAGAAGTGCTTAGGTGTACCTTGAGCTTTTTTCTGTGAACAAACAGCACCCACTGCTCAAGTTGTTCCATTGAACGCTATGTCACTGAGCTGTTTTTCGGCTGCCGTCAGGATGTAATTCCCATAATATGAGACAGCTGCTAGTTTGGTGACCTGTCCAAACTAAGCAACATGACATAAAATTATGCTTTCCTCTAAAACTGGTCTAGTACATAGCCTTTGGAGAAAGCTGAAATGAGTTGTTTTCTCTTTATTTTGGAGAAATTCCACTCTAGAAGAGCAAGTATAAATGTGTAAGGTGCCATTGTTCTTCTGGCATAATGCGCTGCATGGCACTGTGTGCATACAAAATTTACTGGGCATAGAAGGGCCCTGCACTTGTGCAGAACTAGGTAGGCCAAGCTGCAATAAAGCCTCTCATTCTTTCCTCATTGTCTTGCATGGCTGGTTTGGATATTAAAATAAGGGGTAAAGTAACATAACTTTATTAGTCAAAACAAAAACAATTCAGTGTAGTTTTAAAACAAAAAAATTGGACCTCACATTTAAGAAAACATGAAGTCTAAACTTTCTCTTCTTTATCAAAGTAATTGAGGAAATGTCCTGAACCGATTCTTAAGTTGGCACCGCTTGTCCTTTAAAAAGAACTACTACTAAAAATTATAGCCGCTCTCTGAAATGCAGCTACTGTTTGTGTTTACATGCATCGACACTCAAGTTCAATGACAAGCGTAAGAAACAGCACTAACGACCAGGCTGAAAATTAGGTTTCTAATTTGGGTTTGAACTCTTTGGGTTTCCCTCTTGATAGCGGTTGGGAACAAAACTCTGGATGTAAGCCGTCGATTAGTTGAGGTTCTCCTCCACCACTTTTGCTTCCTTAAGAACAACTAAGTGTCATATATGGCTAGCGTGGCAGGGAATGATATGGCATTGATATCTAGGTATATTCTGTCTCTCCTTCTATTAAACTTGCTTTGTGGAGGCTTAGCTAAATATAAATGTAGTAGAGATTGTACAAGTGGATATGTAAGGTGTTGGATTTTGCTTTCTTTCAGACATTGCAATTCAGAGCTACTGAAGAGTGTGGACAATTATGCCCTCCTATGCCTCGACATTACATGGTGCTATCTCTCCCTGCAGAGTGTAAATCAGCTCTTTGATGCAGAGGCACGATTGAAAGCCTGTGAGATGGGATTTCATCGATGTTATGGCGAAAACTTGGAACGCCTTACAGCAATCAAGGCAAGTGGTATCTAGAACATTTGAGCTTTCCGGAAATGTAAACATATTTCAATAATTTTGATGTCATTTTCATTTCCCCATGAAGCATTCAGTTTTTTTTAAGTCTCCCTAAAAAAAGGGAACTTGCCAATCTCACATTTTTCGTCCTATATGTAGTAGATGACCTTTGATCACCAGAAGTGAGGAAGCAAGTGCTGCTCATTTGAAAGTAGAATAGCGGTTACAGTAAAGTTTGGCTGGTGCAGTGACGTGGTATACAGTATTCTGTGTCATATGGCCTCTTAAAAGCACAACAAGCAGCATTATGCTGAAAGTGTAGTGACTGACAGCATAAAAACAGCAGAGAGCTTGAAGCTTTTGTAGGCCCCGCCTCCCACCTGACGACTGGCGCACAGCCTGTTTACTTATACTTTGCACGGTGCACTACCTACGTGTTGGGATAAATAGGTCCTATGAAATTTACCGCAACCTGGAACTTGTAAATGTTAGAGAGGCAAAATTATTAAAAATATGAGAACACTGCATTCGTGTCAGTGGTGTCATAAGTGATAGGGACATGGGAGGAGGGTGATGGTGATTTCCCTCCCTTTTTCCTGAATTGTTTACTTTAGAAATATGTCTGTGGGGGGCAATCCCCATTCCCGTTCCAATGCCACTGATACATGTGGTTGTTGAATACACTGCCTGTAGCTCATCAATACTGCTTGCTCATGCGAGTTCAGTATTGAATGAATGTAAAGAAACTGTCAGTTTTGTCTGCCGGTAAGCTACTTGAATAGCGAGATCTGGCGAAGCATCTCTCTGTTATTTCCACATTGTTTGTATTGTTTACATTTTATAAAAACGAAAAAATAGTATTAAAATATTTGTCACTTCTTTCCTTAAAATTTAGTAGTTTAGATTGTCTGCACTGTGCTTTATATATTTTAAGCAGCGAAATGGGAGCAGGAAGGGGGAGGAGGGGTGGGAAATCTCTCTCCCCATTCGACACCCCTGATTTTAAGCGACAAGTACCGTATTTACTCGATTTTCCTACTATTTTCCGCTGTCATTTGTGACTGCATGCTACCGGTAGGCTGTCACGTGGTCTCGCTGTCTGGCCACGCGAGGTATGGCGCACAGGCTATCGAAATGAGCAAGTATTTCTTTTGTTTTGAGAGTAAACCTTTTCTTAAAAATGCTATTGAGCGCCTCCATTGTGTAATTGTTCAATCGTGTCCGTAATCTTCTCGTCAACATGGACATCGCCGTCACCCACAGTACGTACCTTCGAGTATCCCACATGTGCTTCCAGTGCGTGAACAATCAATGAATCGGGTCACACACCCATACTTAGCGTGTATGTGCTGCTCATAGTTTTTCTGCCAATTCACTATTTACCTTGGGACTCACTTTTGTGGTGAGTTTTTTTCTATCTGCACGTGCTTTCTACGAGCGTCCGATCGATGTCTGGTTGTAGTAAACCGTGCTTCCCTGTTCATGCTCTCAAATCACCGCTTTAAGAAGTTTGGCACTACAATTGCTCTTTGGCATCAGTTCGTATAAGCTTGAGGTACCTGGTGCCTACCTAACTTTGCAGCAAGTCTGTGTTTGTTGTCCTCATCTATACGCATTGGACTCGGGTTTGCCTTTTCCGTTTTTTTTTGTTCTTTTATATTTTATCTCGGTGCGTATTGGCGCTGATGACTTATTGGAACCAGGGTGGAAAACAATAACGTATAAAGAAGAAAAATCAGATTTATGTGATTTAAATCAGATTTTTTATGATTTCAGTTGCTGATAAGCTGCGTTAACATTTTCTGCTCCTACTCTGCTCAAACTGTACACTTTTCTGCTCCGAAGTTGCTTCAAGATGCGTAAACTGCTGCTCCAAAACGAGAATTTCATGCTCCTAAGCTGCTCCAAACTCCAGATTTTTCTGCTCCAAAACTTGCTCCACAACCTGTTCAACCCCTGTGGGGCACTGACAAGCATGTTGAGTGGAGCAAGCAGTGCGTCCAGTTTTCCTTTTATTTTTTTTTTTATGGGGACTGCACTGCTAGTGCTGGCAGTGTGTGACTATGTAGCTCAATGGACTGTGTCAGTGTGTATGTAGGGGTATGCCTTGCAGTTCTTGCATTGTCAGTCATTATGGAATGTGTTTATGCTCCTTAAGTGGAGGGAATATATGTTTAAAAATGTAGCATGATATGGCTCCTTTGAATTTGCCATATATTTGAAACTGAACTTTTTTCACAAATGTAGTGGCATTGGGTCCACACTCTTTTTTTCTCATTTCAAGGAGCATGGTGATTAGATAGATGTTTGAAGGAAGGACATAGGGCAGCATTTAAAAAAACTTGTCATGTGGTTTATTCTGCAAAATGTGAGCCGGGCTGAGAGGGAACCACATCTGGCACCATCCCTCGTGATTTCCTAACTTAGATTAGCCAAATTCTTATTCCCAGTGAATCAGGGCATCATCTATGCCGCGCATGGATTTCCAGCCACTCTAGCTGTCAGCCGACATCTTGCATAAATCTTTGAGGAGGTGTGCAGTGCTAATTTTGTTTTGATTGGAAGCAATATCACACTGCTGTCACTTTCAAAAGCTCTCTCGCTGCAATTGCTTTTTTCTAGTTTCATGTTATCTGGAGTAGCTTAAAGGAAAGATGCAAATCGAAAAACGGCAGGGCAGGGCAGGGCCAGGGCCAGGGCCAGGGCCAGGGCCAGGGCCAGGGCCAGGGCAGGCAGGGCCAGGGCAGGCAGGGCCAGGGCAGGCAGGGCCAGGGCAGGCAGGGCCAGGGCAGGCAGGGCCAGGGCAGGCAGGGCCAGGGCAGGCAGGGCCAGGGCAGGCAGGGCCAGGGCAGGCAGGGCCAGGGCAGGCAGGGCCAGGGCAGGCAGGGCCAGGGCAGGCAGGGCCAGGGCAGGCAGGGCCAGGGCAGGCAGGGCCAGGGCAGGCAGGGCCAGGGCAGGCAGGGCCAGGGCAGGCAGGGCCAGGGCAGGCAGGGCCAGGGCAGGCAGGGCCAGGGCAGGCAGGGCCAGGGCAGGCAGGCAGGCAGGCAGGCAGGGAGGGACAGAGGCAGACGCAGGGGCAGACGCAGGGGCAGACGCAGGGGCAGACGCAGGGGCAGACGCAGGGGCAGACGCAGGGGCAGACGCAGGGGCAGACGCAGGGGCAGACGCAGGGGCAGACGCAGGGGCAGGGGCAGGGGCAGGGGCAGGGGCAGGGGCAGGGGCAGACGCAGGGGCAGACGCAGGGGCAGACGCAGGGGCAGACGCAGGGGCAGACGCAGGGGCAGACGCAGGGGCAGACGCAGGGGCAGGGCCAGGGGCAGAGGCAGAGGCAGAGGCAGAGGCAGAGGCAGAGGTAGGCAGGCACAAGGAGGCAATTTTTTTTTTCGCTGTTCACTCTTTTTTTTTTTTTTATGTGGACAGAGATGCAACTGTGGGGCCCGACAGAGGTTCTGGAACTCTACATTCAACATGTCAGTTTTAACATTTAATGAAGAATGCGGTGTAATTTCCTTAAGAAAGCACAAAGTAAAGCAAAGAGGAAACGTCAGAAAATATCACTGTCAATATCGGTGTCAAGATGTGCCGTTCACGGTATCAATACTGTGATACCACAATGGATGTCAATAATGAATATATATTTAACAGGCAAACCTCTCCGTTCTCCTTCACGTCAGTGGGAGGAGGAGCCAAGGAGCTAAGCACCATGGAGGAGAGGCAATGAAGCGACTCGTGCTCTGATGCCACTGTGACGTTAGCTTCATATAGAAACCACTTTTGAGCCAGCGCACTCAAGAAAACAAAAATTTCACGCAAAATAATCTTTTTTTTTTTTTTTTGCAGAAGATTTTTTTAGGGGGTGTCTTCAGACAAACTAAGGGGGGTGGTTACGGAAATAACTAATTCGATTTCAAAAATATTGTTTGGCAACATGCAATTTATATGTGGAGAATCACTGCAATCCCTTCTGGAATGTTGGAGCAGTTAAGGCTTGAAAGGCATAGTACTTGGTCCTCTGCTGTGGCTTGCCGATACCCTTTGTTGGTTTGGCACGTAAAACCCCCCAATTTGACTAGTGTCAACATAGGAATTCTTAAAAGAAAACTTTGTTCCATTGTCTGTAGGGGGCATTTCTGTAGTTCTTTATCAAAATAATTCTGCTAATCAAAAACATTCTCACCTAGGGTGGCTCAGACAAGGAAGCAGCTCTGTACAGCCGCTTGTACCTGCTGCAAGGTATCGTGGCCTTTCATCAGCAGCAGTACCCCCAGGCACAGCAATATTTGGAGCGGGCAGCTTCCACCATAGCACGACTCAAGGTGGATGACGAAGCCATGACTCAGGTAAGGCCTCTGTTTTCTTCTTTTGCAAACTTTGTAGTAAACACATGCTCTAGTATCAAAATTCGTCGATAAGCGAGTATTTGCTTTCTTCCACTCGAAGGATACTTGCAACAGAAAGTGATGATTAAAGTGTAGAAGCACACATTTTACAAAATGTTTCCTGTGTAAGAGCAAACCTCACCCTGTTAAGAATTCCTTAATGCACTGCACGTAGTCATCATGATTATTCAAAGGCTGAATTCAGCTTCTTTGACTTAATGGCTGTCTCATTGTTTCTGATAAATCATTAGGGAGGAGAATAAAAAACAGGATTATACTCAGTATTTACAATAAGATGTGGGTTTGATGAAGGTGTCGGGCCGTTCATTCACTTTGTGTTCACTGGTGTGGTTGTACAAGCATTCCACCCCACAATTAATGAGTAGCCTTGGTGGTTCCTCGGTTCAGAATTATTTTACACTCAAAACAATACAATCACTTAGTGGTCATAAATAAAATTTATCATCAAAGCGTCCACGAAAGAAAAGTTGAAAGTGGACTGTACAGCAAGGGGTCCCCAAATTTTGGTCTGCATCCATCTCCTCATCACTCCCATTCACGGAACTGTCACAATCATTCTCTGAGGATTCATCACAGGAACTTTCAGAGCTCTCTTCACGGTTGTCTTCTCTGCTAAAATCACCTTCACTGTCACTTAAATCACTAACATATTTTCCGTAAAAAGCAAACGAAAAGTAAATTGCAATAATCAACAATGTGCCTGCAAAAAATTCAGCTTGTCCAGAAAAAGGAAGTTGAAAATTTTAATTTTTTATGCCATCTCACATAAATGCTAAATTAGACGACATCATGCTTATGCTGCTGATGGTAGATGGGACCGGTCAGAATTGTCGGGGCGCTTGCAATAACTGTCAGGGGAGCCCAGACGCCTGACTGCAGCGAGAATATATTCCTTTGTCGGGTAACTTCGGACACATGACCATAAAGTTTTAATGGACTCTAACAGCTAGAAAAGATGTGTATTAATTGATTGTGTTTTGTCGCTACGCCTTGAAAATATATCCCCACTCGGTGTTCCAACACTGGCGAGGAATCAAATGTTTAAATACCAACAGAAAACTTCAATCTTTTGGACTATGTAATGGTATGCAACGGAAATGGTGAGCAGATCAGAAATAGTTTTTTCTTCTTGCCATCACCTCCAAAAAGATAAATTAGTTACCTGGAGGGGCACAATATAGACCTTTGCAAAAATCGCCTTCTGCACACTGCCATCTTTGTTTGCTGGGCTGTGGAACACCTTCTGAGCAGCTAAGTGACTCGGCATTGTTTGCCCCGGTGATAAGTGCTGGAAAGGTCTATAGAGGAGGGCATCATGTCCAATCAAGTTTGTGAATAAACAAAATAATAATTATAATAATGTAACTGCACACCCAGGCTCATGCTGCACAGAACTGAATGAAAGGTTACGTAATAAAAGGTCACACATGTGTGCAGATATTTCGAAACTCAAAACATGTTTATCAGTTATACATGCTGCTTCAATCAAATAAAAATAAAATTGTTTTTCTTTTTTTTTTCTTTTTTTTTTTTTTTTGAGAAGGTTATTTAACATTTTTGACTGGAGATTTGTCAAGTTGCAACTCATAGTTATTGGGCTCTGTTTGCAAATTTTGGGAACTTCCAAGGCTTCGATGGCTAGTTCAGCTGTACTGCGGCGACTTCTTGGAAGAACCTCAATACAACAACATTTCCTTCTGTTGAGTTACCAAAGGTGAAAATAGTGAGACCTTCCTCATCAATTCATTGGAAGAAGTGCCGATTTCCACTGTCATTGAGCACTCGATGCAACATCTCAACTTGTCCGTTTTCGCATACCTTGGCAGTCAATTGTAGTACGTGGTTTGAGTTATTTGATTGAGCACTGGATCTCCTTTGAGTTGAGGATTTTTGCACAGGGCTGTTTGACAGTGCAGCCAATTTCGAGTTGTACATGGCAGTCAAATGTCTGCCACCACACTTCCCGCATAAAGGCTCTCGCACGCTTTTGCAGTCTCTTGACCGATGAAATTGTTTCACGCATCGAAAACATTGGAGGCGGGATTCTTAAAATTATCTTGCGACAAAAAAGGTTGTAAATATAACTTGCGTAAAAATTAACAACTTCTCGATATTCTTGAAGCAAAATGTTTGTAAATTTTGCGTGAGATAACACGAAATCCTACAACAGGGGTCTAATCCCTTGGACTTGCCCCCTCATTGTCCTCTTTAGGCAGTGGTGGCGGAGGCTCTCGTCGCAGGGACACTCCCATCGGTTTGATCGGCTGTTTTGTTTGACAGAAAGTTCAGATGAATGCCGTAAGGATTGCCTTTACCTTTGCATCATTTGGCACGTATGCTTTATCCTTTGAATATGTCCCTTTTGTCCTGATCTGACAGTAGTGAAAACAACAAACACGGGTTGAGATGGAGTTTGTCTTGGGAGCTACACGACGGGGGTCGAACGCTTCCCCTGCTGAAGGTTAATGTCAGCATCGAGTTGCGATTGTGTAGTGTCCTCGCAGTCTGTAGAAGAGATTGTAAGGTAAAAAGATTGGTCCCGAAACGGTTTCTAACACGCAAGTCCAACAGCATGGTTCCAGCGCTTATATCGAACACACACCCCTCTTACGTATTCAACAGGTGGCTCCTTCTGGCACTTTTGTGATAGAAAAAACGTCGGCTACTTTCCAGATCCCTGAGACCACGAACAATGTTGTGGCGATTTGTTCCCACGCATGCCATTTTGCAAACTAGCCGTGCGGGCCGTCCCCTTTACCAATGATGACAGTGTTTTTTGACGTCGTAGTGAACGAGTTTCTAAAAATCAACCAAAGTGGTTATGCCAGCCGTCCCGTCCGTGGTAAGCTGGGCATTTGGATTTGTTTAAATCGGGGTAGTGCTGACATCTCACTGCACGGACACGATGATCAAATCAACAGTGCACGTTGAAACGACCGCTGCCTATGTTTTATTTCTTTTTATCCAAACCCACGTGCTTCAAAACATGCCGAGCTCTCCCATTGGCTGTTTGTGTTGCTGAAGGCGCTGTCGCCATAAAAGCCCGCTCTCGCGATGCGGGACACCGGAAGCTCTCGTTTTAGATGCGGAGATCTCTTGCTCGGGCTATGTCCCGCGGCGTCGTAGTCCGCACTCACACTACGCATGCGCAACTCTCCTCGCTGCGCGTGCGTTCTCTCTCTCTCCAACAGCTGCGCAAAGTGCACGCAGCTACCAGCTGCGTGCACTTCGCGTGCGTTCGATTCTACTCACACCGCGCGCGCAGGCGCAACTCTCCTCCTCTAGTTTCTTCTCCTTCAAGTTTGAATATAAGCAGCGGTAGCGCGCTGCGCGCATTCAAGGGGAGGAAGTGGCCGAGTGGGCTAACGCGTCTCAGCTCGGAGCGTGGAGCGAAAGCTTGCGCTGGAAACCTCCTGGGTTCGAGTCCCCGCCACCCCCGCCCATTTCGATCTGGATGAGTTTCGTACCGGCACGCATTCGTGTGATGACTACTGCGTGATGCACGTTAAGAATCCCAGGTTAGCGGTTGTACTGCACTGGCTAAATTTCTCATCTACAGCTAAGAGACCGATTACCCGTTAAAACGCATCTCCATCAAGGCTGTATAAACATAAAGAGCAAACCAATTTCTGCGCGCGTTCAGTTCACCGCTGTTGACTCCACTTCACTCCGTTCTTCCAATGAAGTGTGATGGAACGATGCTTCGCATCACCCCATGGTTCCCCTCGGGAAGATGGTGTAATTTTTTTTTTTTTTCCTAAGTTTTTTTTTCTTACTTTTGAATTCATTCCAGAATATTGATTTGAGAACTTCTTACAATGTGTGTAACTTGCAAACTTCTTGGCAAAAATATCTTAAAGGGCAACACCACTCAATAGTGAAGATTTCAGGATAATGAGTGATTTCACATTAAAAAGCACTAATAAAAGACACTATGTCATATGCTTCGTAAGAAATGGTATATATATTGATAAATCTAACTTTAAACACGTGCAGAAATCATAACCGAAACTTCGGATCCGTCTGGCAACATTGGCTTGGGCTGCCAAGAACATGGCTATCACGTGGTATGAAATATGACATGATCCTCTTCGCAACGACTGCCGGGATTGGGGCGGATGTGTGCCAGGCGTAAGCGTCGTGTGCACCGCACTCTGCACCACGCTTTGGTGTCTACGACATCTGACGACGTCCGCAGAACTGCGGCATAACGTTTTGCGCGTATTGTCCGTAGTGTGAACAAAACTCGGAGAGACTATAATCACAAACGGTGAGACAACGGCGGCGGTTGTGACGCGGAAACGGCGGGACTACGGTGAAATGGCTGGACGGCTCTGAATATACAAGCTGAGCAGGTCAGTTACGCCAATCACGTGGACACCGCTGAGCACCGAGAGGAAACATTGCTGATGTCATCCGTTACGCTTGCTCGGAGAAGTAAAAAGAAGCAAAAAGGGACAATGGGGATGATGTTTAGCTCAGTGTTGACTACGCCGTAGCCTTGACTGTGCTGTTGGTTGCGCCTCAATTCGCTCACTCGAGTCAGCCGATTTCGGCAACTTGGCAAGTTGCTAAGTTTGCCAAACCGTTTAAGAAACATTTAGACAGGAATAGGTCATAATATTTGGTCTGTGGTCTTCATAGGTGATACTGAAGAGGACTGCATTGTTTTTTTTTTTTTTTTCAAAAACAAAACTGAAGCGGAGTTGCCCTTTAAGATAAAACGTTCTTAGTGAATCCGGCATCCTGCTACATCCACAATAGTGAATCCGGCATCCTGCTGTCATTCTTAAAGGGGCCGTGCAACAATATTAGGTAGGAATGTTTCTCACTTCACTCAAGCTTACTGACACTAGAGGGACCCAAGTATATTCACACGCGCCACTGACCAAGAAGCTCCTTTGTCGCCGCATAATTTCAAGGATAAAAGTGGCCGTTTTTTTTTAATCTCCTTTGCAAAACTTGATGACGAAGTTGTGGGGTCGCATTGTTGGTGTGGTCAACAATGTGATCCCCAGGACTTAATCGTCAAGCTTTGCGATCCCTTCAGTGACGATATTGCCACGCGCGTCGGCAAGTACCGCGTGTGTGGCCGAGTGGTTACCGCGCTTGACTGTCGCGCGGAAAGTCTAGGTTCGATTCCAGTTAGTGGAACATTCTCTTATTTATTCTTTCAACATTGTGTTCTCGTGAGTTCGAGTTCATTCTTGTTTGATAGAGTTCTGAATGTTCTAGTCGTTGAACGTTCTAGGCCGATTGTTCCAGAAGCCAACACGCGTACATAAGGGGCTCCACGTGGCGATCTGCGGTCAGTCTCGCCCCAGCGTTCGACTCTGCTCTTACGCCGACTTCGACGCCCGCGACGCTCTGCTATTATCTTCTGCTTCCTTTTATTTTGGGCCACAATTTCGCCCCATTAAACGTTTATTTTCTTCAGTTATCACAGCCTCATCCATTGTCATTTGTGACAATATTTAAAATTGGCTCATACAGGAGACACAAGCACTGTGTGAGCTTTCGATTAAGGCTTGCGACATGCATTCAGGTAATGGCTCGTGCCCAATCGCTGCAATGGCAGGAATAACCAAACCTTAAGGGGTACTCTGGTGTTTTCTTTGTCACCCATGTATTAGTCTGAAATAATTTTTTTGGCAAAGTTGCACGGAGAAAAAATCTAATGCATGTTTTATACGTTATGAATGTAAAAGAATAATTAGCAATTTTGGTCCTCACCGTATTTTTCAAACAAAGTCTCTGCTGGCAACAATGAAAAAGCGACACCACTGGCAGGCAAGGGTTCACTCTTTGGACCGTAGAATTGTTTCCAACGAATTACAAGCAGTTTCATGGTGTCAAATGAATACTTTAGAAGCTCACTCCAGCACCTGTGGAGCAGCGCAAAACAAATGCTCGGCATAGTCCATCTTTTAGACTGCCTGCTCAATATGCAAGCCTGCGTATCACTGACGTCACGGCACTAAAAAGCATGAGTATATGTAAATGGTGGTTTTGGCATAATTTTTATTAACCGATTTTACAATAACTATTCTTAATTTCTCAATAATAAATAGCATAATGGAAGGGGCAGAGGCCGGGGATTCAGAAAATGTATTTAGTTAGGGTAGCTAAAAAAAATCGCCAGACTACCTTTTTAACAAACTCGGCCCTTGCCCGATGCTTTGCTAACCTCAGCGCGTGGCTATGATAAACATTGGCAGCATGTAATTGGCTCCTGATCATATGGCCGCTTATTTTGGCTTAGAGTTGAGGGGTGAACTCTTAGCCAAAATAAGCGGCCATGTGATAGGAGGGAGGAGCGGGGAGGAGCAGTGTTCCGTGGCAGTTTTTGAGGCTTCCTGGGGTTCCGCGAGACCAAAAAAATTGAGAACCTCTGCCCTAGGGGTCTCTAAAAGCCTTCTAGGGGTCCCCGAACCCACAACCCTCAAACAAGCCAAGCAATAAGTTTTTTTTTTATTGATGCTGGCTGTATTGCAAAGCCGAACAGACCACACCATGTGTGCCGAGTCAGTAGGGTTGATTATTCTCTGTTTTGGAGCTTCAAAGTTGGTTTACATGCGTTTAGTTTTCTTCATTCACCCATTTCTTACTGTAATCAGTAGTGATGGACCAAATCTGCCAAACTTCAGTAAGGCAAAGTTCGGCATATGCCGAACTTTTGAAGGAAAGCTTGTCAGATTCGTCGAAAGTTCGGCAAATGTCTGCGACAGGCGAGACCGCGACGGGGCCATGGATTGCAAATTAAGGCCGTGTGGTCGTGCGGTGTTACTCAAGGCGTTACCATCATACAGTGTAGTAATGGTTGCGGCAAGGTGCGGAGTGGGTGACATGGTAACTGTGTGTTTGTCAGCCTTTGTGAGTGCAGTTCTTCAATATTTATTGCCACAAGAACAGAAGAGTGACCAGGAATTGACGCAGTCCACTGCGCAAGTGAAATGATGTAGTACATTGGGAATAACGTGATTTTTATTTGATATTTCTAGTGATGCAATGAAGTAGTTACAACATTGACTGACAAGTACTTTAAAGCACTTCTCGGCTCACAAGTAGTTTGTGCCCAAACAATATAATAATGCGTTTTAATTAGCGTTTTCGCAGTTTTTATCTATCCACATAAAACTAAACACAAAACTATTATGCCCTACGTTGCTCATTCAGCATTCCTAACTCTTTCCATCTTTCTAAGTGTCCGCATGTGTCCCAACATCAGAAATTGGCATTTTAAAAGCTAAAAACAAGACGTTGCAAATGTGGGATGCACTTTTTCATGCAAAACTGACGTCAAGCATATTTACAATAATATTGTCTCTCCTGGTGAAGGCTCAGCAGCCCTTGCCTTCATTTTCGTGCACGAAACGGTGACTCGCAGAGAAAGTAAGAACACACTGTTACCGCCTTTATTGTAACAATACACACTTGCAGGCTTGCGCTGATGAGGCCTCAAAACCGAAACTCGTGTATCGTGACTGCACGCGCTGCTACCCAACCTCGTTGTCACACCACTTCTGCAAAAAGTCGCTGTAAAATATCCAGTAAACACAAAAATGACACCGATACAATTATCTTGTAGAATATCACTTGTGTCAATATGCTTTAAAAGAAAAACCTAAAAACTTTGCCCGGAAAAAAGAAATATCAATTCTTAAGTCTGGCAACAACATATTGTTGCCGAATCTTTCCCGTATCTTTATAAAAGTTTGGCAAAACTTTGGCTTTGCCGAATCTCAAGATCCGGCGCCGAATTTTGGATTTGGCAAAAGTTTGGCCCATTGCTAGTACTAATCATCCGATACCCCCCCTACCCCCAGGCAGATGTGATCCGACATCACTTCTGCCAATCCTAAAGGGGTCCCCAAAATATCAGTGGTTCGGAACCACTGGCTAAAGTTTCGGATAAATCGTTAGGGCTGGAGAATAAGAAATCTGTCTGTGCTCAGTACGAAGGTATTTATAAAAGAATTTGGATCATTCCTGCACTTTTACAGCATCTTCACCGAAAACTCGAGACCAGTGTTCCCAATTTAACATTTTTCAAGAAGATATTCTGCAACTTCTGCCTGTTTTTGCCTTAATAATCGTGAGAAATAGAAGTTTCACTGTAGCTGGAGCATTCTTTGTTTATATTAAAGAGATGGCCCAGTTGGGTGACACACTGCACCGCTCTCCAACCTGCACTATTTACCCCACCATAGCCAAAGCACAGCACAAACTACACCATTTACAGACTTGCAGCATTGGTTGATGTTGATGGTTCTAATTTATGAAACAAAATTTAATTTAAAGTTATTTTTGTGCACTGTTTGTTAGAAGCACATTTTTGTGTTTGATATTCTCCCTTATTGTGCTCAAGACAATCCTTTGGATTACATATAAATTGTGCATATCAGCTTAGCAGAGTTTTGAGCAACAACTTTAGTGGCCGGGAGCACTTCATCGGAGCTTTTCCAATGGGAAAATGATTAGGGATCTCTCCCACCAGAGCAAGTTGTGCAGGCAGCTTCTCAACACGGTCACTATGAAATACCATAGTTGAACAACTTTTTAGTTTATTAGCACTCCTTAAAGGGCAACTCCGCTTCATTTTTGGTTTTGAAAAAACAATGCAGTCCTCTTCAGTATCGCCTAGGAAGACCACACGTCAAATATTACGACGCAGTTGTGTCTAAATGATTCTTCAACGGTCCGGCAAACTTTGCAACTCGCCAAGTTGTCGAAATCGGCTGAATCGAGCGGGCAATTTCAGGCGCAACCAACAGCGCAGTCACGGCTACGGCATGGGCGTAGCCAACATTGAGCTAAACGTCATCACCATTGCCCCCTTTTGCTTATTTTTACTTCTCCGGGCGAGCGTAGCGGATGACGTCAGCAACGGTTCCTCTCGGCGCTCAGCGGTGTCCACGCAATTGGCATAATGTGCCTGCGCAGCGCGCTTCATGGGAGCCGTCCAGCCGCCCCACCGTGGTCTCGCCGTGGTCTCGCCGTTACCGCCGTTTCCCACGTCACAACCGCCGTCGTCGTCTCACCAGTTGTGATTATTGTCTCTCGGAGTTTCGTCCACACTACGGGCACCACGTGTGCAGACTTATGCCGCTGTTGTGCAGACGTCGAATGTCATAGGCATCAAAACGTGGTAAAGAGTTAGGTGCAGACGGCACTAGCGCCTGGCACACGCCCGCCCCAATGCCGCGCGTCGTTGCGTAGAGGATCACGTGACATCTCGTACCACGTGATGGCCATGTTCTTGGCGGCCCGAGGCTAATGTTGCCAAACGGAGATGAAGTTTCGGTTTCGATTTCCGCTCATGTTTAAAATTAGATTTAAAAATATAAATCCCATTTTTCGCGAAGCAAACGACACAGTGTCTTTTTCTAGGGCTTTTTAATGCGAAATCACTCATTATCGCGAAATCTTCGGAATTGAGTGGAGTTGCCCTTTAAAGTGCCGGAAGACAGAATTGTCTTCTGCCACGCAGAAAACCATTTTCCAGTGCCCTTTTCTTTATTCCCTCTTGTGCTCTTAAACACTTCCTAGATGCATCATTACCAAGGCATCAGTTGTTTTTAAGCACAAAAAAAAAAAAAAAAAAATGAAGGAATGAATGAATAGCAAAGCCATACTGCTTGATTTTCTGCATATCCTACTGGAAGCCAACGTAAGTCGCAGATTGGGCATGACCACTTTGTCAGCGACCGGCTAGGACTCATGTTCTCACTGATTGAAGTCCCAGCCGAATGCTGATGCACCACTCATGTCCAAGGACGCTGGGAAAGGGTTTTCTGCTTGGCAGAAGACAATTCTGTTAGTCGGACCTTAACCTTGTGGACCAAGCCATCTGTAACTTATGAAACCAAGGTGTCTGCAATCTGACTGAGACTTATTGTGGGGAAGGGTACCTGAGCTTTCAATTGCACATCAAAAGATCCCAAAGGGGTCAAAATGATCTCAGAGTCCTCCACTGGGGCATGCCAGATGCCTTTCATAAACCAATGAAAGGCATCTGGCATGCCCCAGTGGGGGAGTCTGGAATCATTTTGACCCCTTGGGGATCTTTTGATGTGCAATTGGAAGCTCAGGTACCCTTCCCCACTATAAGTCTCAGTCAGACAGGGCAACTCTGCTCAGTTCCAAAAATTTTAGGCTTACAAGCGATTCCTTTTCCCAAAGCACTATACTAAACAGCTCTACGTCTTTGGATTCGCGAAATGTCGAATATTATTTGTGTAATCCTAGTTTAAACAGCAGACACCAAAACCGAAACTTTGGTTGCGACAAACAACATTGGTCTCGTGTCGTCGGAGTCATGTCCACGTCACCTCGAATCACGTGGTCCAAAAGGTCACGTGATCCTTTACACGACAGCGGGCGAGAGTAGAGCCAAGCGCAAGTGTCGTCTGCTCCGCACTTTTCGCCAGTGAAGTTCGCTACAATACCCAACAATGTCTGCATCACTTGCGCTTCTTTCCAAAAAAGCAAGTTTTCTCCAACACATATTTTGGAAACATTTGTAGAAGCTGAGGAATACTAAACAACACATGTATATGCACAAGCGTGCCACAGCCAATTTCCGAAGAAACGGGTGAACTGTAGCAGAGTCAACAACGTAGTGCATTCGCATGTCCTCACGATAACATTGATACAATAGAGCTTAGCTACAGCAACCATCACACAGCCCACGAAGCTCTCCTGTGTGAGGTGAAGTGACAAATTGTCATTCCCCCTACACGCCACAAAATTGTGTCACCGAAAGTCTGGCGACAGCAAAGCTTTGGCAGGACAGGACCGCTTATACTATGTGGACACGGTGCAAAAAAAGTCCTTATTGATACATCCTAAGCTTGTAACACGGAGAGAATTTTTTGGCAATGAAGCCCACTGCGCGCGCCCGTGTGCTTGCGGGTTTTCAGCGCCGATCAAAGCTGTGTACCGCACTCCTATTTTTTTTTAAATGCCACAAAATGTCCCGGAGTGTTGCTCAACGTGTGGATCCCCAGTTGGCAGGTTGGAATGTTGACGGAGGTGCCCGAAATTTGCCGCGGGCTTATTGCCGCGAAGGCGCTATGTAACCAAGATCTCGGTTACACGTCACAAGATCCCCAGGTGGTCCAAATTAGTCATCAGGCCTTCGTTGGGGCATGTCAGATTCCCTTCTTAGGTCTGGCGCATAAACCTCCCAAGTTCACATGTATTTTCCTAAAAATAGCCGAGTTTTCGCCTCTTCTTTGTACAGGCACAAGACAGATATACTCGTACACTGGGAAGCGCCAGGCGCGTAGTGCTACCGACGCAGGGGTTGTTTGACCGTGCATGTGTCTCCTGCTTTAGTAGCCTGAATTGTGTACCTTTACGAAGCTGTACGGCAGACTACATGTTAGTTGTGAAGAGCAAAATAGTCAGCGGGAATTATGAAGATAAGTATGCTCCAGTGCACTTTGAATTGGTTTCACAGTGCAACTGTTATTTTCACGCACGTTTGTCTATTTAGCTGGTAACAACAAATTAGTTAGTGCCATGAGCATAAGCAATCAGAACAGATCATTGTCCTGCGATTTGGCGACAACGGCTTCCCGGTGTTCAACCGGCCTGGGGAACTCTGGAAGCCGTCCATACATTCAGATACGCACTGTCGTATGGGAACTTGTGAAAGACAATTCCCGGGCTGGTCAGCTGGTAGTTCGAGCAGGCAACAACACAACATCGTGAGCCTATGGATCTTTCGCCAGGCTTCACAGCTAGGCGTCGGAGATGCGGCTCGCTTTCATATCGTAACCAAAACATTGTTCGCAAAACTACAACAGCGGCGAGATGAAACAGACTGCTGCTAGCTCTCAGCTCTGAGAAGCACACCGGGCAGCGCAAACTAGCGCATCTCTGTTATAGTGATCACGTGGGCACCTTTGAGCCAACACCGAGAGGAGCAACTCATGACGTCACCGTTCAATTTCGCTCTGAGAAGTAAAAACAAACAAAACGTGAGAATGACGTAGACATGACTCTGACGTAGTGGCTCAATGTTGGCTGCTCAAACTCTGTGGTATTGACTGCGCTGTTGATTGCGCCTCACGTCGCACGCTGGAGTTTCTGATTTCGGCAACTTTGCGCGATTGAAAGTTTGTTGGCCAGTTTATTAAATATATAGACAGAATTAGATCATAATTTTTGACATGTGGTCTTCCTAGATGATAGTGAAGAGAGCTGAATAGTTTTCTCAATATTGAAAATGAAGCAGAGTTGCTCTTTAACCCCTTAAAGGGCCCATGAAACGAATTTTCGGCTAGAATAAATCAATTTATATTGGGATTTTAGTGATAGCAGATCGTTCAGTGTGCCAAAAGCAAAAAAGGTGGAAAGTCAAAAGCCTGACTTTCGGTACGGAACTTTGAAAACACAGCGGACTATTTCGTACCTCCTTCCCTTCGTAAGCTCTCTACCTTTTCACTGTGATACATCCGCGGTCCCCGAAGCGCGTCACCGGGCCCAAACGCACGTCACACGACACCGGACCTCACTTACTCCCTTCACCCCTAAGCTGACATTGTGTTTGAAGCTACGCGCGCTTGCCAGACTAATCAGCCGGCTCTTTTCATCACCTGACCTCATTCTTCGCGCGTGGGTATGCGCGAGAGAGCGTGATCACGTGGCAAAAGTGTGGCTGGCCCAACGAGCACGTAGCTTCCACAGCACTGTCAGCTTCGGGGTGAACGGGGTGGGAAAAGCAACTTTTATCTGAATTTTGAGTGACAGGCTAATCTTCTAAAGGGACAATGGCTGTGCCCAGATACAGAAGCGAAAGTCCTAGCAAGAGGGGACTCCCCCCTTTCCGTCTTCTTGAACTGTTTGGTAGAATGCGGGATTTATGAGTTGAGGAGAAAAGCTAAACAGGAAAAAGTTAAAAAAGCATTTCATGACTCTTTAAGTGCCCCCCCCCCCCCCCCTTTTTCTTTTTTTTTTCAAAAAGTAACCTAAAAGTGGCATATTTTTTTTTATTTAGAAGTTTTATTCTTCTAGTATACAGATAAAATTTTAAAAGTTTATTACGCAAAAATCAGCGGCGGCGAAAAAACAAATGCCCCAACTAAAACGAGTGCTGCCATCTATGATCAGCGCAGCAAACTACTGGCTACCGAAAAAACCACTGGACGAGCTGAGCTCGTCCATATCATTTTTAGCCAAAAAGTGGCCAACGAGCTCAGCTCGTCCATGGCACTTAAAGGGTTAAGGGGCAGTGCAACGATTTTTGGACTTGGCCAATTAACTTCGGGAATTAATCTGTGTCACTTATGGAAGAAAAAACAGAAAATTGTGTTTGCTTGCGTGCTCTCTAGTTTTTATTTTTAAAAGATGAAACAAATTGAAGGTCAAAGTGCCTCTCAACTCCCACGTTGTCTTTCGAGTGACATATTCTGGGGGACCACCTGGTTTCCCATTGGGTTCTCTTCAGAGACCTCTGCCGCTTCCTCCATGATTGTCGACTTTTCAAGGATTAGCATCGTCGAAGGTCGCGGTGAGCGATCGACACAAAAGACTGTTCACCTTGAAGCTGATAGCGAGGGTAGCAGCGGTGGGGGATAGGTTGGCTCGACCAAGCACTGGGACGTTGAACAGTTGTCGGAGGAATAACAGGCGAATTCTCACGTCATCACACCGAAACTACCTTGCATAAAAGCGGATACCAATGTAAAGTTGAGACGAGAGAAATGTAACCCGACGCAGAAAAATCGCTGCAAGAAGCGGACAGCAGTGCACCTGGCTAATCCTGCACTCGGCGCCATCAGCATTGCCGGTGTACGAGATGGTGTTCATTCATCAAGTACGCAAAGAGCATGTGATCACCGGCGGGAAACAAGCGCGGTCCAGGATTCGCCACTCCCTCAATACAGAGGCCTGCGTCACGATACGGGGACCCAGAAAGTTGAAATATTTGAACCCTAAATACCTGGAACTGGAAAACATAAAAACGGAGCAGTGACGTCGGAACCGGAAGCGGACAGCTATATGTGTTCGGTGCACAAATGCGAAATATGTGTCGGTTTGGAATGCGCTTTAGTGTAACGTCTATTTTCAACTCTAACGACCTATAGACCATTCCAATAATTGCCTTCTGCGCTCTGCCATCTTTGTATTTCAAGCATGCACACTAGCTCTCTTGTGCGGAATATTGGCGCTGCATATATGTACACAACTCGGTGACTTGGCAGTTTTTGTTTGGCATATAAGCACTGGAAAGGTATATAGGTAGTTCTAATTGGTGGCAGTGGAGTCGAAATAGGATTTTCCATCCGCCTGCTTGCTGATGTTAGCTAGTTGGCTTAAATTAATTTATTCGGTTAGAAAAGTGAAGTGGCCAAGGCAGGTGCAGACCACAGGCGACGGAGATGCTTTTGTATGATTAGAAGGCAATTGGGTTTGTTTTTAAAAGCAGTCGAGATCTTTCGGAACCTTCAAAGCTTTGTCTAGGGTGAGCACATTATTCTTTGTCAAAAAAATATCACTGTGTTTACGCTCTGCCTGGCCACCAGTGCCATAAAAGGTGAGCTGCACAGGGTGACCGTCAAGCTACAGAAGAGCTATGTTTGCAGTGTTGATGTTTGTGTCAGAGGCTCGCAGCTCGCTGCACACTGCCTTGATTTTGCTGCATTGCAACATGTGAACGGTCTGCATTGCAGTTACAACGCCATTGGTGCGTTTAGGGGTTTGCTTTGTTGCTTTATTGAATACAAACATTGAAATATACTATGTGTGTGTATCGTGTTATTCACAGCGTTGCAATTTGCTTCGCAAAAACCTCCAATTGTAAGGACTCGTTATAGATGGCTCACTAACACAGACACACTTAGAAGATGATGCAAGCATTTTTTTATTTGCTGTTGTCCTTACCTAGAAGCGTCTGTCTTTTGGAAGTCTTTGGAGCAAACGGTCATGTTTCTTCTCATGGCATTTCCATTGAGTAAAACTTCAACCTAATCCCTGACCCCTATTGCTCGACACGGCAGTTCTGTTTTGCTTTCATGAAGGCATAGAAACTTTTATAAATCGTGCACGAGAACTTTGCATTACTGGCAGGAGCTCATGCTGTCATGTTTAGCATGGATTGAGCTCACACCCACAGGGTCCGCAATCTTCAGCAGACAATCTACAAAATGTCCCCAATGAAATTGGACGTCCCAGTCCCTTCGTGCAACGCTGTTGTACAGCAGAACAAAACAATTTTTATTTTAACGCTTTAGCTTTTTCATGAAAATTGCATGATTCACAAACACGCCGAGCAGAACCATGCGGTAACAGCAGCACCAAGCCCAACAGTACCTGTTGGTTTTTCGTTCGTTCACGAGAGGGCAAGCCCCCTCGAGGATGAACCGAAAGACAAAAAATGCTGGAGTTGCAAATATACAGTTTGACAGTTTCATCTACATCCTTTTTGTCCGTAATGACGGTGCATCCAAGGGTAAGCGTTGGCACATTCCCTTATCTAGCTTAACAAGATGTTTCTGCTCGTGTGGTGTTTGTAGGATACCCAAGGGAAACCGTTGAGACCAAGGAGGTCTCCAGGCAGGATCAAGCAGGGCCAGGCCAGGGCAGGAACCGAAAGACGACTCCAGGCAGGAAAATTGGGAGATGGGAGAGTTTCTTACAATAAACTCTGTTTAATACATATCTACAGACGTATTTACAGCGTCCAACAGCACACACTCGCAGCCGCCTGCTGCTCCTTTTAAAGGGTCACTTGACCCCACCTCCCCAGTAGGGGGTTCCTGCTGTAATGTTTGCATCTAATGGTAGCAAAGTGTTCGCTCCCCAAGTCCGAGCGCTGCCCAAGTCTCTTTCCCCTCCTTGAACACACGCCCATTTCACACTCGCAGACGTCCATGAACAGTAGTTCCTTGTCACTCTTGGGCCGCCACCGTCGTCGTTGAGTCTGGCCTGAAGAATACATGCCTTCCCAAGACAAGTGATATCCTGGCCGATCCCTCAAACATTCTTTGCTAGAAGAGGCTTAACTCAAGAACTCAGTCAGCGGGAAAAGGCCAGCTTAACCTCTTGCCTAGGTCTGTTCCATCGCCAACGCGGCGCCGGGCAATGTTGCCAGTCATTAGCGGTTTAGACTGCCAGTCACCGGCTGTCAATGGGATGACACCCCCCTCACGGGGGTAGAGAGGATTAAGGAACGAGGCCTCCACAAAGGGGGGGCGGGGCGGGCGGGGCGGGGCGGGGCGGGGCGGGGCGGGGCGGGGGCCTATCGGCAACAAAATCCTTAGTGAAGCAGAAGTACCTAAGCAGCAAGCGTCTTCATTTTCACAAGTGGTGTTGCAGTCTGGCTGCACTTTGGATTCTACAGTGCACTTAATTAGCCGAATATGTCCTTCAAGTCCGCGCTGCTGCTATTGACAGTATCACGGAAGGGGAAGATCGGTAAAAGAAAGGAAGGCTCCGTAGAGCAGAGCCTCCTCCAGCGAGAGTCCCTCCCGTTGGATTTGGGCTGTCTTATATAGTTTGCGGGAATGGATGCACCTGGGGTGGTTGGATGTAGATTGGCTCCCCGGTGGGGTGGACGCGTCCAAGTCATGATCCCGAAGGGTGTGCCTTCAGCAAATCACCCGAGAAGGGCGAAGGAAAGCTGTCCACGTGGTTCCCACATACTAAATCGGGCGCATTTCACAAGCCCTAGCTCCGCAAATATTTATCTTTGATGTTCACAAGAACTGCTTGCAATTGGTGTACTGTGTGGCAGCCATGCAAACTGTGGGCAGTGAGTACTTGAGGGAATGGGCATGATTTGCCAGCTTTATTCTTTTGATGAAGTGTAAAGTAAATGAGGAAGTATGTTTCTTTTTTGTTTTGGCGAAAATCAAT
The DNA here is from genome assembly GCF_016920785.2 of Ixodes scapularis. Lineage (NCBI taxonomy): Eukaryota > Metazoa > Arthropoda > Arachnida > Ixodida > Ixodidae > Ixodes > Ixodes scapularis. The sequence goes on along the minus strand of NW_024609884.1, from coordinate 35,441,831 downwards.
ATGGATTATAGTGCTTTCATCAGCAAGTCTCAATTCTATAGAATACGAGCATACTATATCTGTCTTGGTGCCGTGCCCACAATCGCATAACTTGACCCTACTTTATTTTGGCAAAAAAACTTACCCTGTTGTCCAGAGTGCTTTATTGTTGTACTAGAATGCTTACCAAACTTGAGGAATACACCAATTGTGCCTTTTTTCCGTGGGCTCCACCTGCTGAGCAGGTAGAGCCGAGGGGTCTGCAATTAAATTCAATTTATTTGTGAAACTAATCTTTCGTTCACAATAATGCTTTAGGAAATATGTAATCACATGTGATAGATTATAGCAGCATAGCTTTCTTAGGTTTTTATTCTTTGCATGGTGCGATCCCTTTGACTTCTGTTGCAGATCATGGCCCTTGGTTACAGTTCCACAGAGGCACGGCTAGGGCTCCGGTCAGCAGGGGGCAATGTTGACCTGGCCGTGCAGTACATCATATCACAGCACGAAGAGAGAGAAGCACAGCTTGGAAAGGAGGAAGCGAAGAAGAAAAGGAGGCGCCGAGAGAAACGGTTGGGAAAAACTCAGGCCGGGGAGTGGGTCAATGCTGAGCATTATGACACGCTCCGGTCGATGGGGTTCTCATCGGGTCAGGCTCGCCGCTCTCTGCAACAGGCCAACAATGACATCAACTTGGCCGTACAGGTGTGATTGCTAGGCTGTTTTATACTTCAAGTTTAGTTCATGCTATTTTACAATTCTTTACTGTTATGGTTTCATTCTGCCATATGTGGAAATATTGATATTGTTTGGCAGCATACCGTCATATCCCGAGAGATGCCCCACCCCTATTTTTGCATGATTTGCTATTCTTTCAAAAACACCGAAAGAAAGCCCACCTCTAGTAATTGCAGGGCTCTGGCTCATGGTGACCTCGGTAGAATTGGTGTTAGACGGAGGCTTATTGCGGAGGAGGCGCCGTGTAACCGAGCTTTCGGTTTATTTATTTATTTATTTATTTAAAATACCCTCAAGGCCATTGGCATTACAGAGGGGAGTGGGGGTTAGTGGCAGTAGTACACTTCGCAGCTCAATCTGAGCAGTAGAGATTATTTATGGCAGTCCTAAATAAATGGTCAGGAACAATTGTTGTGATAGATGCGGTTGCACGTCAAAAGATCCCCAGGTGGTCCAAATTAATCCTCAGTCCTCCGCTGGGACGTGCCAGATGCCCGTCGTTGGCTTGGCACGTAAAACCCCCAAATTTGACTTTTTTTTTTAGAATTGGTGTTACTCAGCCACAGCGTAAGATAAGTGAACATTGCAAACTGGGAAGGACAGTGTTCTTGCTTCATTGTCCCTCAGTGTGAAAACAAGCTTGGCAGGTCACAGAATATAAAATGAGTATTCTTAAAAGTTTCCTCGATTGCCTACCTAAAGTTAGCCCACTCCTTATTTTCACCCAATTTGCTCTCACTTTTTGGTGAGCTATCTCTCAGGATATCGCGGTAATCACTTTAAATCTTCCTTGAAAATGCCACTATGTAAACTTTATCGTGCATGGGTCAATGTGCTCTTTGCTCTTTCATAGATCATGCAAGACACGCCACTGGGCAGTACATCAAGTGGCTCGTCGGGATTTGTGCCACTGGGCCACGAGGGAGCTCAAGGAATTCCAGAATCAATGCTGGCCCAACTTCTTGCTCTTGGCTTTGACTTTGAATCGGTCAATGAAGCTCTTGCCAGGAATAATGGAGACCTGGATGCTGCAGTGAGTGAATTGATGGCTGACGATGACATGGGTAAGGCTCTATCTGGGTACAGTCTTTGCTGTGGATCGTCCATTTCTAGAGCTGAATGGTTGGGGCCTTTTATCTTAAAATTTTCATCAGTGTGCTGTGCCCCTTTTCAATGAACAGTGGGATTTGCGTTATGTATTGTAGCAGAAAAAATGCTTGATTATGAGCAAATGTTTTGGAAGGTCAAGCTAACATAAAAAAATTAACAAATATATTCTAATATTTGTGCATAGATGAAAAGACCAGAGGTCCCGATTTAGGCAGAACAGGTTCCGCTTTTGTGGCCGTGGTCCCGCTGTCTCACCAGCGTGCTTGTGGCACGGTGTTTTGTCCCGCTTTGTCTCCCCGGAACCCTGAATACATAAAAGACACTGTTAATCAAAAGGATTCATCAGCAGAAAGGGTGCTTTCTCTAATCAATGAATGAGATATGGATGGCAGGGAAGATGCAGCTGCAAGAGACCACATTTGAAGAGATTCTGATGCTAATGCTGAAGGTGCTCATGAAATGTGAATAGTACTATGGACATAGAATCTACAGAAATGAAGAAATTAATACTAAATATTCCAATCAAATTTATTAGATGATGTGTGTGCCAAACAGTATTCAAACTGCAAGGAAAAGGAATATGTATGGTATATACAAAATAAAAAAAAGAGTGGGGAGTGTTACCTAATTTTAAAGTTTTCCGAGTCTTTCAGCACAATAACCCCCCCCAATACGCGTGCCGCTTTGGGGCCTAAAGAGTATTATCACTTTATGCATGGATATTAGTTCTTAAAAATATGACATAATATTATCTGTATGCCTACAGTATGTCACATTTTAGTCATACTTTCTCTAAGAGTGAAGAATTTTCATAATGTATTCATAATAGTATCTCGCAAGTGACTATACTCCATTTCACGATAGCTTGGTGAACTGTGAAGGCTACATACAGCCCTTGCGACTGAATAGGAGCGTTGGAGCGAGGCACGTACCCTTGCGTCACGGGAGTGTTTGTGTCACTGCACCAAATGCGAGGGCCAGAGGAACCGGCTGTCATCTGCTGGCCAAGAGTCGTCTGCTGCGAAACCAACCAACTTCGGATGAACGTCTACAACCACAACATTGCCGTCCGGTAGAGTAGTGATCTCTTCTGGATCAGTCGCTCAGTTTACCCATGAATCTGTGGCGGGTGCTAGTGTCAGGACAACGTTTTGAGTGGAAGCAATCGATTACAGGACTGTGATCATTCAAACATCGTTCAAAAGCCACATTGTTCTCCGAAAATGCTTTATCCGAATTAAGTATCGGTGAGAAGTAACATGTCTTCATCTTTCTTCCGTGTTGTGTAGCGTAGTGTCGCTATACTCCGTTCACCCTTAATAAGCTAAGACTGCAGCCAATGCAACAAGCATGAGAGTTCGAGGTCGCTGTTTTGAAGCGTTCTTCCGCGGAACGAGCACTTGCACTGGAAATGCACGTCTCAAAGCCAGGAATGCAAGCTAGCTTGTGCTTGTAGCTTTGGCTGCAGTCTCAGCATAAAGAACCCCTGAAAAGAAAAAAAAAATTTTTTTTAAACAGTTTAAATGAGACGCACATGCCAAAAACTACATTTTATGCGAAAAAAAAAATAAAAAAAATTTTTTTGAGCAATATGGACTGCGCGAGGCGCAATTTAGTTGGCAGTCACCTCCTTGCCACTTGTTTTTTCTCCAGCATATCGGGGGCGTGGAGGAGAGGTGGATCAGCTTCGCCTTCACGACCGAGATGGTCATTCTGGAATGACCAGTGACGTCATGGACTGCGCGCAGAATTTCAAATAAATCTCTCGCCGTCAATATTGCTAAAAAAAATTTCTTTTTTTTCTGTAAAATTTTTTTTTGACGCACGTTTTCCAATTAGCTTGTTTAAAAAAAATTTTTTCTTTTCGGGGATTCTTTGGGTAGACAGAGTATTGACAATTGCGAGCAAAGCGACTGGCCGCTGTCATGACTCTGCTTGTGTGGACAAGTCCATGCAATTGCAAGCTTGCCAAAGCTATGTTCACGTCGAAGTTGCACGCACTTGCTCGCATGGGGCACCAGTCAATGTGCCATGCTTGCATTTGTCTATAGGGAGTAATCACTGGCGGCCATAGCTCTGTGTGCGACTGCTGAGCTCGTGCTGATGGTGAGCTTCCAGAGTTCTTTTGCAATATGCATTCCACACCATCAAGATTGCCAGTCTTAGCAGCCTATTAATGTGAGCTCGTTCTGAGCATGTGCTTTAAACAGCACCCTCAAATATGGCGTCCAGTAAATTGTTGTTAAAAGAAAAAGAAGCCTTGAACTACTTTTTGTCGCGAATGGTGCTGTTGCTCTGGGGGTAACGAGGCCTCTGTGGCCTCAACTATGGAGTGTTGTCACATGCCTTGCTGTGACGCCCTTATAGGGTCGTGGGGGCCGCAGCATCCACAGTTTGCCAAGTTACCGTGAAACGAAGTATACCAATGTGAAATGTAGTGCACATTCAGATTTTGGCTGCTTGAGACGAAAGTACTATTTTTGCTTATGGAAGATCACATAAGCTCGAAGGTACGGGTGTTGCGAGTACATTGCCAAGCCAGCACTCAACTATGATGACATTGGGGGTGCTGTTCTTTTTTCACAATGTAAATGATCTAGTAGTTAGTAGGCCTGACCGTAGATGCCATCGGGATTTAAATGGGAAGCTCTTTCACATGTATATGCCTTAAAAAAAAGAAGGGTAAAATATAAGAAATTTTGTCTCAAACAAATGGTAAATCGAGGGGCTAGATGGGAGCAAGGTGTGTGCCTTCCTTAGGGCACAATTTTGACGCAAGCACTTGAATAGTTGTATGTAACAATCAGAAGATCAATTAAGTTTAGTATGCCCGAGTGTACTTGATATCTTCAGTAGTATTGGATCTTTATTGCAGCATTTAAAATTGTACTCCCATTTTTTTCGTGATTTCAAGGGATAGGTCCCTCCTCAGTTATGTTGTCATATCAAAGCACTTGTAACTCCAGTGATCGCAAAAGGGTAGATCAAATAACAGTCTATCCGCGAGTCGCAAATTCAAACTGAGCGGTGCTAGTCACATGAGACATCCTCGTCACACAAGGAATAAAAAGAAACAGCCCTTGTGTCTCCACGGCTTTCCTTCTGCATGAGCCTCTAGGGCACTTTTTGCTTTGACAAGCTCGGACAAAAATTTAAGCTTTTCGTTTTTCACCGTTTAGGAAAAAGAATGTTGTACTTAGTTTCACCTTAAGTGCAGAAGAAGCCGCAGCTCCAAGTGCACACATGTTGCCTTGATGTTCTCATGGAGGGGTGTTCGGTGGCCATGTGCATTAGCGCACCGCAGCCCAAAGAATGTGGAACGAAAGGTCGCACTGCAGAACCCAGAGATACTGGGTTCAATTCCCACTCTGCTCGTTTCAATCTGAACGAGCGTCGTACCGGCATGCGGTCATGTCTGTCTACTGTGTGGTGCACGTTAAAAACCTCAGGCTAGCAGTGGTACTGCACTGGCTAAATTTCAAATCCACAGCAGATATATTACATGCCTAGTGGGGCTGACTAATAACTTCCCGCTGTTTAAGCCAACACACAACAGAATGAATTACAACACAAGCTCATGCGCACGGCATGTCACACGAGAAGTGTGGTGCTTTTTGCTTTTTTATCTTCTGCTTTGTCCCCACTTGCGATAAAAGGAGTTTTTCTTGGTTTTTTTTTTCGGTCTATCTCTTTGGTACCTTTTTAAACTTTTGCCTTAGTCTGCCATTTTATTAGTGAGAACACCTTTGTATTAGCAATTCTGCAAACCTTTATTATTTTCAGCAAACATTAACTCTGCTGTGTCTCATGACTATACCGGGCAAAAATGTTTTGTGTGACGGTGTTGAGGCTAGCATAGTTATCACAGTGCTGCAGCTCTGCAGCACTGTGCGAGCATGTCCTGTATCTCATATGCACCTGCTTTCGTGCAAAGGCACCACCAAACAAAGCCATGCACTCGCACAAGTACCTTTGACAGCATTGGAGCATTGTGGAAACTATGCTAGCCTGAACAGTGTCGCTCAGAAATGTTGACACCAAGTATAGAACAAAATGCGTAGAAGACTGAAAAAGTATGAAAGGCTGTGTTTTAGGGACACCTGTTTGACATTTGTTTTTGTTTGGCTTTATTTGACCCAAACGAATCTATCCTGTTAGCAATTCATCTTTAAACAAATCTGTCACTTGTCTTCTGTATGAATATAAATGTTAAAACATTTGTCATTTCAAGCAGCCAACTCTTAGTACAGAGAAGAGATTGTACATGCTGCCATTACACTAACCCCAGCAGATGTCTACTTATATTTTAAATTTACCACCTTTCAAGTTTAATTTGTTAAGGGTTGTTTGGTTGTTGGCGTTGTTGTTTTTTGCCAACATTCTGTTTGTTGCTTTAATGGAGAAAGGCTTCTTTTTTCACTTTTTATTACATATCTTTATTGCCATGTTGATATTTAACACTTGCTACATGTATAATAGCTAAAAAATCCCAATCATCTATGAGGAGAGATGTGCCAGTTGCAAGACCTGGTGGATAGAGATGCATTTGACCCTTTGTACTTGAGATACGTTTGCAAACTTGTTAAGGAAATAAACCTAAGTGCAGTGAGTGCAGCAGTAAATTAATGATAAAATAGTGTGAAATATACCCGTGAACAAGTATTCTAAAATAATTTATTTTCAATCTGGTAAATGTTCAATTTTGTGGTCATTTGCGAACAACTTTCGAGCATCACAACCAGACCCCTTCCCTTTTCTTGTCACCCTGAGATCCTTAAATCCGAATTTGTGTGCCTTCGTTTATTTTCTTGTTTTGAGCTGTATTCTTTTGTTCTCCCAACCCTCACGCCCTGCAGAGCATGGTTTCTTTCAAAATGGTGAGCGTGCTCTGTTTTGTTAACTCACTAGTGCTTCTACAAAAATAATGGGAGTCAACTATATTTTGTAGATGGCTCAGAGTACCTAGGAAAGTCTGAAGATCATAGGCCACTTAGATTTCTCAACCTGAGGACAGTTGTAGAAGGAACCACTGTACCGTTTATTAGCCTCGGTGCCAAATGCTCTACTTAAAAGTGGGTGCCATAGAGGTGCCATAGACGGGAATAAATCCTTTATGCTGATTATCTATGGAAAGTTGTGGAATATATATGCATGATATTTAGTTGGGTCTGCTTGATTGTGCTATAAAGTGGATCTCTATATTCCCATAATGTAGGAGCATGACAATTCTGTTACTTTGAATCTGGACATCTGCTTCTCCTTTTTATTTATTCATTTTATTGTGTGTATTCTAGAGGATGGAAGGGACGAAAAAGAACGTGAAGCTTTGGAGAGGCTCACGCAAGATATATCGGGTCATGAAGAGGACTTCCTGGATGCCACGCTCGAAGAAGAATTGCTCTACTTGAAGGAATATCGGACGAAATTAGTTGAGCTTGGATTTTAAACGTTGATTTCAAATAAATTGCTCGGCCTTGTGGGATTTCACAAGTCCAAATGTACCATGATGTCCAGTTTTGTTCTGATGCTCTAAACATGCTTATTTGTTCTCATACTGTTGCTGAGTATTTCTTTTTAAGTCAGTATTTACCGGCATTGCTGCTTCAAGTGTGCCAGGGCATTATTTGTTTTGCAATGAAACTCTAGGGTTTTGCTCGCATCACAAGGATCCCGTTTATATGAGTATATAATTTGTTTTCACGCACTGATGTGCACGCATACTAGACCCTACGTCATCGCCTCAGCTCAATTGTGGGGCAAGAAGCCGCGTTGAAGCGACAGTGGAAGTCGCACGCTGGCTAAGGTAAGCCACTCGTCATTACTAGGATTCCGCGTGTGGGGAGTTCATTGTTAGTGAAATCCGGAGGATATTTTTGGGGAATTTTTGTGGTACAGACTCGGCAATTATCAGTTCTCTTAAACTTCAAAAATCTGAAATTCGGCACTTATCAGGGTTAACATTGGTTTTATTTCTAATCCTCAACTATGAATTAAAAAATATATACCGCCACTCACGAGCGTATTAGGACACAAAGCCAATTTAATTGTGAACAAGATTTGCTCTAAATGCAGTCAAAGTAACGGGCATGCGTGCCCACTCCCGTTTTGAGCGCAAAATAAAGGTTTGTGTGCGCGCTCCTCTCGGAAATGCCAACAAAAATCCCCATATATATATATAATATCCACTGGATGTTTCAGCACAGTGACAAGAATTACTATAATTGGTTTATTCCAGGTAAATGCATACTTTTCTCGAGACCGCGATCAGAAAACCCGTGATATTTACCGAAATAGTTCATTAATTAATTAAAAATGACTGATTAACTGTGTAATTAGTGGAAATAAACATATGGTTCCAGTTAGAAACTTGCCGAGCGTAATCTAAATCCACTAAATCAGTCATTTTCAGAGTCTTTGAGCACGGGGGAAGAGTAGTAGTGCGCTAAACTTAGCACTCGTGGAGCAGGTACAAGGCTGGGGCTCTGATACGAGACGGAAAAATCGCGTGGGAGCTTTATCCCAACCGCTAGCCTTGTACCTGCTCCACGAATGGTAAATTTAGCGCACTACTACGCTCCTCACGCGCTCAGAGCCTTTTTGAAAATTACTGATTTAGTGGTTTTCGATGACGCTCACGACGTTTCTAATTGGAACCGTATGCCTATTTGTACTAATTAAAAATGTAATAGTCATTTCTATTTAATTAGCGAACTAAAGCAAGTATCGCGCATCTTCTGATGTCCGCCACCACGAGTAATTCGGTCCCGAGAAAATTATCGTTTTACCTCGAATACACCATGTTTAGGACTTTTTGTCAGTCTTCGCTGAAAGACCCGGTATATATATATATATATATATATATATATATATATATATATATATATATATGTATATAGTATCGTATCGAACAGTGACAGTACTTGGAAGTTTAACAATATTCGTTAGCTTCGTTGAGTGCGTTTCTTATCACGCACTGGTGCGCTGCGGATAAGCGACATTCGCAGACGACGGCGCGATTCTGCGTATCTCGCTTCGCCGCAGCGCAGACGAGTGCTTAGGGAAGAAGACTCCTCCACAGCGGGATGCTGCACTCACACTCGTCAGAAATGTGGACAAAAACAAGAGGAAAAAAAGTTAACCTGGTAAAATGCTGTTGTGACATCTTTTCCTTGTAGTACAATTTTCAAATTGGAACCGCGGCTAGTATGCAAATAAATATGGTAGACTGCGGTGCCCTTATGTATGGCGTATGTCGTTCGACGTTATACTTAGAGAAGGTCTTAAGTATAGCCGCATAGGCAATTGCGCGGGGATTGGTATTTTTATGTGAGATTTGTAACGATTAATCTTGATTAGATATAGCTGGGAGGCACTAACCTGTTCGGGAACACAGTCAATAAGGTTAATAGTAACACTAAATTAGCTTTGGCAGTGGACGAAAGGAAGCTTGGGAATAAAATCGATTGCCTAGTGGGTATCTTAATCGCCTACATGATTTTACATTTAAACTTTGTCTAAAATGCATGCTCCAAAACAAACTTCTGGCCGCTCCGAATGGGGCTCCAAAATTATTCTGTCCAGTCACATTACTGATGTTGTTATTTTTAGCTAAGCCCCTATTCAGAGGTTTTCATTAAAACAATATCCCATATCCTTTATGCAGGAGCGCTATGCCCGTAGACTGGTAGGTAGGACACCAGAACTAACAGCAATTGGAAAATACAGCTTTCTCACAGGAACATTCTTTGCTCTTGCGACCGTGTGTGTTCTTTGCCTGCGACTTGTTCGACCATTTAACTTGCTTTGTTGAAGAAAAATATTTTGTATATACCCGTTGTCACCTTAAGAAAAAAAAAAAAAAAAAGAAGCTAAAATATTAATTTGTAAAAAAAAATGTGTTTTGTTTAGATATGTTTAGATAAGGTAGCGTGTCTTAAATGCACATGCGGGTACCATAAAGGGACCATGAAATGATATTAAGAAAAATTAATTGGGGGGGGGGGGGGGCTGTAGGGGGAGGGGGCGGGGGGATGTAGCCTTGTATGTGCTTTGCGCAGAAAAGTATGGGGGGTGTTGGGCTCAACGGGGGGGGGGGGGGGGGGGGGGGGGGGGGTCTGTATAAATCATTGGGCGGAGGGCTTTAACCATTTCAAACGCCGCTCACCATTTATCGCGGAAAAGTATCTCCTTCGCAATCTTGCTTGTGAAGGAAACTTTTCCGTGCAAATTTTCTTCATAAACTTTTGTTGCCAGACAGTGTAGAATTTTGCGAAAGTTATTAAGATGACTCAATATGCAATATATTCCCGAAAGAAAAAAAAAACGAGGGTCTTAGATGTACACATTTGTGTACCGTTTGAAAGGGTTAAGGGGGTAAGAAATAGTCCTCTATATTTTAACATGTTCATACGGAAAAGCAGGCTTTTGTCTTTGTACCTTCTTTCTTTTTGCACCCTAAACGATATGC